>NC_136594.1:20645910-21048410 GCF_910589615.1 Taurulus bubalis | reverse complement strand
GACTGTGCGACTCAGAGGTAACACGAGCATGAAGATCATAACAAGGCTCATGGTAATGCTTCCGGCTGAATGAACAATTGGATTTCTCTGGCTCTTAACCGTCGTCATTACGGGTTGTGATGTGTCCTCACCGACACTTTGTCTTGCTGTGGCGGTGAGCAGCTTCTCCGTACAGGTTTTCAAACCAGATGTGTGAGATGCCCTGCTTTTATTTCGTGAAACATTTAAAAAAGCGAACATTTCCCTGCCCGGCATAAAGCAAAAGTGAAAAGCAGCTTATTTTTAACTTTGGACTTTTGCGACAACATCCAATAAAATATGAAAGGGTTGTCATTAGCTTATACATGCTGCATAGAAGAGGAATACAAGATACAGAAAAATAAACCTCTGGACAATGTTGTGTCAATTATCCCAATCAGAATTTAACTGTTAATGACATGGAATAAAAGCTATCATAGTACTATTTACAATAGTCCTTCTTTTAAACAGAGCAGCAGTGTTTGGCAAAAAAAAAAAATCTGATTTCTCTTTGCTGCACAGTAACAGCACATACAAGTAAGACTATTACATAAGCAGTTTGTCAGGCATATTGAGTTGCTGAAGGTTGCACATTGTATAATCTTGAAGGAATAGTATCCTCATAGGATTTAACAAATATATATTGGAGCAAATGCAGCTTTTGTTGGGCGCTTACGTATTTAACATTAAGGGCACACTGCAGCTACAAGGATACTGATCTGCAAAGCAATCAGAATAGCTGTAATAACTCTCAGATTCTCAGATAAATACAACATGGACCAGAGCGGGTTATGTGCAGTCATCCAGATGTACCGCTGCGACGCACAACAGTGATTCAATCTGTGTTTTATAAATAGGGATGGGATCATTTCGCATTTTATCGCGCATTGCGATAACCGTTGCTCGTTGGTTTGGCCTCCCCTTCATATCTGTCTATCGTTTCTGATCAAGAGAAGAGGTTTGTTGGAGGTTAAAAACCACAGTAGAGATCTGAAAACATGTTGAGATGTTGTATGATTCTGTCAACACAATTCAATAGCCTTCATCAATGCAGGAATGAACTGGTTCAACTCTGGCTGACCTACATTTACCCCTGGCAGACTATTTCTGAGGGAATAATGCACATTTGTAAAAAAAAAAAAAAAGATGCTTGTCTGAGAAGCATGGATTCAACTTAATAAAAGGTGTACCTTCCAGAGGTGATCGCCACTTTGGTTTGCGGATCAGAATGCTTTTAAAACTGAGAGGGTTCGGTTAATCCATGGGGAGGTGCAGCACTGAACATTACCAAGGATTAGAGAGGGATATTACTGTCTGAATGCATTAGAGGTGTATTAGATAGCTCCGTGATGGAGCACAGACTAATGCACCAGGCTCTGAATTACGGCGTAATCTGCATTTAATTGCCCCGAGTTTTGTTGTGATAATGGCATTATCTAATGGTCGAGTTCTGGAAGGGTTTGTACGAAGAACAAAAGGATGATTACACGGGTTGGTGACCTGGTGAGATGTTTTTTTTGACCCTGAACACACAAAGTTCCCTTTTATTGCAATGGAGAGGTTTTTTAAGAGTAGAAATGTGGAGAATGTAAATCAATTTTCTTTTCATAAAATACGATGGAATTCTATTTCACAACGTGGAAATGAAACCGTGGTTTCAGGCTGTTTTCTTTGTATAATTTTAATGCCTATTGTCAAGACTTCCTGCAAACGCCCAACTAATATGATTTATAAGTAGTCCCATGGGTCATGTTAAATGACATAATGTACACTTGTGTACACGCTCTCATTAAGATCAGTTCACTGAGAAACAGAGCTCAGACTACATTTGTGGAACACATACACTCATGCATCCCGGTCCTGGAAAAAGGCTGTTGCCCTGGTAGCAGGGTAAACTACTTGATGTTGATCTGCTCAGTCCCTCTCCTGGTTATCAGTGAAAAGGCAGTCAGCACATGGTGCCATTGTGTGTGTTAATCTTCTCGTCGTCAATATGCGGAAGAAGAGGAGGATCGGCATGTGGCCGTGATTCACTTTGCCTCTTGTCTGCAGACAAAGCTTCTTAAAGCCAACGCACTCAGGTTGTGCGAAATTACAGGAATGAAACAGTAAAACGTTAGATTTTAGCTCTGGTTGGTCTTTTTCCCCAAGTCAACCTCTCTGCGGGAGGACATGAAAATATGTGGTGGACTTTGCAGAGTAGGTATTTGCCGCACACAAGGTAGATTGTTATCTACCTATCTGAGACTATTTTCTGGTTGATTTCCTCCACTGTGACAGTGAACTGAACATCATATATTATGCAATATGAGTTGTGAACAAAACAAGACATTAGAGGACGTCATCTTCCGTTAATCTAATCGATTCATCATATCAGAAAGTTGCAGCTCTCATTAGGAACATCTCTTTTTTCTAATAGAAATACTGATCCTTCGCTTTCCATCTCAGAGACCTTCCTTCAAACCTCTCTCATTTGTGTCGGACAACTGTAAGCTTCACCTTAATTAAATCGGATCACCTGCATCAATCGATGAGCCAAGAGTTTAATGTAATGAATATTCAGCCTGTTCAAGGTTTTATGTGTTCTTGCATTTTGGCTTAAATCCACTCTGTTGCTCACATCCAGTGAGGGATTAGCCTAAATCTTGGTGTCAATACTCGCCATCCCCGATCGGATCCGTCACACTGGTATAGTAGGTCAAGTGAAATGTCGACACTGGAGAATGAAGCTGTTGGACTCAGTCTATCTGTAGATAAATTGGTTGAGAACGCCTCACTACTGGAAGGAAGGTCCAACAGTTTTCACAGTACTGACTTCAAGACAGTGTTTATTTTGAGCATAGGGATTAGAAAGTAGCACACCCTTTCAATAGTGCAGAATATTACAGTAAATGATTAACTCCTGAGTTAATGATCTATACATTGATGACTTTTCATCCAGTCAGGATGGATTCTTTTTACATGACGTCTTTGCTATTGATCTGATGTGGAGGAGGAAACTTGTGAAACTGATAAATCACTGATCGCTGATAATAAGTGACAACTTTTGACCATGTGACATGCTTCTCCTTATTCCTATTCAGTTGTGTTGCAGTTCTCAGTTGCTTCATAAACAGAAAGGCTCAATATAAATTGTGTAAATAGGTAACCTCGCCACAGTTGGTAGAAAAAAACAATCCTTTTCTAAAATGTTCTCTTTGTTCCTTTTAATAGATCATCTAAATGCCTTAATCCTGCCACAGATTGCAAAGTGCTTTAGAATCCATTTACTCAAAGACCAGCTGAGA
Source organism: Taurulus bubalis (assembly GCF_910589615.1). NCBI lineage: Eukaryota > Metazoa > Chordata > Actinopteri > Perciformes > Cottidae > Taurulus > Taurulus bubalis. The sequence goes on along the minus strand of NC_136594.1, from coordinate 21,045,105 downwards.
TTTAAGTGACTCTAAGCTGATGTAATACTGTAAACATATTTTAAAAAATAATCAAGTTTTGCTCTTTTTTTTGTGTGGAAAAAGCATTGCCTGGCTGTTAAAACAAAACCACACATCAGCTCATATTTAATGCTACTCTAGCTTTAGTAAAAGAGGAGAAAAGGTTTTAATGGAAAATAATTCTCCATGTTCTGTTTGGATATTTCAAAGAACTCGAGCGCTTCAACAAATCCAAGAATCTTAAAATCTCTTTGTTTTTTGGGGGTATTCAGTGTAATACCAGGGATTTTTTAAAAGCACAATGACTCGGGTAGTTTGCCTAAACAAAGAAACAAAGAAACAAACTCTAGCCTAGAGTCTTTGCAGTCACACTTTGTACACGAGTGGCTGCAGCCGCCCTGCACGGGTGATACTTCCTCGAGGAAAGTGGACCTGTATCGTGTTTCTATTGAGTCCAGTTGGTCGTTATTGCCTGCTCTGTGTGTGAGGATCTGTTCTTTCTCTTGCTCTCCTGCGTTGTAAAGATGCGTTGTGATATCAATGGTTAACCCCTTATTTGATATATCGTCCGTTTTGGTTTTGGTTGACTACAATTTGTTCATTTCCAAGAAACTTATGAGCACATCTCTGGTCAACACACAGTTTAAAGTGAGGCTTTTTGGAGAAACTCACTCTGTCAACTCAGATCTGTCAATTGAATCAATTTATCGATAGGTCGAAGAACAATTTCTTCTCTCGAGGTAAACCTTACAATGCACCTTACAATGCATAAAACAGGAATAATTAGAAATACGGTAAGAACATGATATGTTATTTGCACTGTGTAAAGCCAAACCAAATAATGATCTTATTTTATCACTTTGACTATTTACTGTTATTTTTACGACAACACACATCGTGGTGTCAACGGGGAGTTTATTCACATCAGGTGGCCGTTGATGACCCCGGAATAACAGAGCGTTTGCTGGTGTTGATGGGTTTCCAGAAAGCAAATAGACTCCTAAAGCGAGAGGAGCGCACACGTTGTTGTCCACACTGAGAGTCAGCGTTTGATGGTTGGCATTTAGGAATGAGTCACAGATGCTTTACGGCGTAGAGTTTGATCTTTTTATTCGCCCATGAGAGGCTTTGCATGTGTGTCATGTACATATTGGTGTGTGTGTGTGTGTGTGTGTGTGTATTCTGAAGTCTGTTCCTGAACAAAGTGGACAGCCAGTGTGTCTTTAAAGCTGAGCTAACAGCTTCTTGCCGTCTCTGTTGTTTACTGTCTGTATGACTGTATAATCCCTGTGTTTAATCTCCACCGCCGAGGATTAAACCTGATGGAGTACACTGTTGTGTCCTGAACAAAGTTCTTATTGAAGAGGAAGGGTATGTCAGCAAGGTGCACCATGTCACCTGACACGTTCCTTAAATGCCTCTCCATTTGGAAATAGTTCTCTCTTACTGTCTCTTTTTCTGCAGTTACTGGTATCAGCACGCTGGCAAATTGGCTCATGCTTCAGGTATCGTTCTGCCAGATAAACACCTATGTCTTACCAAGACTGCAGTGTTGCACAAACACACATATCTTTATGTTCTTTGCTGTATACCCGGTACATGTCGCCTGAGATGTCACTTGTAATCAAAAGGAGCTCATTAAATCCTCCCTACTTTTACACGGCAGACACGCCAAGCTTTCACCTTGAAACACCCCGACATTACACGCCTACATCATGCCTCATTTGCTGCTGGAGAGAAGTTCTGGTTTTGAATGAAATGACCACTTTGGCAAGAAAGCTTTTGAACCAACATTATGTGAGATGCGGTGCACCTAGATAAAATACTTTTGTTGTTTTTTTGTCTTCCTTTAAGGTGTAGATTTAATTGGTCTTTTTAGCAAAGACACTTACTTAAAACACATTTTTGACAGGGAAGTCGACACAGTTTAGTTTTCTGAATTTAACTAGTAATCCCTGATATTTTTCTTCTTTTTGCTGCTGATGCTGCTTGTATTATAGCAAAATGTTTGTGTGGATTATTTTTCATTTTGTATTGTTATGGTTTGCAGTCGCACCACTTTGGTCCAGACTCAAATGCCAACTATCAGATGAATTCACACAATATTTGGTGAATACATTTGTAGTCCCCAAACAGTAAATACAATGAACTTTGGTGATTCCCAGAGGGTTTTTTGTGTAACGCTCCCAAACTTGTGGTTGTACAGATCACCGAATTATTGTCCAGTTTGAACTTGATTCCCATTGAGATTATTGTTATTATGGATAACAACATTAATCTCAATGGGATCACACCTTAATTATCTGTGGAACTATTTCTCGACCTCCTCTCTGCTTGTGATATCGGGTCAGCATCTTTTCAAGCCATATTCCTTAGAAATCCTCCACACTCTGCTTTGCCCTTCAGCTGTCGATGTTAGTGCTACTATGAGGAAGTAGCACAGGTCAAAAAACATCTTTAAGCTTTCTCGCTCTAATGAAGTTAGCTCTGAAGTTTGGATTAAAATTAAAAACCTGCATAGCTGGTTCAGTGATCAGTCATGAAATGTTTCGCAACTCGTTAGACGCAATCTCCTTTTTGATCTTTTTATTCATTATTCCTGCATCACTACCAGTAAATAATGAGCCATCTTTCTATTTCTTTCTTTCCTCATTCATTATTTTTTTTTCACTCTGCTGCTTTTTCAGCACCCATGATTCAGTCCTGTCCTAATAATAATCCTCATCATTTTATTTTCTGGGGCCATCGGTCTGTTAAAACTCACAGCCCACAGCGTGTTCCTCTGGCTCTGATGTGCTCATCTTCAAGGCAATCAGACGTCTAGTGTAGATTCCAGCTCCTGATTAGAGAAGAGAATATAAAAAGAAGAGTATATAAAAAGTTGAGTTCATAAAGCTTTTCGGCTGCACCTTTTGGTCTCACTGATATTTGTATGTGTAAAAAAAAAAAAAAGAACACACGTTAATCTAAAGTATTGATGCTTCCTGTTAGCCCTGATCAGTCAGTGAAATCTCGCCCTACTCTCTTTCTCTTGTCTCCGCCTGGGGGGGGGATTGTCACTCTTTTTTATTTAAGCCACAAGCTTAACTTTGGCCAAAGGATTGACCCCGTAAACACAGCTGAGCTTGTGGGTTTGTCAGATTCACAGTTGTGTCTTTTTGTGTTGTTGATAAAGCTTCTAATTTATGTAGTACATAGCAGGTCAACATCACACTTACTTTGATGCAGCTTCAGTGGCGCCCCATACATCTCCATAACTGCAGTGGTTGTATCCGGTGGTGATGTGTTCAGGCTGAATTATGCTTAATAATCTTCATCATAATATCATTATTAGATGTTTGAGTTACGCACCTGACATATCTATACATTGGTCCTTTATCAGAACGATACCATAGACTGTAATTTCGGGGTACCTGTTATCTGAATGAATATATTTTAGATTTTATCAACAGAGTAATCTTGTTGATACAATCTAAAACATAGATTTTTCATTTGTATACATTATAAGATAATGCGTGGCATCACATACAACATATTTTTGGTTATTTGAGAAAATAATGAATATAAAGTACTCTTTCACAAAAGTTTTCTTATCACAGACAAACTTGTGTTGTGACATCAAGCGCTGTCATCCTTCTTCCTGCTCCCCAGCAGGGAGTGGCTGGGGGAAATACTGGTGGTTGCAACGACGTCAACTCTGCAACATTAATAGCATCACTGTATCATTGCAACAGTATACTTGCACCAATATGTCGCACTAAATCTGTCTGAAAGTGTCCCAATAGAGGAGATGTCCAACTGTTTTTTGTCAGGATTTAATGCCATTGTGAGCATGTAATCTGGGGATTAATGAACCTCTGTATAGTGCAGCTTGTTTCTGCCCAAAGTTGATTTAAAGATAACTGGACTTGCAAGTTGATTGTGATCTTGAGCTGAGAGGTTATACAGGGAGGCTTCGGATGTTGGTAACATGCTACATGCTTTCATTGGACCCCGAAGGACCTGGGGCTTGTTTGTGTGTGCCGTTAATGCTCAGGGTGGAACAGCAGACATGGTACAGAGTGACATGTCAGAAACATAATGGCTGGCCTGAGGGGCTGAAACATCCAAGGGATGTGACCTTCTGTCAGGTTGACAGTTGAAGCTAGCAACATGCACGGTGAGCGTCGGGGATTATGGCCCGATCTTATCAGAGGTGCTAATTACTTTTAGGCAAAGAGGCTGTGAGGTTCAGAATTTGGTGGCGATGACATGAGGCTTGCGTCACAGCAGAGCTATAATCCTGATAGGCGGATCATTTGTGGGGAAATTTGGTGACTGCAGCGTCAGTGTAACCAATGGATGACTGAGATAAATCTTCCCATTGGTTGCTAGCATTCGTATTTCCTTTTGGAAAGAGAAACAACAATGATAAAGGTTTATTATACAAATGACACAAGCTTCTTTTTGCAGAATGTTATGCCTTTATTTGACAGTAGAGAGAGACAGGACACAGGGAGGATACGCAGCAAAACAGTCTGGCCAGCCGGGAATCGAACCGTTGACTTGCTGCTCAGGGATGTCTGAGAGAGTACGCAGCATTGGACAACATGTTGTACAAAGTGGTTAGTTTCAGGAATACTCTAGGTTTAAATTCAGACTGTCAGATTATTAAAATAATATATATTTTTCAATCAATGAATGAATGAGGAACTCTTGTCAGCTGCTACTAGAACATTAACTCACGTGAGATTCCTGACATTCCCATGAGACTTATAAAGACTATAATAACGATTGAGAAGAGAGAGTACAGGGACACTACTGTTGGTTTGGGGCAAAGAAACAACAAATCCGAAACCAGTGGAGATGCAAACTCTTCACGCCACACACTATTAAGTCTTAGACAGCCAAAATGCCCCTCTCAGCGTGTAATTCACCCACCGTGTCAAAAGAATCTGTTCATTTTGAGCAATGTCCACCCTTAAAGTAATTTCGAATGCTACTTCAGGCCTGGTTGTGTCCCAAAGCTATGGATGAGCACCACTCACTGCTCTCATCACTTCTTCGCTCCCTCTCCTCTTCCCATCCATCCATTGCACTCCGTCAGACTCAGCTGCCCTGTCAGCATTTACTCTTAATGTAAACATGAAACACACACACACACACACACACACACACACACACACACACACACACACACACACACACACACACACACACACACACACACACACACACACACACACACACACACACACACAAACAAACCTATATCCCCCTGCCTCTCTTTTGTAAGGCGCCTACACAGACACTGTGGAGTCGCTACTGCTTCTGTTCCTGTACCTTAACACAGAGATTGAACCTTTTTTTTTTTTATTACTGCCTCAAGGGACACATGAGTGGCACACAATATAGAAAGAAGAAAAAAAAGTCGGCGCTTTGGGCTTTCCTCAGGCGTTTTTTTTTTTATGGCGCCTCTCCCTTTAGAACTGAACTTTGCTCAGGGAGGTGGTGAAGATGTGTAGACTGTCTTTGTGTGTAGTGGTGTACTTACTTATTGCATTGTGAGGAGAGGACTTTTTATGTATGCGTTCTCCGTCTGTCCGGCTGGTTCATTCTTTTCAGGGAATTTCTTCAAATTTGGCACAAAGGAATCAAGTATGAACTGGTCAGATTTTTGTCATTAGTGGTCACAGTGACCTTACAAAAGAACCTTTTGACCATAACTAAAGAATTCATGATGCAAATTATGACTATTTCTCACAAATTTGTAATAGGATAAAATTAACTAAACTGCAACTTGACTGAGGCATATAAACGCGGGGTGGTTCAGGAAAGACACACAATAAACTGGCCTTAGTTCATTTCTAGTGCTGAATCAGCCAAACTGAAAGTCAGTGTTACCGGTTATCTTTCTCTATCGAATCTCAACATCAATAAACAATGACCAATGTGTGGACAGTCATACTTTTCTTAGCCAAGTCCCTTCACATTTTAGGTCCAACTAATTTAGATTTTTTTTTTTTTGCGGGAGTTGAGGGAGCCAGAAAAGAGATACAACACATGACAAAAATGGAGGAAGACAGGAGGAAGACGGAGGAGAGGATATAGGCCTTAGACAGATGACCTGATTTCCGTGGCAAGGCGAGGTGACAGCTAGCATGAGGTCATCTGTCACTTTCTCACAGAGTACTAATTTTAGCATTATTACGCTCATCTATCTCCTCCTCCTCCTCTTGCCCTGCTTCCCCCACCATCAAACCTCTTAGCACAGCTCACGTCACCGTCTTTTAGAGAATAGTACGCTGTAAAGCTACAGACATGAATCAGCATGAACCGGCTCACCAACGGCGTGCCACTCCACGGGCTCTGTGAACGACTTCTGCTGTCACGTGTGTTTCTGTGCAGAATGAGTGTCTATGAATGTGTGTGAATGTTAAGATACTACTGTTCACGTATGCGCTGCTGACAGTGAATGAATGAATTTCTTCCAGAGAGAAACTCTGTTCACTCCCTTTCTGAGGGCCGTGTGCTAACAGAAGGTGGATCGCCGTGATGTCCTACACAGTCTGCGAGACACAATGTGTATAATTATAGATCAGTTAAGTCATTCATCATGCAGGAGTGTGAAGGTGTACTGCTTTTTTCTGTTGTACATTGAATATACCTCTGGGCTTTGATCTGCTGGTTAGACAAAACAAACATTTGTAAGAAATTGTCTTTGGCTCCAGGGACTTGAGATGAGCAATTTTGACAATTAAGTGATTAAAAGTTAATTGAAACAATAAATGAATCTGAGTCTGATGAATAATCAAGTTATTGATAGTGAAAAGTATCTTTTGTTGCAACGGTCTTGACAATCCTACTTAATTTTAGTTGTAAACTTTTTACATTACATATTTCTTCAGTCTATCAGTGTTTTCTGATGAGCGAGACTTTTCCTTTAAACTTGATCTCATTTGTTTGTGGCCCAAAACAAAATGATGCAAAAAACATTATTGGTTCGGTTCCCAGCCGCTTAATCATGTCCCACATCATCGACTGACCAGCGACATATCACACGACTGCATCACACAATTGATCTGCCTTTAATGTAAGACACTTATCCAGACACTGTGGCGTTTGGCAGCCGGCTATTATGAAGATGAACTAGAATGCGTCCATTTCCTGACATGTAATCAGTCTGCGCTTCCTTTACACCAATTTTCTTCTTCCTGCTCTCCCATTATTGGTTGATATTTTCTACACAGGAAGTCAGAGCCAGATATGCGCGGCCTGAACTGTTGTGAGGTCCAGCGGCTTCAGTTAACATCCAGACAAGCACACACACACACACACACACACACACACACACACACACACACACACACACACACACACACACACACACACACACTCTGGTCTGAACTGACACGTCTTAAATATGCTCGTGTTGGCAGACCTTAATGCAATCTGTCGGCTACTAAAAGTTTCTAAGTCAGCTGTTTCTTTGCTTCCCATCTGTCCTTGTCTGCTCCATTTCACATCTCGTGATCTAAGGGAATTAAAATCCAGTCAGATGTAAGTAGTGCTGTATCTGGTAAAACGCTCAATCAATTTCCTCAGGTATATTAGACATGATTAAATATTAACTGGGCCTTTAAATATTCAACTGTTACTTATTATATTGTGTTCAGGTGTGGAAAAGCAATATGTGTCACCTGAGAGTCAACGACAAAGCTCGGCGTCAGACGCAAACATGAGGCCAGGGCTGTTTGCCTTCAAGGCACCACCACATGCATGTGAGCTCGGCATTTGCATCGGTAGTAGACCTGCTTTTCTTACTCCACTTTTTGTTTTGCAACACTGACAGAGGATGTGGTTGATTTCAGCAGTGTGCTGCGAGGCGGCCTCTCCATAGCTGCGCTCCCTTTGCCTCTGTGGGCTAATTCAATTTCTTGAAAACCACAGAGTGACTGTTAGAGCTGCTTTGGCATTCGCTGCGTGCTGGTGTGACAGTGAAAAGCACGAAGTCAGCGCATCGTGCGAGATGCTGGAGATGAACCCACTGTCAGATCGAGGGAAGACAGACAGTAAAAAAAGAGAGAGGAAATACGAAAGAGAATTATGTAAGTGGCTGTAGTGATATCTTGGAGCATTTCCAGCTCCGTGGTGTGTACCTCCCCACACATTCACACACACACATATACACCCACCCACCCACCCACACACACAGGCCCACTCAGTGGAGAATAATGTCCAATCTGACTGCAGGCTGTGAGAACCACAATAGGCAGTTTCTCTGGCCGGCTGACCGCTGCTGAAGGGACAGAGGAAATATTGTCTGAATGAGCCCACCATAAGCTGCAACATTAAGCTGTGATGGCATGTTGTAAATGTCTCTTCACCTCCTCTTTTCCGGGCTCTTTCAGTTCGTTTCCCAGTTCAACCGCAGGGGACATTAAAGTTTCATCTTTCTTCTCATTAGTTACTGCAGCTTTTATTTTCTTGTATTCTAATTTTTCTTCTTCTCCATTTTCATCTACTTTATTTCTTTTCTTTTTCTTTCTTCCTCCTCCCACATACTCCACGCTGTTCTCCGTTTCTTTCACAGGTCACAGAGTTGTTGTGCTCATCCTCTCTGTTATTCTTACTTAACTTGCGCTCATGCTGCCTTTTATGCTCCCGCTCACCTTGTCTGTTCCAGGTCACCGGTCCGTTTCTCTGCTTCTTTAATCTTTCCATCCTTTTCCCTCTCCTATTTTTTTTTTTTTTATCCTCATGTGCTTGCAGAGTTCAAAGTGGCTCATGATGCAAAACATGAGGAATGTTTCTTGTGTGACACTTTATCAGTCTGGCAGAATTTAAAATAACATGCCCTGTGTCCGTCTGCTCATTGAAGTGCAAACTTAAATCATTCGGTTGATTTGCAATCCAGAGGGCTTGTCTACTGACACCACCTGTTGACATTTCTCAGCCTTTGTGACTCTCAAGCCTGAAATGAGAATGTACTCTTCATGATCATATCACATTACTGACATTTAAAAATTGCTCGTGGTATATCATGTCTCAGTTCTTGATCATTATCTTGTTAAACAATATGCAGCATGTTCATGGTTAGATTTTTGCCACACTTCCAACTAATATTTCATTTACACAACTGTATATACCAGTTACAGTAATTAAAATCAAAATATAACCCAGTTTGTTACTTTCTTTATCAGGATCGCTCAGAGTCAATTATTGATTACCACTTTTTAGCGACCCAATCAAATGTGATGGATTTGATTTGAGTACACGGCTCAAAAAACATCCCGCTTCACTGGAGAATCCTCACAGTACAGAAGCTAAAGTTGCTCTAACTTCCATTTCACTGACTTTCAGCTGTAAAAAGACCTGAAGAGATGCATGTGAACGTCTCTGCTGGAGTCTGCTCTGTTTGCATGGCAACCTCACGGGGACAACAAGACTACAGCGATTTTCTGCGTTTTGGGCCAAGGAATAGTCCGGCACATAACCGCCTCGTAACACGGCAATGTGACGTTTTCACACTGTAGTTTTTTTTCACAGAATAAACAAACGATATATATATTATGGTACTCATGAGCTTTAGAGGTGTTAGTAGGATGTTTTTCTTACTTTTTGTAAAGAGCCGAGCTAGCTGTTTCCAGCCTTTATGCTAAGCTAAGCTAACCATTTACAGACATGAATGATATACATATTCTCATCTAACTCTGCAAGACAACAAACAATGTTTGTTTGTGTGTATTTCCCAATGTTGAACTACTCTGTAAAGAAGTACTGTTGCTATGGTTACCTGCAATTTGGTATACCTGTCCAATTGATTAATTGTTGATCGTACCATGAATGCAGCACAGTATCGATCTATCAAGGTAACTTCTAGTTTTGTGCTTAGTCTAAAGTCTTTTTTCAGGGTGGAGCTCATTTCAGAGTCACTGCTTCAAGCCTGTTAGAGGGACTTGATTCAGTATCGCATCAATACCTGAGTTAAGTTACAGAAGATTATTCTATTGAACTCGTTAAATCAGGCTGGTCTTAATTAGATTAACAGCAAACGGACGCACACCGTGCCAAGATTTGGTGCCTTCAGGGCTCAGTCTGTGGAGAAAGACTGTGGAGTGGGATGTTGAGTTACACCTGAATGCTGAATACTGATATACTTTTTTTTTTTGGCACACATCCGTTATATCAGTTGAATACACTATGATCTGCACTCAACATCAGGTTGATATCAAATCCAACAATGCCAAGTCACTGTTTATTATTAAGTTCCCGTTTTGGGAAAATGTTACAGATAATAGAAGAGGACTCAGACTTCCGCCAAGACCGTTTCAGTAATACAAAAATGAATATGTGGATCCGTCCTGTGATTTATATCCTCTAAAATGTAATGAGGTCTTCTTTGGCCCATTCCCTTCCATCAAGTTCCTTGAAAATCAAGCCAGTAATCTTTCAGTAATTCTGCTGACAAACAAACCAGCAAACCAAACTGAAAACATGACCTCCCTGGTGGAGATAATAAGGCCGGTTCAGTTCTTCAGCTACACCTACACCACCTGCAGTGTATCAGTTAAATTAGTCTGCATAACTAAATGTGATATGTGGTTAGATTTGTGTCTCACTAACTCCCAAAACAGGACTCTTAAATTAGAGTTGAATGATTGTGTGGAGCTATTATGTATTAAGAATGAATCCTATGATTAGAACAGTCATCATTTCACATACCTGGGATAATAGGCAGTGGATTAAATTTTAGTAAAATTAATTTGATCCTCTTTAACCTCACGTGGACCTGAACCTCAGCCTGCTTGCTTCAAAGTAACCCCAAAGCGTTTACCTTCATCTGTAGCTTAATGCACATCCACTGCAGTGTTTACCCGCTGATAAAGGTTGTGTCATGAATCAGCCAGTCTGCCACCACACCCAGTAATCTCCCATGATTATTTATAGCCTCTGCAATGCTGGACCCCCTGGGAGGATGGAGAGGTTTAAACCCTTGTGTGTCGGTGTGTGCGTGCGTCTGCATCTTTGTGTGTGTTTCGTATGTGAGTCTGCTTCTATTCTGGCTTGGTTTCAAATGGGCACATGTAGAATTCTTGACCGACACTAGTATTTTCGTGTAGTACATCGGTCCGGGCTGATATACGGAGCGGGGAAATGTTGGTCTTTGCTGTTGTCTGGCTCGCTCTCCTCATGGATGGGAATGAAAGTCTCTCAGGGGAGTGGGGGTTTGGACACCCTGGGCAAAACTATCACCGCGTGCATTCAGGCAGAAACAAAACAAACCCCTCTTCACTCCAGAGGAATCCTCTGTGGTGAGGAAAGTTCGACAGCAGATATGAAGAGAGCAGACATCTGTCTGTCATACACTTAATGTGAGAGATTTCACTACGTAATGGAGCTCTACTTCCTATTTTAAACAGTGGTACTTTTACATTCTCCTGATTATTAAGTCCAAACCCATAGGCTCTGCTTTCACACTTGTGAGTTATTCTGTGTCCTGGCCTCGGCTGACAAAAATGAAGTGTTTGCAGGAGTGTTCTTGGGGGCGTTGGAAGTAATGAAATCCCATAATACTGCCAATTAAAAAATGTTAAAAGTATTTTTCTCTGAAACGGTGTCCTAGCGTTTTCTATTTATTATCCTGTTTTGTCGCCGAGTGTGATTTATTCCCGAGAGCAATACCAGGAACTGCTGGGACTTTATCAGAAATCAATGTATTTAGCTCCATATGCAGCAATAACTCACCTGGGAAAGATCTACTGATCACGAAGCGACGGCAGCGCAGACTGTGAAGATGGAGACAAGTGAGGGCAGACGCCTCAATGCTTCACGTCTCAGGGCTGTGAGGCTCCCATTTGAGCCAATAAGTCAAGAGTGGAGTTAGTTTCCATTAGGATGCAGCAACAGCCGGCGACAGCCATGGCTGCGAGGCCTCTTTGCTCGTATCGCAGTTCTTGATAGCCTTGCTGTGCTTTCTGCTCATTAAGGTAATTCATTTTATGCTGAGGCAGTTTATTGTGGAAAAAAACAGCCCTAGTAAAATATGTGAAACTACAGTATAATACAATTCATACACGATACTTACTTACTTGTAGACACATACTTGCATCCCTGTACATCTAATCTGTGCATTACGCTGCTTTCTACTGGTTAGACCTCTGGTGGGATGTTGCGATCTGACTCTGCCATTACATAGATTTCACTCCTCCGTTCAATAGAACAATTAGCACATCCGGTCTTTCCTGTCTGGCTGTTTTTAAAAGACCGGTCCCCCTAATTTGAACCTCTTCTTGTCAAATGTAATTTGGGAGCCGTAAGCGTTGATGAGAGGCTTTTTTAGACTGTCTCGCTCTGAGTTCTTGTGTGACCTCACAATTGAAGGTTGTGGGGTCCAATTTCAGCCTCAATACAATGTCTTTCAGGAGGTTTTCCAACTGCTTTATGCTTTTTAGAGCAGCCTTTTGTTGTCTTTTGCAGAATCACAAAACTGCAGAAAGCATCAAATGTATTTCTCTGTCTTTAGAGCCGGGCAATTTATCCATACTATATTGATATCCTGACATGAGACTAGATAACGTGTTTGATTGTGCATATCGTAATATGGCATAAGTGGTGTCTTTTCCTGGTTAGAAAAGCTGCATTGCAGTGAAGTGATGTAATTTTCTGAACTTACCAGACTGTTCTAACTCTTCTATTATTCGCCTTTACCCACTGAGTAATTATATCCATGTTACTGATGATTATTTATAAAAAATATTGTGTCAATATTTAGAAAAAGCATCAATGGTCAATCCTATAATATCGTCACAATCACAATAACAAAGTATCTAAAAATATAGTGATTTTAGATTTTCACCACACTGCCAAGCCGCATCCGTCTGTCTATACCTTCATTAGCTCACTCTCATTTTTCTCATTCGTTCGTGCTCCCCCGTAATAAACCTTGTCATTCATCCAAAAGCAGCCTTGAGCCTCTGATTAACTTGATACTTGAAAACCGTCCGCCACTGAAACGGTTCCTAAGCTGAGACAAGCTGACTAATTAGCTGAGCAGATAAATGAGAAAGCCCCTGCTGACGTCTTGTTGCTTATATCTCTCCCGCCCCAGCACTTCCTCAACAGTTACTCCACGCCAAAAGTGAACACGGTGCTTCAGAGGAGTGTGATTCTAAATTAAAACAGACTGTTAAAGCCCATACCACCATTATTACCCTGCACTCAATTACATTTCACTCCTCCAGGGTTTTAGAAAAGACAATGCATTGAAGTTCTAAACAGGAATATGGTATAAATAATGTATAGGGATGAAATGAAAGTGCTCCTGCAGTAATTTAATGCATGATCAGAAGTAGACCACACTTATTTAGTGCCTCTTACCTAATAGACATAATGCATACAACACAATAAAATCAAATAATAGTGAATACTCCCTGAAAATGACCCGGGTCAAAACACCATTTCAAATTGTCTTCTTGTCCTCTACTGCGCCAGTTAATATTTTAGCTGCAGGGTGCTTTCTCTCTCAATGTGCTACTGATGTCTCGGTTTTGGCTTTTAAAATCCTTGAATGTTTGAGGGAATGAATTTCAGCGCAACCTTAACGCCGTCTTTGTCCGGCACACTGGTGTGTCTTCGTGATGCAGAGGTGCCCCTCTGTGTCACTGTGTTAAGGTGTCACCCATTATGGACGGGTTTAAATGTCAGCGCACAGCAGTGAATTATTGAAAAGGATAACAATTTATCCTTTTATCATCCAAACAAGAGGAATCTTGAAAAAAATGCTGAAATAAAAAAGAGACTTTATCTTCAAATACATGTTTTGTGTAGCCGTGGGTCGTTTTTGTTCCTAGAAAATGTCAAGTTGACTTTGTCAAAGACCTGGTTTGAGAAGTGTTTAAAAGCCATCGGTTACACAAACATTGTGCTCTCTTCAACTAACATTGTGTAGTATTGTGCACACACAGTACACAAATTGAATTCCAAAAAGCAAATGAAAGCAAAACTCTGTTTGTATGCAGAAGATGTTCTGCCTGAGTTACAAGGCTGCTACGTCTTTGCTTCGTCCTTATGTTTTTTTACACTCTGTTATATATATTTTTTCTCTACAATATTACAAGAGTATTGGCTTTTGGTGACTAAACACATTGTTTTACTGCGATTGTAGACGTTACCTCTTTCCTCCTTGGGGTGGGCTTTCCTTGTCCTGCACAGAGTTAGCTGGCTGTGCCACGGGCCGCAATGAGGCCTTCATCAGGTTCAAATTACACTTATACTGCACCTTTAACAATGCTCAAAACAACTAAAGAGCTTGCAGTTTAAAAGGATCCATGTGGCAGTGGATGGCTTAATGAGACCAAGGATTCTCTCAAGAGTATCACATTTATTATAATATACAACTTTGACAAAAAATGTAATTACAGGACGTCTAGCACTTTTAAAAGGTTAAAACCAATAAAACAAGTATGTATAATGTACAGATGCACAAAAAAGGATAACTAAATTAACTAACTAACATAAAACCATGCAACACAAAACCAAGCAATGCAAAACAAAACTAAGTAAAACAAAACTAAGTAAAACAAAACCTGCCTCTCAATAACCCCGTTAAGACACTACCCTATCTATCAGTTTCTTAAAATCTCAGCCAGAGAAAGCTGGCTTGCAAGTTTGCTGATTAAAGACTAAATACAGTTTGCACTTAGTATTCTCTCAGCGTATATATTTGAGGACTATCCTGCTCTTTCCAAAGTAGTTTACAACTAAATCGTGGTGCAGCAAGGTTAGTTTTCCATTCATGCAACACATCGTACACCCGGCCATCTGTATATGTTTCTTTTCAATTTAATTGGCTACAAATTATGCACATTGGCCTGCAGCATTTCTGAAGACAGAAAACTGGTCAAATATACTGGGATTGAATGATATGATAAAAATACAACCATGTTCAATGTATCAACAAGTAGGGAATGGGTTATACATGCGTGACATTTTCTGTCTGGTAGATAAGCTAGTTGTAAACACCCTGTGAGAATGACCAATGAGAACGTCTCGATGGTTAGTATGGGGGATATTACAGCATGACATTATCCCCGTCTCACAATGGGTGGCAGTCAAGTATGTGTTGAGTGGACTCAACTCCGCACAAAGATCTCCTTTCCGAGGGCAATTGTGTCATTGTGTCAAGTTTTCCGATAATCTCAGTCTATCCAAATAACGTTGGACAAAACAAAAACATCTGCATGCTTGGTAAATGTAAGACCCTGTGAGTTTGCCATGGAAAAGCTGCCCAAATAGAAGCCAGCTGCTGCGTCTCCCCTTGTGCCAGCCTGAGGCTTGAAACAGGAAGCAGGGCCCATTCCTCTGAGCCTGCTGGGAGGAAGGCTACGAGGCTGGTACGAGATCCTCCTTTGGTGAAACACTGCAGCAGCTTGTGCTTAAAAATAAATTATTTAATTTCTCAGAAAGACGAGTCATTTGAAGTTTTTCAATGATCAACAATGAAGGATTTGCTTTTCCACTGGCTGGTCTTGTTATATAAATCATGAAAGAGAAGTGTGTGTAAGTGAGTGAGATCATAGATGGGTGTATGGGGCTCATATTGTCACGGTTCACCAGGTTCAGTGTAGTGCTCAGGATCAAGATGGGGTCATCCTGTTGTAGAGGGAGGGAGGAGTTCGGTCCTTGACAGGCAGTGAGCTATATTCTCCAGAAACATTGAATGAGATGACAGCAGTTATTATCCAGATTCATTAGGCAAATACTTTCTTATACTTTTTTTTTTTTACCCAGAAAAGGACAGAGCGGGAAAAAAGACTACATTTTGAGACTACATTTATTGCTGTCGGTAAAGCGGTTGTCAGATACTCACACGGAAGACCGGCTGGCTGTGTGGATTACTTGATGATGTATGATATTGCAAATAGAAATGTATTACAAGAATGCCACAGTCGGGAAATATTCCCCCGTGTTACGAATTACACTTGACATTTTACAAGAAAAGATATTAGTCGATGACGCTCAATGTTTGGAGTGTGCTTACTGGATTTCTTGTTTAAATACCAGTCTGTTTCCGGACAACTAAGATGTTGCTGTCATGGACATACCGTACTGTCTTTTAGACCAGGGAGCTCAATGCAACACTGTAAGGTGGCCTTGGGGACTACCTGATCCTGTTCTCATGCTCTCTGCTATATTTGGGATCCAAACCGCTTATAATCGCACAGCTGGCCAGTACCGTCACTCACAAAGTCCCTACAGGCTCCTCTGAGCATTTCAACATAAAGTTACAGATATAAACTGAAACACAAAGATGCTAACTTCGAGACTGATTGGCAAATACACAGAAACTTTGTTTGAGCATGTAAAAATGCCAGTTTGCATTCCTTCAGGGCTTACCAATTGGATTCCTCTGCTGGCGAAGCGGCCCTGCTTCACTACTGTCTCTTTTGGTCAAAGCCAGGCAGGACCATCTCCCTCCAACAACAGTGTTTTGACAGCTTGAGACTGCTATGCTTGTTTGAAGCCGTCCCTTAAAATGTTGGCGATGCTGTAAAAGGATGAAACCTTTTTTTAGTCCCAGTAAATTTTTAATTAATACCATTGCCGTTCCAGCAAACATTTCATTTGATCTTTTTCTGGAGCCCAGGACTGTTTTTGCCCTGCATGACTGAGTTGTGGCATCACACACTGTCCTCAGGGATGTTCACTGTACCCAATGTCCATAGCCAGCCACAGAAGCTTAAGTGGTTGGGGAGACACAGTGTGAGAGCTGGCACAAAGCCAGGTCAGGTTAATCCACTGATGTGCTTGACTGGAAGCGTTGGTTCGTTAAAGAGGAGGACGGCCTCGTACATCCACAATCTTCCACACAGGCCAACTAGAGAGCTGTCTCTGGCTCACCGCGCTGTCTTCAAGGGAGAACAAATGTTCACACCCAGTGGGCTTGTGTCCTTTTTAAGAAGCTGTTCACACTACAGAACAGATCTGTGCTGATTGCTACTTTTAAATGTCTCACGGTCCGGCCGCTTGTGAGCTACGGATTAGTTACACAGTTTAACCATCAGAGTGGGGAATAAAGTTTTACCGACCATCATTATTGGCCAACATTCAGTCAAAATATGCGAGAGATTAGCATTAATGCTGTTAAGTCGCTGTTATGGCCTATCTGGTGTGCCAAGGGGTACACAGGGCGTAACATACAGGTATCCAAAAAAACGTGGCAAAGGTGGAACAAATAAGGAAATAATAAGTTGGGTCAAATACTTAAAGAGCAATAAGTAGCACTTATTGACAGTTTATGGATTAACAAAGGTAAACCAACTAAAATGGAAGCAAAGGCGCCAGGGTCTTAAGGCCAAAACAATAAACCAAAACCCCAGAACAGGGTGAAGTTAAGTCAGGGGGCGTAACAGTCGCTGATCCTGAAAAGTGAACAGCAAATCAGTGTTGACGTCGACAGGAGGAGAGCTGATAACGCAGCTAGCACCAGAGCTAACTGCTAGCGTACTCTGAACTCTGTTCAGTAAACATGAATATTAGGCCAAGGTGAATTATTACTTTATCAAGATGTGTTCAAATGTGATGTTGTAAATTGTTTTGTTGAAAAACTTGAATAAATACAGTTGTTCAAAAGAGAATAATACAAAATAGATATTTAAGGTGGAATTATGACCTTTATTGTTAATTATGTCTTTTTGAATTGTGTGTTTTTATGCAAATCACCACTACATGACTACGACAAAGTTAAAGGACAACATTTAAAACATATTATGGTTTAAACTGACTTAGGGAAGGTTGAAAAAGATGTAGGACTGTAATAAATGAAATCCGTATGTAGCCTCAAATAACAGCTGCTATAACAACAACAAAAACTGCTACCAGCCAATATGGCTGATCAATGATCAGCTATTGATATCTGCAGCAAAAGAAGCGTGATGAGGAAATCTCTAAAAGTTGTACTTTCTCCAGTTTGGTGATCCGTTACACCATTATTAGATAAGACCTTACGTGGTGAAGAAAATAATCCATTTGTCCATCGTAGCATTGACCATGCTTACTAGCCGTCTCACACCTTCATGTGTACTAGGTGTCCGGTATTTCGACGGATTTCTCATTCTTGAATCCATCAATATTCAGACTGGTTAGACCTGTCTTTCTCTGTGTTTAGAGGTAAATGTAACTCTTGACCTTGCATCACAAACAAACAGAGCCAGCAGTGAAGAGAGATCCGTGGTGACAGCGCACCTGGACCAGCCAGTGGGCTTGTTCTGAGGACACATCCGCTTTTTGCTGTACATGCTAGAGAAGGAGAGCTACTGTAGAGAGGCAGCAACTCTCTGAACATTCACGGTAACGCTGCATTAAGATGTTCCTGTGGGTGTGCAGTCTAATTCTAATCCAGTGTTGCGCCCAGCAGTTTCATTCCTCCAGCTCATTTCTTCATTCGCTTCACTTTAGAGGCCAATGGACTTGTGCCGTAGTTTTCTTCAATGATTTTAAAGTTGCATCTGTGTTTTAGATGGCATGAAAACAACAACCACCTCTGTGTCTTCATTATCTGTTAATATGCTTCTTGGAGAAGCCATTAGCGGCTGTAGAAGCATTTATTATACGGCCCATAGCACCCCGGCTTTTTAAAACAAGTCAACCGTGTGTGAAAAAGGCTTTCTTTACCTCAAAGGAGTTAGTCAGGCATTTATCAAGAGCCTGTTAGAAGAGATTCGTGTCATCTTCAGGAGAATCCTAAGTATGTTGTTCACACACACACACACACACACACACACACACACACACACACACACACACACACACACACACACACACACACACACACACACACACACACACACACACACACACAAATGAGTCACAATTGCGCCATTCAGCATGCAAAACAGCCCACTGCATCTAAACGCGTCTGTGTCCTCGGTAAGGATCACTAAGTTCAATCAACAGGATGGATAATGAATAAAAGACTTGCCCTTCCCCGCCATGATTAGATTCTGTCCACCCTAATAGTAATTTCCTAAATGCTCATTGACCACTTCAACGATTGGTAATCAATTCATCATTCAAAGCATATCAAATACAAAATACAGTTTTTCTTTTCCTAAATGAGAGCTGCATTTAAACTGCTGACAATTTCTTAATCACTTTTCTTTCAATAAAATAGCCTACAAATAATTATCATTAGTCAGACAAATAGAGTGGGCTGCTCTGATCTCCTGATCACAGACTAGTCTTTACATTATAAAGAGATGAATTATCAACAACCCTTATTTCATTGTTTGTCTATATGTGTGTTTTACACTTGGAAGCGCTGTGTCACCACCAGAATGAAAGCTGCTAAACATTTTTCTAACACAGATTTCCTTCATTTTGTTCTATCATAAATGATGACTGGCCTGCTCGCAAGTGCTGACTGTTGACTTTTTTTTATGAACGTTTCCCACCACCACCATTTCCATAGTCTTTACCATTTTAGGCCACCGATTGAATAGGGAATACCATGATTGAATTGCACAGAGCGCCATTCACCTCAGAGCAGTCCCTTTGGACCAGCTGTCCTACCTGCCACTCAGAAGTCTTCCATTACGGCTGATTCTAATTGTCATACCTACAAGGGCTCCCCTTGAGTGCCCAATGTGTAATTTGTGCAGACAGCGATCCCCATCCTTCCATTACATGCTCTCCCCCACAAGTGGCCATTATTTGTGCAGTGTGCACCAGACTCCTCACTATCTGCCAATTACCAGCGAAGATACCGCATATTGCTTTTCGTTATAGATTTCACTTGTACAATCAGCAATCAATGTTTCCTGAGCTAAGCATTGCTTTTTTTTAAATCCCCACAGTCTTCAGTAAAATCAGGAGCTTTTGAAAACAGATGGAACATAATTGCTATTTTGAATGCAGAACCTGACCTGTGTAGTTGATCTTTATCAGCTGGACTGGATCAGGGTTTGAAATTGACCTTGTGGAGACGTTTAGGTAGGAACATTGTGCGAGTATTTAAGTATGATAAGGGTTGATTTTCATTGGAGCTTGTGTGTAGATATTCAAATGCACGGGGAGTTGATGTGTGTGGCAGGAAGTCAGTCTTGTAAACAAGCAAGACTAGACCTCAGTCTTTAAGACAACTTGCATACAGCAGTGTATGCACGGAAAAACTACTTTAACATTTTCCCACAGACTCGTCTGTCCAACTCAGTCTGTACAAGGTTACAGCCCACAAGCTGCGTCAGTGTTTTAAGATACGTATACAGTTTTAAAGAGGTCCAGTTGAAAGGGAGCCGGGTAGCTTTTGTATTTGTTGCAAATTAACTTTTTTCTCTTAGACCTTGGTTGCATAAAAGCCTGTCTCGAAATTGGATCGTGCAGTAATAAGGAAATATAGAAGATCAGCCTCGGCCGCGCTCATGGACAAAGATATTCAACTCTCTGCCAGAACTGTTAGATGAGAATTTAAAATCTTTAATAAGTGTTTATGGCCAACAAAAACCTGAATGACTCTCTGATGCAGTGCTGGAGCTCAGTTTCATTGCACAGTGATTATGAACAGCGTAATTGCTGAGTGCAGCGCAAGCCCTGTTTCACTGAATGGCTGTTACTAAGGGTATGACCCAGAATGAGATTGGACATATAGTTAAAAATTCTCCCAGAGAATTTCAAAACATGTCCTTGACTAAATGACTAGTTTAGATGGGTTCTTTTAGTTATATTACCACTAAATACAGTGAATATTTCTGTGAATTCATCATCATTCATTAGTGCACAAATACCCCTAACTGTAAATCACCTGATTTATGATTTTTGTTCACGCGTCATTACTCAATTAAATGGCCTGATTCTGTGTGTATATTTTCATGTCTTTCTGCAAGGTTAGCCTTCCTAGTCCGCGTGAGCGCAGCAGCTTTGGGCTTTTTGTTTATTTTCTCTTTATTGTTGAGAAGAGTTAATGTTCAGAAATGATCCATGTTTTCTTTTAATGGTTTGTTTATAATGCATTTTGTGTAAAACAGGCCAGGTCGCTGTCAGTTGAGAATGTGTGCACCTTTTATATACATTTTCACTTATATATGAACGTAACAATTCTCATTTATACAAACAAAAAATAGTCATTGGACCCGTTACCCCAATAGACATAAAATAGTTTTTTCTCAGTCCAATGAGTGTGGCTCCATTCCGTTTCATGCCCAAGGATTCAATTCTTGCTGCTAGATGGTTTCCTTAATTTCTTTCAATAACCTCTATGAGGTTTGTTTCCTTGGAAACTACCCTTGCTTTATCCCAGCCTTTCTTAACATTTAATATATAATGTGCCCATTTAAAGCACTGTGCTGGACTGCTAGGCTCTGTCCACACCTGGATCGGTTTTTTTCATCAGTAGCCAACACTTTGTGCAGTAGGTGGCTGATGTGGACGAAGAATCAAAGGCCAGGAGAAACCTTCCACTCCACAATAAAAGACGGCACAGCCTCTTTCTGTGTTTATGACGAGGACGTTGCCCTTTACACAGCTGTATATAGAGTGTAAATATCAGTGAGAAACTGGGGCCGGTCCCGTCATACTCAACTTCTCAGTACGTGTGGTGTTTAACTTTAACACATGATGCATGGCAAACAGTGGACCAGATTAAATAGTGAATTTCTCCAGAGAACTTCCACTTCCCTGTAATGCCAAGTGAACTCAATATCTGTAGCCTGCTAGCAAGAATAAATAAGTAATGCTTATGGCTGATTTTTTAAAATTATTTATTTTACCCCCTGCATTGGATTTTTTTATTTTTATGTCCAGTTCATGGAACAAACTAACAACGTTTTGTCACACAGGCTTGCTTTTTTACTAGAAATGATGGTGTAGTCACCTAACACAGTGGTACTCAATTATGGTGGCGCCCGTTGCCTAAAGGGAGGGAGGAGTGTAGGATTAAAACTTGAGGATTGGAAGTCACATGTGCTGACCACAGAGCAGTGACTGTGGAGAAACTGCATATGTGAGATTCCCAGACTAATACACTGAAAGAGATGTGCTTCTATGTTTATGTCTCTGTCCTGGCCTCCTTGTTTTTGTTATCTCAACATAACTGAAACTATATTTTAACTTTCCACGATCACTAGAGAGAATGCAGGATGAAGCAACAGCAAACATAAACAAAACATAATTAAGTCGCCCTTACTTTCTGCCGTTTGTTATTTTGAATTTGAATAACAGCTACCAGTGAAATAAATGCTGCTTGATTAATGTGACTTTAGTAAACCAAGACACTCTACTTAATGCACTTCTATGCATGCCAATGAAAGCCTCAATGCAGACTGTTAAAACACAAGGATTATTGATTTATACAGGAGATCACTGTCATTTAGTATTAAATGGATGTCATGATGAGACTTGGAGAAGAAGTTTAATCAATGTACAGGAGCCCTTTTTACTTAATGTAGGGATGTTAGAGCCAAGTCCAAGCATGAATGGATATAATGATGTCTCTATTAATGTTTTATTTTCTGCCGTTGTTTTTCTGCAGATGATGAATGAACATTGGCCCTGGCCCCTGTCGCAGTGATGCACAGTATAGTCAGCTTCAATATCCACTCCCTCAAATCGAGATTATAGTGAATAGAGAGTCATCATGTGGAAAAAGCTTTAAAGATGGTGAGGCAGCCACCTCAGTATTGTTGACCTGCAGATGCTGCTGAAGCCTTGGCCGCAGTAGCTGGCGGCTTCAGTAGCATTGTTAGTTTTAGGGTTAGCTTTTCGGTTTTACTCATGGTTTATAAATAATACAGTACACTAAGACATGGATGTCTGTGCCACATTTCATGGCAACCCATCTCATATCCGAGATATTTCAGTCTTGACCAAATAGGTGGACCTACCGATGGATTGCCATCCATGGAGCCATGATGCCAGTTGCACGGCTAAAAACAGATTATTATCTTGTCATATACGCTATAACAGTCATGTTAAGATCTTTCAGACACCAAATACTTTCAGAAACATATTCTGTACATTGACACATTTTGAAAAATCCCCTATCTCACCTATCATGGGTGGTCATGACGGAGATTTAGGATTATGCTTCCTGTGAGGGTGCTCACTGCTGTGGTCGAAACAGCAACAGGCAGTTGATTGGTTCAGGTTTAATTATCCTTTTTTTATTTTACACTATGGAGGCATACTACTCACTAAATCTTGCACTAAATGTGTATTTTGTCCAGACAACTGGATTGCCAACAGCACTCTTAGAATGACAACATATGCCAAGAAGCAAATACAAACCTTTATCACAGCGATTTCCACAAACAGATTTTACTGGTGAGATCTAAATGTAAAATCTGTTTGAGGATATTTCATTATATTTCTTTTTTACGGCTGTGGATTGGTGTATAGCGACAGTGGGGAAAATGGTCCAGGCATTCAAGTGGATAAAAGAACCGCAGGGAATAATGAAAGCTTCCCAGTCTGAAAGAGAGGCTTTTGTCAGGGGGACCGGTGTGCTGCAGGGTCTCCTGGTAGTTGGATCTAAAAGCTTTCTCCAACACAATTCCTTTCTTTTAGTGAGGTATCGTGGAAATAAGGCACTTCTACATACCCAAGTTCTGTTAAATTATCACTCCCTCTTTCTCATTTCCTGTCTGTATTCAGGAAATTGCTCCTATGAACAAAATTGTGACCTGTGAAAAATTAGGAAGAAATTGATTTACCAGAGTGGGTCTGAGCTATATATCTTTTGGGAAGAAAAGTCATTTCAGTCTGTTGTGCTGGAAGGCAATAAGTATTGATTTGAAAACCCTCATTACACTCTCACTTGCTGTATAATTAATCCCACCCAGAGAGAAAGAGAATTATTATGTCTCCATTCACCACATCAGACCGGTTGGAAACAACACGTCTTAGCTGCTGTCCTTTCCTCGAGGGCGATTGAGCTGTTGTCAGTGTATAGAGTATTCCCTCACACCACAGAAATCTCATTTCTTGCAGGATTTAAGAATAGGGCTCAGCTGGCACATGTAAACGTACAAGACTCTGTGAGCTTTTATTGCTTTGTATTACATTGTCAGTTCCCAGAGTCCCTGTTATAATGCAATAGCAACATCTTTTAATAGAAACTGACCACCATAACCTCTGATGTTCTCAGTCTGCCTTATTGCCATGCTTTACACACGTTGTAAGTCAGTAGCTTTCCGAATGATTTGCTAATATAAATATGCTTGATTAATATACTTATTAAGAGTCATTACGGGTAAATTATAGAGTGAATAATTCAGTGACAGTAATGCACGTTTGATGAAGAGTTTCAACCTCTTTCATCTTGGGTCTCTACCAACCTCCTTTGATTCACTCCACCATCCTTCTTTTTTCTCTCTTTCACATACTCTTAAAAACAAATATTGTTTGTCTCATATATCCACTTGATTCATTTTCTCCTATCATCAGGACATTGTAAATATATATGTGGGGAGGGTGGCTGCCATCTTTCTGAAAACATTCACATCTGATTTTAAATCATTAAGCCTACCAACCTTCCACCAATCTTGTTCAACAGTAATACACTTAACACATTATTTGAAAAGGCATCAAGTACTAGCCGATCAAAGGCAGAGTAGGGCGGATTTTACAGAATGCTGTTGGGGAAAAAGATCAGTCAGAGTACCGTGATTAACAGGACGTGTAATCGCCAATGCTGTGAAAGACGTAATTTGGCATCGGGATGAAAGGGGACTTCCACATAAAAAACTAAAAGAACTCTTTGGCATCCGTGAGGTATTTTGAATACACCAATATCTGGTATTTCATGGGAGAAACGCTGTGGAGGAAGTGCTAATAGAAAGAGAGCTCGTAGTTTTAATGAGAATCGCTTGCTGTTGATGAGCATTGGCGGCTAAATGGACACTCCATATGGACACTCACACTCAATTGACAGAAACAAGACAAAGGATTGGTATACGCAGTGCTAGTGTGAATCGAGGCTACTCTCACACTCTTATCAGCTTTTTACTGGAGGATGATTTATGGATGTACTGAATCAGTGAGATTTATGAGCTGTCTGGTTTGTGGTCATTGGACGTACTGACCGATAGCTCCTAAGAGGAATCAGGGTAGAAAGGTCGAGTTGTGGTGGTGTGATATGCCTGTGTGTGGGGCTGGTATTGATTTGCCATCATAAAAGTTCATATATATGTCAACATGTTGGCAACCCTAACTTTTTATTGTTAAGTGTGTATGAATACTGAAGCAGGGGTCGGCAACCTTTTTAATAGGAAGTGCCATTTTTACATCTCAAAGATCAATGTATATCAACATTTAACATTGACGTCACATCATAATCTTTAACGGATATACATGTATAATCTTACTAAATCCATGCATAGCAACATTTTACAAATATTCTTTCACCCATACTTAAGACATTGTAATTATATATGAGAGCACTGTACAATAATGCTGCCATCCTTATGAAAACATCCACATCTGAGTTGAAACCTTTAATTCTACTAGCCCTCCATCAATCTTGTGAATCAGAAATACATTTAACAAAATCTGGAAAGACTGCTACTGGTGTTTACCCAAGCCTGTCTGTGACCGTGTTTAACCTGGGTGTCTGCTACCCTCATAACAAAGAACCTTCTACTAAAAAAAATGCATTGTGCAATGTAACGAATATGCTGTATTTCTACATGTTCTGAGAGATATAATTACTCAATTAGTTTCCTAAATATTGATAAAAAAAAATGTACTATAGAGAATGCATTACATTCTCATATACTTCATCATATTGTTTCTAGCAGGGTTTGACGATGCACTGCTGAACACTAATATTTCTTATAGCTGTGGGTGAAAACGTATTGATTTCTTTGCAGCCTTCTGGAACCCCCCTGATTTGACAGTATGTACGCAGAATGCCAATTCCTAACGACATGTCTTTTTGTGTAGAAAGGTGGCTGCAAGCAAACAAGTAGAGCTGCTGTCACATTGTCTAAGGAGGTGCAGAAACAGTAGATCAACGAGCTACATTAACGAACATGAAAAGACGATGTTTCTGTAATATTCACCAGTGAGTTTTTGTATAGTTTCGACCTGATGACCGATGGGTCCTTATGTAAAAAAACATGCAGTATAAAATATCCAAAAGCCTGTATGTGCAGACATGTAAGCAACATTCAATATATGTGGCCCAGACTCAACTATTCTTAGGTGAAAATGTGCATTTTACAAAAAGATCTAAATGATTCCCTTTGTTATGACTTTTACTGTTCAATAATGTGTCGCATGAACATGATTCATGAGCCACCTTTCAGTAGAATCGAATAAAGTTTTGAATGAAAATATGTTCTCAGCGATGCTAATGGGGTGTTAGATTCATAAATATCTGTCTTATTCATGATATTAGGGGACGGGACAGATGGTGGATGGGTGTAGAGTTTCTGACTCACTCCCAAACAACAGCGATCAGAAGTCAAAAATAATTACCAGAATCGTATCTTTATTACTCAGTCTGTGTTTGCGTGTCTAAATCATGATTTATAGTTCTAGACTGAATGAGGACACATGAACGGGTATTTAACCGGTAGCAATACATAATGCATGAATGGAGTAGTAGTTTTAGTGGTGCAGATGATAACGGTGACAACAGATGGTTGTTTGATTCCGGTGGAACCTGTTTTTCTTTTATGTCTCCGTGCCAGCGAAGTGAAGCATTATGTTTTTGTTTGTCCGTACGCACATGTACACACCATCTCATGAACGTTCTTCAAATTTGGCACAAACGTCCACTTGGAATCATGGATGAACTGATCAGATTTTAGTGGTCAAAGGTTACTGTGACTTCACAAAACACGTTTTTGGCCACAGCTCAAGAATGAATATGCTAATTATGACAATATTACACAAATGTCGAATAGGATTGAAATGAGAGAGTTTGAGTGGCACTGTTTAAGAGGGATGCAGTGGAAAGACAAGAGGTGATCTGGATGTGGATGCATGAACAAGAGTGACATTGCACATTACTTTGCTCCGCTGCTGAAACAGACGTGAAAGTGTATACAAGTGGAAATCAAGCAAGGTCTCTGAAAATGCATCACATCACTGATGCAACACAAACCACTAATGGAGTCTACTCAGGGTCACTCATTGCTAAGTGAAGACTATTGAAAACCGCCATTTCAGATGCTTTCATCTAATGCTGCAAGGCCTTGAAAACATTAAGTCCTGGGGAGAGAGGGAGGGGCGCTCTTGTCTGTCAAAGAGGAGCAGACATAACACTTCTGGAGACAAATATTTGGTGAACAAATTAGGTGGAAATGCGCAGATAGAGCAGTGAGAACATACAGTTTTTGTTTTGTATACCGACCATCTTCCACAATTAGTCCCCCTCACCCTTCGTCATGGTGTCAGACTTTATTTTTTTGAGAGCCAGTAACAGGCGCCCTCCCCCCTCTTTGAGTCTGCTGCTTGCTTGGCTGCAGACTACAGTGCACCCAGTGACCCGGCATGATAATGACACATTGCGCTGACACGGACGAGGTGCTGATGTATTCAAGTGTGCAATCCTTGATGTGTCCTACGTGGATACATGTTCAGCGGTTGTCTCTGTTGGAGGATGTGTTTGTGGACGCATTCGAGTGTGCTTCTTGTGCATGGAAAAAAAAGTGTGTGCATGTGTGTGTGTGTGTGTGTGTGTACGCGCGCTGCCTGCCTTAGCTCCTGTCGTGTCAGGGAGGAGGTGGCACTGTACTGTGCAATAAGAGCAGTCAGCCTGCAGGCAGGAGTGGCCATCTGGAAACATGGTAAAGAGCTTGGCCCAGACATCAGTGGTCTTTCCATCCCTCTCAGTGTTATCAGATCTATTTCTCTTTTTGCTGTCTGTTTACATATCAATCGACAATGACACACTGTATTCTAATATTCTCTCCTTTTGGTTGCTTGTCTGAATCTTCTTGGCTCCATCTGCCCATCTGGCCATCTCTTCCTCTCTCCCTCTCCTAACGGCCTCCTCTCGTCTTTTGTCTCCCTGCAGTTTGCTGTTTTGTGGTCCACAAGCGGTGCCATGAATTAGTCACATTCTGCTGCCCAGGGGCAGATAAGGGGCCCGACACAGACGTAAGTAACCAAAGCCCAGCTGTTGCCTGTCACGTGTTTGTCTGCGAGGAGGTGCCTTTCCTGACATTACACTGAAGTGCATGCACATTGTCACCAATGTGGTGTCAACCGGGCCGGCCTCTTTTCTGATCACTCTTGCTCTCTTTGTAGTGTACACGGGAGAAAACAAATCATCCCTCTTTATTGTGATGTTGATGACAAGCTCCCAGCAAATTTACTCAAAAAAAGAAAAGAAAGAAAAACATTACATTAATGATAGAAGCTCAGCATCTTTGTTTCAATAGATCTCAAAAGAAAAAGAGCTCCAGTCTCTTCCTCTGGTTGTATCATTTCAAAGAAGGTCACTAAAATGTTAAATTTAGTCGACTCATGATTGAATCACATCAGCAGCAGGTGGCTAATTTAATTCATCCAATGCAATGATTTAAATATTCCACTTAGTGAGACACCATTGCCAACCGCTTAAGAAGAACTACACTTTAGACTATTCGCCACCTGCAATAATGCCATCAAA
Source organism: Taurulus bubalis (assembly GCF_910589615.1). Lineage (NCBI taxonomy): Eukaryota > Metazoa > Chordata > Actinopteri > Perciformes > Cottidae > Taurulus > Taurulus bubalis. The sequence continues at coordinate 21,016,511 of NC_136594.1, read as the reverse complement.
GTCGATATTCTTTCCTCCAAACTGGACATATTAAAAAAACTAACATGTTTTGACATCATGACATATTGTCAATAGGTTCATAGAATAGCCGATTGGTAGATTACTGTGCCGTTAACAATGACCTGCTTTGGCCCAGAGACAGATGGAGGCCAAAGGCAACACATCTCCATCGGTCTTGGCCAGACCAAGATATACACACAGTGGGCTACTAACAGCTGATTGCTGGCACAAACCTTGCAACCCATTTTGCATGAAGGGAATGCATTTTGCCCAAAAAGAGGCGAGTTGTTTTCTTTTTCTTTTTTTACACCAAAGTAATGGATACAAAAACAGCTGAATGCCAATGGAGACATTAAGCTGGGATGATTGTTTCTTCTCCTACCAAAAGGCTCTTTATACCAATAAAAAAACTGACCAATGAGAGTTTACCTCGTCCAATAACACTGGTTGAATTTCACCTGTCATGCTCTCAGATATGTCCGCTTGCTTGTGAGATGGACTAGAAAAGTCCTAATCTTCAGAAGGAAACAAGCTATTGCCGTCACACGGTTTGATATGAGGTTGACTGACGAAACAGGCGTTTTAACCATGAGGGCTCGTGATTCAATAGAGCGAGCTGGTTTACCCAGTGTAGTTCTTCATAGCACACCGGGAGCGTTTTAATACACAAGACACAAGAGTGTTTTAATAGTAGTACAGATTTACAGAGCACACCAAGCAAATGCAGATTTTTTAATAGTTTAATAGTTTAGCATCTCAATATTATGTCGTTTCCTGTTACAAACAGCATAAAAAAAGTATTTTATTGGATCATTTGTATGACACATTCAGTGAGGTCTCCCGTTCTTCACTCTTAATCGCCTGCCGGTACATGCTATGTGCCATTCGCCACTGCTTACCTGCTCGCTAAGTGTGAAACTCCATTTACATGCCTGTTTGCTCTCCTGGCATGCGTAGCCTCTCAGTGTTGCAGCAGCAGAGCCCGGCCTCTGTAACTGGAGATATGTCAGTGTGTCATTCAAGATCATCAACCCAGACTCTTTAAATAGAGCACGCCACAAATTACACGGAAGCCGTAACAGCGGAAAATAGTCTGAGCCGGGAGATTCTCGATTGGAGCAAGTACTGGGGTTCAGATCATTGAGGGTCTTTCATGACCTTTGACATCTGTGCTTTGCAGATGACCCCAGTTTCCCAAGTAATGTGTTGCACAGAACGCACAAGTGCATCTTTGTTAATAAATGTACAAGAAACTTCTCATTCATTCCTGCTTGACACGATAAAAGGTTGTTTTTCTTCCAATTGAGATGCCAGCCAAATATCAGTTTCCTTGCAGACCTCTCATAACCCACCACTATTGTACTTCCTGTGGCCAAACAGATCTTTCCAAGCAGGATAAGGCAAGTTTATTTATACAGCACATTTCAATTCCGAGTGTTACATAAAACATGAAACGCATCGAGGCAAAGTGCAAAAGAAACACACCACAAAAGAACATATTAGACTTTAAATTAAATGTCAATGTGGCAATTTGTCATTGCCACACTTAGATATAAGGATAATGTCGTATAGTACATATAATTTAGTAGTAGAAGAGACCTAATGAGCAGACTTCACTGCGAGCGCCAGAGTGTTACATTATTTTCAGCCTGTTGTTCATGCTCAGGCTGTTTTTTGGCACTACAACAATAACTACAATTCATGTCACCACAAACCAAATATATTTTTAAATAACATGCATGTTATCTCTTGCTGTATTAGAATATGCGATGCTCCCTTTTTGATATACATTTTTGTGCACTCAGCCCTGTTGCTAGGGGCAACCACACATATTACATGGCTTGCTGCCTCCCGGGCATGCGATCCAGGAAGGTAATAACTCCCATGGCCAGCAAATATCCTGAAGATCTGCTGTATCTAGGCTACCTGCATTGTATGACTCATTTATGTGTTTTATAACGCTCCTACCGGAAGAAAAAGTGCGCACAAAGATGCCAACAAGAGCTCCTCGGACCTTTTCAATAGCGAGCTCGCCATGAGCGGCTAGCCTTGGTTTGACGGGAAGAGATCACCGTGAATATATTGTTCCTCTGGGTGTTGTTTCAAGGGCAGGCCAGGCTGCAGATATGCACACACTCATGTGCAAATTGATCTATGTCGTCGGTCTAGTAGTTTGCCACAGAGCGCAGTCACTGGTGCGGTTAGACTCAGTTTGAGGGTGTCATCTTGGAGGAGAGAACTAACACTTGGTTCATCTCCCAGTTTCACAGGCATTGGAGCGGATGTCTGTCTGCTTACAGGCTTGCTGCTCAAACCACGAGATTACTGAATCTCATTACTAATGTTACATTATTGTTGAAATTGTCATTTAAGTTGGTAGAAAAGGTGCATGTAAACATATTTTATGTATCATTATGTTAATAAGTCATCTGCTCTATCCACAACGCAGTATAGAGTAGTGGGGGTGTACAATTAATTGCAGAAAATGCTTGTTTGTTATTAAAAGGGTTGAGAATGTAATATGGCTTTTTTCTTTTTTTTTCTTTTGACTTTTACAACGTGAAATGATGTTGAACCATGTAACCCCTGCAATCAAAATCTGGCCTCAAAGGGATTTTGTTGGACTGTAACGGTATCTCTTGTAAGCACATTCCATGCGAGTGTCACTTAGTCTGATTAAAGCACTTACTTTAACAAATTGTTTTCGCCTGACTGCCGGGTGTAACGTTACCTGCAGGTCGAGCAAGTTCAATGCTTTACAGGACAAGACCATCAATGATGCAAGGCCTCCCGTTTCACTACAGGTGCTCAGCAGATGAAACTAAGAGGTTTGATGTGCTGGCTATTGTGTGGGTGTGTGGCTGCTGCATCATTGATGTCCACTTAACCAGTGCAGCACATATGACCTGGGGCAATCTGCAAATCTTCCTGCACTGATTTCCCCTCTGATCACACGCACACACACACAGGTACACGTATATCTAGAGAATCACTTAGGGCTGCTCAGGGCACTGATATCTGTGAAAGAGTAACAGAGTTAAGCAGTAGCACACTGCCCTTTCTCCTAAAGGATGGCAGCCAGGCAGAGCTCAAACAGACACCCAAAAAAATACCCTTCTTCTTCCCAATATCTACCAGTAAACTGGCATCAAAAAGACAGCCTTCATCACTCAGTTGAAAGGACGCAGTCAGAAGGTATAAGTAGAGTTGTTCTGATACCAATTCCAGTATCGGAAATGCCTCCCATACAGCCTAAAATGACGGATCAGGTTTGCGAGTCTATGCACGGATCCGATATCGTCATTTACAGCAACACGTGTCACTCGCTACCCGATCTGTACATCTGCTCGATTGTTACTGCACATATGCAACTCTCAACAGAGGTGAGAAAGACGCGAGTTGGCTCACCTGTTAGCTACTTCCATCATCATCCTCGTCATATCGGTGCTCGGTTTTGGCCTTTATCCAGATTCAGGTATATGGAATCAGTGTCAGGAAGGACAAAATGGTTTCTGAACATCTGTAGGTATAAGCAGGCCTTCAGTTTATCTGAGATAAATCTAATTTGTGTTATTCGTGAGTAATGCTGTAGGCAGCAGTGGTAATAATATTTAAAAGGGTAAATCACAGAGGAGGAGATGGTTTTGGCAGACTCCAGCAGGGCTGGGAGAAATAAGTGTTCTGGGGACGAGGCCTGGGAAGCACACCGTCTCATTACAAGGACTCTTCACAGGAAATGAAAACAAGATTACACTTGAGAGAAGCTAAATTACATCATCTCTGCCACAGGCATCTTGTATTGTCAAAGGCAATGGGCCCTTACATCTGTATTTTTAGTCCATTTCCTTCTAGCAAAGGTGTTGGCCCTTTCCATGGAATAGGCCTGTCCTGGCCCAAAAGTGTGGGATCTAAAACCTAACCAACTTTACACCTTGTCATGGTTGCACCATGCGGCCAACCCCTAGTGCAAAGAAGTCTAAAAGACACCTTTTCAGACATCTTTCTTTATTTCCCCCGCAACCACATTATTTCTATAAATATCTGAGTTTTGAGCTTGACCCCCCAAAATGAAGCAATACCTGTGCAGACCACGTTTATCAAACTATGCTGCAGACGGTAAAAACTTGTGGAATCTATATTTTTCTTTTTTTTTTAAAGGGCACTAAAAAACATGTATTTTTATAAATAAAAGAAAGAAAAAAAAATATAAATAATAAATATGTAATAGATGCATAAATGTAGATCTTGAAATGACAGAAGTCCACCAAAGTATGTTGTGAATGTCTACCCCTCTTACATATGGATGTATATATACATAGGTATTCAATATTTGCTTGCCTGTGTGTAAATCTAGCTGCTAATGCCTGTGATGTAACGCTGTGACCTTTGTATAAGTGTCCCCACAAGTCGGCCTCTCACCCATTACTGGGTCGAAGCCCTGCACATGCCTTTAGCACACACCCCTATGGAAGACTTGGCACACGCACTGCTTCCAAGGAAACGTGGTAGCAAAGAAACCCTATGCGCCATAAATCCGCTTAGAGCGCTGATTTTATTTTGGTTGCGTGAGTGGTGACATATCGTGCAGGAGCCCTGTCAGGGTGCACTGTTTCAGCTAAATGAGATCATTGTAGGCACAAACACACAAGACATAAAATCGCACAGTGAGAAGTGCCAGCAGCTACTCGCGTCCTTCAACAGTGGATAAACACATGTCCTCTGCTCACATAGCCTGTCTCTTTCACCGAGCTGTATTCTTTTAGTGTGTAAAGCTTGTTATTCGGATAAACACCAGTTGCTCAAAGAGCACGGCAGCTGAGAAATCAAGGGGGAAGGAGAAAATCCATCAAGTTCAAAGATGTGACCCATTACGGTCATTACGATCTATAGTGGCGATAGACTGGAGACCAAACGAGGAGAAGCGTTTAGGAAAGAGAAGAAGTGGGAGGAGATGGAAGTGGAAAGGAGATATATTTCCCAGATAATAAAGCACTTAGAACTGCATACATGTTGACTGTAATTCACCCTGAAACACCCTTCCTGGTGATAACTGTAGATGCACTGTAACTTCATCTGTTGGATGATGATTTTTTTTAGGCTCAGGGTTTCTTCTTTTTATGAACAAAAAGTACTTTAGGCTACAATATGGAGTTCACTAATATATGAGAACCATTTTCCACAGAATGGGCCTTTTTCTTCTGCGCTGAGACAAAAGCCTTGTTGGTAATACAAGATGTTTGTGGCTTCTCTATATGTATCAAGACCGGGATCAAAAACATTCTCATCTCGGGCCCCGAGGGGACTAAGTCTCCCAAGGCTAATAAAACAACTGTGGGGTCTTGCAGGGGCATTCTGAAAACCTACTTTAAACCCCCACTTAATGATGTGCGTAGATGATATGTAAAAATTACAATGCATATAGCTTTCAGTGACATACGCTTAAAGTTTAAATAGCAGCCACAGACATACAAGAATAGAAGTTGTATTAGTTCCGATGCTATGTGACAGACAAACATTAAAAAGATGATGACATAAACAGTAAATCAATCGTCTGGGAAGTGTTTGAAGAGTCGGACTGTGGATCATTACAGGTTTCTTGAACTGTCTCCCTCTAGAGATTCACAGTGAACAAAATTGGGTCATTGCTCTTGTGACACAGCTACACAACATAATCCCCCTGCCTTTTGAAATCTGACAATCAAAGTCCTCATAAAGCAGTTTGAATGTCTTGACTGCTGAAAAAAAGGTCTTTGATCAGAATTTTCCCTCGACACCAGAACAATAACGGTGACTGATTTCTTATTACGTTGCCTGCACAACAGCGCTTTTATCTTCACATCTGTGCAGACACGATCCATGTCAGCAGCTTAATTCAGTTAGGTTTAGTTGATGAGAGTCACCTTTAAATACTGTGTTTTGTATGATAGCAGTCACATTGTTGTTGTTGTTATTATTAGCACCATTGTGGGCAGCTCACTCAAATGACGTATGAGCTGTTGACATCCAGCCAGACTCTCATCAGTGCATGGATGTATAATAAATGCCTTGACTCCCTTACTCAGCCGTAAGAGGAACAATCTGTATCAATAATTAATATAAAAAAGTCCAAACCAAGTCCTCAATTATTATTTTTTTCCATATTTACCAGTGTGCAATAGCAACTGGTACTCTATTGTACACATTGCAGCTTTAGGTTAATCGGAAAATGGAGCCTTTAAAAAATACTTCATCACATTACATCCCTTCTTCAGAAATATGTAATTGTTCCCAGTGATTATCATTATTGACTTATTGACTTATAGCTGACGAAGAGTCCCCTGGGCTGCCGGCTGATGGTATTTATATGCTCTGGGATTCTAATGAACACTAACAGAGATTGAGTCTCTCTTGCTAATGGTCTGTGACATGCATGTCTGAAATGTGGTTCGATCAAGGCTTTGCTGAGGGGAGACGCTGCAGAAGGGCGCATGCGCGTGTGCGTGTGTGTGTGTGTCTGTGTGTCTGTGTGTGTGTGTGTGTGTGTGTGTGTGTGTGTGTGTGTGTGTGTGTGTGTGTGTGTGTGTGTTGGAGAATAGAGGCTGAGTGGGTGCATTGGGAGCTGCTAAAACACTTGCTGGTGAAAAGCCTCAATGGCTGTCTTTGAAGGGTAAAATCTCCATGGCCTCAAGCAAATCTTTTGTTGTCTTCTGCTTGACCTTTCAACACTCACGTAGTGCCTAACGTCTACCTACTGTTTTATTTTGTTCAATCTTGTTGACCTCCAACACAGTTTTTGTTCAGGCTGGATAGAAACACAGAGACAAAACAGAAGAAGAGGAGACTGTAAGAAAACAAAAGTATGTTAAATGAAAAGATGTACAATGGCACAAGCTTGAAGGGCTTAGGTTTCCGGCTCCCCACCTTCCACTCACTTCCACATGCATACTAACACAGAGCTTCTAGTTTACGTGGCGAGAGTCAAGCAAACAGATGCTGTGCCTCGTTCTTCACTGCCAATAGGGCAGGTTTATCATCCCCGGTGCCTGCAGTTTTCATCATCCACCTTTCATTTGCACACTGTCGACAGATGTGCAGAAGGAACCTCCAAGGAGACACTGGCCTCTTCAATCGACTAACCTAACAGCGAGCCCAGTGAGGTGATCAAAGTGATAATATCTGAAACTTTGCGTTTGTCTGAAGCTTCATGCTTCAGTATATCCAGGCAGCTAAATCTATTCTGGGGGATAATACGCAGCCCAAGACTAAAGACTGAAGCTTGAGGTATATTAAAAACTTGGCCCTGTGATATATGTACTGTACAGCCATTCATAATTTAAAGCTCCAAAGGTATGGGTTGGATACAAATGTATTAATGCTGCGACCTTTGGGCTCAGTAAAACTCTTGTTTTCAAAAAATGGATGGACTGTGAAGTGACCATCATCTGTGCCTGAGAGCCCCTTTGAAAGTCTCTCTGGTGGCTCTGTGGCAGGATCATTTGCCAGCTTCAGACCAGAATCAGAGGAAATCTTTCTAAAGCTGCCATTTCACACTCACATTCAGGAGATATCAGCCAGAAGTACAGTTTCTCAGAGTACTATTGGTTATTTTTCGGAGGATACTGGACACACAAAGCACTGTTTGACAGTTTTATTGTAATTTGAACAACACAGCAACGCACAGAGCAGAATTGTTCTCCCGCTGATGTTTTCCTGATTGGATGGACCCGTTCACTGCAGCTGTTACTGCTCTGTAATTCTACCTGTAATGAGCCTTTTAAAGCAACAACTTCCCACCCACTGGGGATCGTCTGACTGTGTGTCAAGAAATCTCCAACCTGCCATAAGTATTCGAGGCAGGCTGAGGGAAAATGGATGTCTTCCCATCACAGATTAATATCTTTTTACGAGCTTCACCTAGAATGCATGGGCCTCTCAAGACTAATCGGTCATGTCCCTGTTTGTGCCATATGATGGGAACCAGTACCACACACACACACACACACACACACACACACACACACACACACACACACACACACACACACACACACACACACACACACACACACACATTCCATCAGTCCCTCCGAGGTTTGTTTACAGCAACTACTTGGTAGCCCGTCTTGCTCCATCCATGCTAAGTATTACTAATGACCAACGCATGGGAGAGTTGGAGCTGCTCTTGACCCCGAATCCACTGGGTGTCAGAGTTGCTGCAGGACTAGAGTTCGTCCTCACCAGCGCCTGCCAGCAAGCTCCAAAACCTCATCATCTGTGCCACTCATCCATATCAGCATCAAGTGTTAAAGTACTGGTTTTATATCGGTTTCTTTGGTGGTCTGTGATTTTAGATAAAGTCAATACAGATAGACTTTCTGGGATTCTACAAGGTTTTGAGTTTGGTCATCCATAAATTTTGACATTATCTTAACTTTTTATTATTACGACAATGTGGCATGTCAACATGGGTGGAGACTGGATGACACCAATATGTTGAGAGCAAACCAACATTTTTGTTTTCGTATATATATATATATATATATATATATATCATTTTGGTGTGGAGATCCTGTCAACTAAGGCCATGTGCTATAACTGTCCTGCATGTCAGTGCGCACAAAAACGCTCGAGACAAAAGCCCGAGAGGGACTGAAGTCTAAACTTGACTTTGCATAGACCAGCGAGGCCTGAAGCTGAACCACGGGCAGAACCCCAGAAATAGAATGATACGAGTTACAGATGAGCCAGCCTCTCTTTCTGTATCTCAAGAGACTTAGAGTTCTCCTGTGTTTGTCATTCATTACAGATGTGAATAGTTTTACCTGCGTTGCAACAGGCAAGGAAAAACCAGCTATCACCAATCAAACAGTTGGTCAGAAACACCGGAAGTGTTTATCTTGCAGTGTTTCCAACATGTTGCCAGTTTGCCTAGTTTCTGGCAGTTATTGAGCCAACGTTGTGATGAAAATGTTGGAGAAAATGAATTCTCTTACTTTAGTATACACTAGTGAGAAAAGGTTAACTACCAACCTTACATTGACCTCACACCTCTGTGATGATTGCTTGATTTGTGATCCAACTGATAACTGCAGAAATGTGTTATATTGGAACAAAATGTACTGAATCGAGTCTATTATTGTCCGGCTGAGATTTATTACTTTCATCAAATGTGTTTCAGCTTCGTTGACAGCATGATTTGAAGGAACGCTGACCAACGTCATAACTCTCAAAGTCGATTACTAAAGTCGATCACTTGTAGGGCTTCATGTTCGTTTCTGACCATGTGCCACTGTTGTCTTCACAGTATTTCCTGAAACCTGACTTCTATAAATAGAAATAGGAGTGAGTTGGCCTATTGTATTTTCTACACATTTTCTATTCGTCAGATTAGGTTTTAGATCCCTTGTGATCTCTCGGGTAGCACTTAATCTCGGCCAATATTAAATATAAATATGAGAATCTTTCCTTCCATATCCTCTCCTCATGAGGCTCTTTGAACACATACCAGGCGCTACAGTATGTTTACTGAATTCCTGTGCTTCCTGATGCTTTGTGGCGTCATTCCTCCAGTCCATAACTGAATGCCCACACACAGGCATGGACACAAGCTAACTTTTATTGAGTTTTCTGCATTCTAAACCACAGAGGGCAGAGTTGAACAGCCGAGCCACTGCTCCCGTCTGCCGGCTCATTACAGTGAAAAAAAGACTCTGCCAAGTCTTTAAAATAACTTTTTTCGGCACACATCTTGTGAAGTTCTTTTCATTAGGCTCCTGACAGTTGGCCTACGTATGATAAGCCAATTTATTCTGTTCTGGCTTTTACTTTTTGTAACACGGCCAAATTAACTGGCAGGTCCTTGTTTTTTTTATCAGTTTTTCCCATAGTTCTTTTTTTTTACTCCCTGTCACCGCGCTGGTGAAAAGGTTGGAATAGTAGGTAGTGCAGTCATCTTCCAGCTGATGTGGCGGCCGTGACGAACCCCGTGGTCCTCTCCTGACCTTGTGGATGTCACTCACGGCGCTTGTGTTGCGTGGCTATGCTAATGAACCAGCGTCTGCAAATGAACATGTCTCTGCAGCGTCCATGTGTGTGGGTGCTGTATTACCTGGGAGCGGAATCTTCTCCGGCTGTGCAAAGGCAAACAGGAGGGTTCGTTCAAAGAGCAAAGAGCATAACACTGAATTGAACTGCACTTGAATTCTATTCGTCAGAGCCTCGAGTAATTGTTAAGCTATTCTCGTATGAACAGCTTTCACTTTCACTTGCAAATGCTCTTGCTGCTGAATTCTGATCAAAACAGCTGGAAATGATCATTCATAGTTAAAGGATTGTCCTCCTCACTGTATGTTGTTAGTGTGAGTTTGTATTTGCTAAAATTAATTTTAAAAACGAGTCTAATTTGCAGCAGAGGGTTCATGAAGGCCCGCTTGCCACAGCTTGCTGTTATTAAGTGGGGGCAACTTACTGGGTGTGTTCATCAGCACCGAGGCGTTATTTCTTCTCAATTGCTTGAGTTCTACTTCAAACACTTTTTTGGGTCACTTTGTACATCAACTTCCTTTTGAGTTTTTTAATTTTTTGTAGTTAGAATGCCGATTCTCTTTCGTTGAGTTGTAAGCGGAAGAGAAACACCTCAGTCTTGACTCAGCTGCAAGAAGCTTCTTGACATTTGAACAGAAAGTTGACTGACAGCCATTATTGAAGGGATACAATGCAGATGTTGCTAGCAACTGATGCAAAAGTGGGTCGTCCTGACTCAAGTCTGACTGGAGGGAAATTAATTGTATTTATTTATTTATGTTTGGATTATTTAATTGGATTTGGTTCCAATTACTTCAAATGTGATTTAGACTGTGTACATTTTTTTTTATAAATACAATAAGATTTGATCCTTTCAAAAAATAATTTGTCATTAAAATGTTGACATAATTTGTTTTATTCCAGATATTAATTGTGTACAACAGTGTTATTTGTGCTGACTTGACTTTGTTTTCTAAATGTATACTTGGGAATTAAGTTGAATGACAGACCACATTTTAAACCAATTTTATATTTAAACTGGAAACATCTTCGCCACATGGTGCAGGTTTAGACAAATGGTGTTGGAAAAAAAGTGTTTAATTGATACCGAATGGATTTTGTAAGCACTTCGAAGTCTACTCACGAGTCTTAATGAACTTGATTGGCAGCATGTGGCGATGGAGTAGATGTGGACCCAGGGTACACTTCAAGGTTCAACTCATTGGATGCTTTAGTTTTATGTTAATCTGTCACTTCAGTGTACACAAGTGTTTAATGAAAAACACCTGCTCAATGGTTCATAGTTCCCAAAAACTTAATTACACAAAGTTTTTCAGCAGGCTTTGTCAGACGTATAAAAAGTCAAATGCAGGCGCTCCTGAACCAGTGAAGAGTTGCACAACTTGTTGCAAAGCTTGTGTATGATTAATGCAGGAACAAGAGCACCCAAGCTCCACAGAACAGCACTCTGATGATGGATGGCATTTATTTTTACAAAGTCATCCAAAAGGGCAACTTGGGCCCTGACAATGGTTAAAAATGTCAGCTATTATCTCTCGCTCCGCTAGCAGACAGATGTGTTAACAGATACATCACTGCAAGGAAAACCCCCTGTGAACTGTGGTGGCAACCTGCCCTCCCTCTCAGCACTCAGCAGCTTAGTGAAAGGCCAAGAGGAATCAGGGTGGTGATTTGTACGCTAAAAATAGTCACCTTGCCTAGCCCAAGACCTCATGTCTGGATAAATGATCGCTCTATTTTGTTGTCTTCAAAGCCTCTCCTCAACTTAGTAACCACAGTCTTGTAGCTGTGGTCCAAGACAAGGATAATCACAAGAAAGTAGCCAGTGGCAATGTGTGTGTTTGTGCCTGTGTGTCAAGGGGAAATAAAGCGATGGCTAGTGGCTGTTGATGGAGTCATTCCATCTCTATTTTACATGCCACAATGCTTCATCATGAATGCGCCTGCGTGTGTCCATTCATGCGAGACTGTAATGTTTGAGTGCCACCGTTTTTCTAGCACAACAGGGTTTGATGGGACAAGGGAAATGTGATTAATATGATGTAACATATAATTAGAAGTTGACAATTTAATAACAGTGACAGGATTGGGTGACACAGTGAGACAGAGTGCCTTGCTTGGTTCAACACATTGTCAGGGTGTCATTAGTGCCATGCGAAGGGGTTTGGACAATGACTCTAACCGCACGTAGTTGGGAAATATCTAACACGAGTAGTAGATACTGTTATTAAAGATCAACTAAAAATAGCTCATTTAAAAAAGCTGTTAGGTGACTGCTCAATCACCTCCTCAACCCATAGCTGCAGCTATGGGTTGAGGAGGTAATTGAGCAGCCCCATGTACAGCTCTTGTCAAAAAAATGTCCTCACCTTTAATTGACCTGGAAATGAAAACCACCCTGCTGAGCCTGTTCCAGTTTTCTTGCATAAGCACACAGGTTGACCACGAGAGAGGATGACTCAAAAACTGGTACAGTGAGGAGCCTCCTGCCACCTCCATTTAAATGTCACCTCACAGTGAGGGATAATGGGTAAAAGAACGGTGAGAGAATTCAGAGGGGAGTTTAGTTTTAGTCTTGTCTGGCGCTTGATATTAAGGAAAGTGTTCACAGGCACACATCACTGGTGCAACCTTTTCCTCAGTCCTGGAGGGAACAGATGGGTCAAAGAGATAAGTGAATGAAGGAAATGACAAAGATGAAGGGATGATCGGTACGCCTCATTTCACACACACACACACACTCACACACACACTCTCTCTATCTCTCTCTTTCTTTCTCTCTGGCTGCAAATGTCACACCAGGTGGATCTTTTTTGACTCTGTGGGAGGCAGGTTGACTGTATTAGCGACCAGCCTCTTTTATGATTACTACACTTGACTCATTCCAAAGTCATGCATCCAATAAAATCCCTAAAATAGAACCGTCTGTGTTGTTTTATATCTGAATGGCTGCTATTTAACTCACTGAAGCTGATTGGGGGGTAATTATGATTTGTTAACCCTTCAGAGTATAGACTGCAGTCTTCTTCTTAGTTCACAAGTGGATGTGGGTAGCATCCGTTGGAAGGGGTCAAAGAGGTCACAGTCTTTCATGCACTTAAGTGTTTCTCCTGCCTGGAGAAAGCCAATCCTTAGTCATATACATGTATATGCGGGTTTCTAATTGTCTTTTCACATGTGTAGTGTGCAAGTGCGTGATAAACACTTCAGATATGGAAACTGTTGCTGTGAATGCAGTGTTGCCTCGTTATCCGAGTTTTCAGAGTAACCTGGATTATTGTGTGCATGGAAACCTGCTGTCTTTTCTTTGTCCCGCTGCAGCACCGAACACACAACCTTGACATTTACTCACGCTGAGATTAGATAGAATTCTTGATTGGGTTAATGGATAATTGTATGCCATTGTATGATGGGTGGTTGGGCGGATCAAATGGAGGGAGAAGCAAAGACAAGTTGAACACTTGGACTTTTATTTTGCCACCAATGGCTCCATATTCACAGCTTTAATTATTCTGAAGAGTTATTTTTAAGAGAAGAGCACAGGCCTTCCTCTCTGTCTGCACCTCCACAACAGCCTCCATCTTGACTCCATAATGTACCTCACATCTATAGTGTACTATGCTCCTTATTCAACATACAACACAACCAGTTGAAAACAGATGTTTTAACATATTCCTTATTATGTGGGAGTTTGCGGAATGTTATTTGTTAGTTTAAGCAGTTAAGTCTCTTCAGTGACCAGAATGCATCGTGCAAACTCTGTTAAAAAAAACCTTTCATATTGTGTGCAGATTTGTTGTGGTTCTGTACTAAATTTGTTCCCCTGCATCAGCTTCACAGCCCATATGTTATTGACATTTCTCTGCCAATTATACTTGTTAACTATGTCAACTCACTATAAAGTCTTTTTGTAGAAATGACTCAATAAGTAATTCATGTATTTGTTTAGTACCGGTAGTGACCTTTAAAATCCGGTGTGATGAGAATCTGCACATTCTTTTTGTTCTCTGTTCAGTGTAGCTGCCTAAATATTGCATACATGCAATACATATTCATTCATGTATTACAAACCAAGCACCCTCCCAATTTAGCCTGCAGGTGTCACACCGTCTGGTTTACTTTACATGACTTCAAAGTGAAATTGTCACTGCAGCACCATTATGTCTGTTCAATAATGCAGTAGCATCTTTGTCCCCCATTTTGTTTTTTTCTGAAGAAGTTGCAAGTTATTAACAACTTTATGATGTATTAAAAGCTCAACAAGATCCAGTGTCCACCAGGGTGTAAAGTCAAATTATTTTTTTATTTGAATTCTGGTCTTTCCTTGACCAAAGGCATTCTTCGTCAATTAACACTCATGCGGTTTCGTTGAATAATCAATCAGTTGATTTAATGAACAAATCTGGAAAACCAAACAATGAAAAGCTTCACTTTAAATGTTGTGTTTACCAGAGATGTGCTCAAAAGTCATTCAGCATCAAAGCATCCAAAAAGACTGACCGACTAAAGAAATCTTAGTCGACTAATCGCCTTAGAAGGGGCAGCCCTATTTTAAATGTGTGTATATTCTGTTCACCTGCCTGACTGCAGCATGGAGGGTGACCCTTTCACATCGCCCACCTCTGCCCTCCTCTCCCCCCTTCTGCTGGGAAGGCCATGCTCAACTTCTCCCTGCCAAGCTGTTCATTAACAGGGGCTGGTTGGCGTCCTGTTTCCTAATTAAGCTGTGTTGGCGAGTCTGGCTAATTAGCAGACATCACTGCGCTGACCCCCTGTGCTTCTGTTTTCATCACTATCTCCTGGTTGCTCCAGTCTTTTGATCAGCCTTCTGCCCTGTGTTTGTTTTTGATCTGTGGCTTCACATGCAAATCAAAAAAAACCTGGGATTAGTTTGGGGCGAATGCTAAAATAAATATAGGGATTAGATAAAGTAAAATATGCTCTGTGGTTATTGAATGATAATACGCAACTCTAATTTAGGTTTCCATGTGAGTATTCTGCATTGATTGCTTTGGCAATTAATCATTATGGGGTTTGTGTTGGCTCTATCTTTGTTGACCCTGAAGTGGACACGTTACAAGAAGGGGTGGGGGGGGGGGTGCAGGGCGTCATTGTTTAATTGTATGGAAGCACAATCGTATGGAAGCACATCCTTCTTATCCTCCTCAAGGTCGTAGTCACCATTAATGCAACTACAATTCGTTGTCACCATCCTTTTTTGCAGCAACTGGATACACTGCATACTGATGCACTCATGGCAGCTCAAACTATTCATTGAGAAAAATATAGATAGTATTACAACACAATTTTATTTGCTCATTGTCTTTGCGTGTGACATCTGGGCAATCCTATTGGCTCTCTTATTACCAGTAGCTGAAGGGCAACCTCCTTGCTGCATCATCCAGCCAACATATAACAGCCCCTGGCTTTGTTTTGACATTACAGCCTTCTTGTGTTGAGCCACGTGATTGAGTTCATCATGCTTTTGGCGTAGCACTCTGCTTCCCCTGCTGTTCTGCTCAGGCACAACCACCCAGTCTGTCTTGAATGTCCCATTAAGACCAAATTAGGCTGTAATGGGGATGGAAGCCACAGGGGTTAACCCTGCTGTCCCACAGCTCGCAGAAAGGATGCGTTAATGGACAACCTAGTGTGCTCAGTGATGTGGAGTTTGGTACATTCATTTACAGGTTTCAGTTTCTGCACATTACAGCTTGCCCTGGTGCATCTTTAAATGGCACCTTGCAAATCAGTCATAGCTTGTCACAAGGTTGCTTCAGAGAGGACCCAAGCGCCGATGTAAGGTTTAAAGTCAATTTATTAATCAAAAAACAAGGCAAGGTTTTCCAAGAAGACCGGATCAAAGCAATGAAATACATGGGAAAGGTGCAGGTGATTAGACACAGGAGGACACAATCAGGGACATGGTAGACAATCACAGGGGCAGGAAGTGCAGGGACACAGAGGACACAAGAAGCAAGGACTTCAAAATAAAACAGGAAACTTGAAAAAAAAAAACTATGACATATCTGGCACTTTACACCTGCCAGACTGGATGTCGACAGTTCATTTTGAGAGGTGACCTACAAGCGGTCAAGAATCAGAAATGTATTCCATGATTAGTAATTGATTATTAATTTATGATGTAAAAAAAACTTTATCTAGTGAATTTAAGGATTAGCTACCACTAGTGGTGAAACAGACCACTGTTGATCCATGATCGGTATGGAAAAAAAAAGAAAGAAAGTCTGAAGCCTTGTAGACCAGCCGCTATCGTCGAACAACAATATGAATCAACAATGATCAGCAATTAGCATCTGCGGCCAAAAAGACATGATCAGAGATATTTAAAATGTTGTTTGTTGTGCTGATCCGATCTGTGATCCAATCCGCGTCTCTGATCTGTGGTAGGATCCGAACCGTGAGGTTTATGATCCGTTGCACCACTAGCTAACAGCCTCGATATGTTCATTGTGAACGTAGTGTCATTGGGTTTATAGGCATGGCAATGTTGGCCCACCTCTTTGGTCCGGACTGAAATAGGTTAACAACTATTTGATGGATTACCATCAAATGTTGTAAAGACTTTCATGGTCCCCAGAGGTTGAATCCTAAGAACATTGGTCATTAATCAATGAACATTGATCCTGACTTTTCCTGTAACGCCACTAAGTTCATATTTCTGGTATTTGTGGTTACAGTTATGTAATTTCAATGCCACTTTGTGATCAGATGTGCCAGATTAGAACTGGGTGGGGGGGAGAAGATGGGGACGTTTGATCATTTTTTTCGGCGAATGGTGCCCACATGCTGTCCACACCTCACAGAGATCAGAACTAAATGCCGGCCCGACCACATCGGCATGTTGTCTGGTTGATCACACCCCATTGCGAGTGAGATCCGATCTTGGAGCATACGGACGTGGCAACTTGTGCGTCCTGTCTTAATCGGATGACAGAAATCACTTTTAATAGACAAGTGGAAGCACGGCCTTACAGACATGTTGTCATTCAGGAGGCCAACACAGCTCTCAAAGCTCAAGGGACTTGATTTTTTTTCTTTCTGATTTACCACCATCACCTTTGTTGGCCTGTTATCATTTCCTCTTTGTGTCTCTTTTGTTGAGAGTGTTTTCCTTAATCTGGGAACATTTAAGTCATGTTTCAGCCATCAAAAGCTGATTTGATAAAAATACATGATCCATCTGCAGCTGAACGTGGCTCTTAGTTGCCATTGTTCATTCATGTAGATGGAGAAAACAAAGGGGGGGGGGGGGGGTGCAAGAGGATAATCCTTCTGGATCAGCTGTGTGTGGGTGGACACGAGTAAGTGCTGCTGGCACAGCCTCTCTCTCGCCACTGTCGGTCTGTCTGTCTACCTGTCTTGTCTTCTTGGCTGTCCTTTACTGACACACTGCTGACTGGACAGCATGCACTGTATGCGATTATCTCTGCATGAAAATTATATTTTGACAAAAAGGAGAAATATGTTGTCTATCGTACAGTATGATTGAGATTGATGAGACTTTATCAGGCCTGCTGTCTAAGTGAGGTCCTACATACATGTTCTCTTTTACACCCCAGTTTAGTGAATTCAAGTCGGTCATGATTCTCCATACCTGATTGGTTTGGATGTGGATCATGTTTCGGCAGATTGCATCACGCTGTGAGGTGTTACTTTTGCATTTACTGTGTGTTCACACTGTCATATGGGATGGAGGAGTTTAAAGTTACTTAAGTTGATGGACATCTTCACCGTCAGTGCTCGTCTCAGAAGACTTTAGCTTGAATTGAGACATGTTGCTGTGCGATTCTTAGAAATCACATACTCAAGCAGAAAATGTCCCCTGAGATTGTGAAATGTTTACATTCAATACTTTGAAAGTCACACTTTACTTTAAGTGGTATACAAACATTTAATAAATAGTTTATTACATACTATAATGTAGTTGTCTATAGCCACTTTTAGTGCTTATTAGCTTTTTATTATTATCAGCAATTATAACTTATAAAGACATATTTTAAAGTGTTTTATTATATTGTCATTCATTATTTGTACATACATCCGCCCACAGGAGGAGTGACAGTTGGTGACAAATGCATCTACTTAATAGTGTGTTCCAAACCATTCAATAAATGTGTATCTTCCTGGTTTGTTTTCAATGCAAAGCTGTGCCGTAGGCCGCCTTTCTTTGTGCAATCATGATGATGCTATTTTGTAGGTGGAGTGTAAAGGAAGGCAGAATAAGTTTTAGCAAGTTTTGGTGATTATTTTTTTTATAATGGCCGTAGAATATCTAAGTTTCTCTCGATATACAGTCTACACTCTCTTCGAGTGTCACTCGAGGAATTTAACATTAACCAACGGGACCATATTAGCAGACCACTGCGCCGCTGGCGGATTGACATTTTTCTCCATCAATCTAAAAAATGTAACCTTCTGCCGTGACGGCTGAGGAGGTTAGCATGAGGCTAAACTAAGCTATGAGCAACATTATCTCTCCATCTCTGTAACGCTTCACTAATATTGTAGCTCCCTAGAGCCGAGAAACACAGTTTGTCGTCTCAAATGTATGTGATATCGATTCTGGCACCCAACAACAGAGCAGGATGACATTTTCGATGTGTAACTTAAGCCCACTACTCTGAGGTGGTTTGTGTTCACCCCCAGTCTTTCTTTTGTTTTGCCTCCAGCTAACACAGTGACGTAATCATCGTTGACTATAAAAGGGTCTATTAAGATGATGTTTCAATTCCTTCATGTCTGTTTAAAAAGGAAGGCTTGCAAGTACTTACTGTCCCTTCAATATTTGACTTTTATGCTACTCAGAGGTTTATTATGGGGCATTACAATTTTGTATTCAAGTATGTCTACGGCAACTGAAAGACGGACAAAGGAAGCATTTCTCTTTGTCCTATAAAGGTGTGTAGCTTCTGCAGACTGACAGCCAGGGAAATGGCAGATTGCAAGCAAGATCTGAGGAGCCAGAATGAGGCTCCGCTGAATTAGACCTGAGGATAGTGTCAACCTGACTGAAATGGCAAACGGCAACATTGATCACTGTGGCTCCTCATCGTGTGAAACTGTCAGCTCTCACCGACATATATGCCGTGCGGTCCCCTTACTGAGGATTTATTTCTCAGATGTCACGCTCTTTTTATTCATTTCTCATTGGACGCTGTGTTTCTCAAGATACAGAAATAAATAAAAAGTTTTCGCCTGAAACTCCCCAAAGAAGGGGCTTCTTACAAAAAGATGCAGTGAAAGAAAGAAAAGAAAACAGACTAGACTGGATAATTTTCTCAATACAAATCCACTTAAAGAGAATCCAACTCTGAAAGAGATTTACCGGACAGCACAATTTGAGAATGAGCAGGAAAGCACTTGGAAAAGTGGCAGTCCTCCAGTTTTCCTAAGAGAGTGCTTCATAAGCTGCAGGTGCTCGTGATGAATGAATGTATGCATACACGTGGCAGGGACCCTACACTGTGTAACATAAATGCTGCAGTGGCGTTGTATTCAATCGCTACTATAACACTTACCTTCAAGTGACACTTAAATAGAATAACAGTAATTTACCATATGGACCATTACTCCATGCATACATACGCATCATGCCGTATGTTTGCATACGCATAGATTCACTCTTTTTCTTTCACTGCTCAGTGTACAGCAGAATGAAACAGGGTGGAAACTGGTTTTGCTTGTTTAACAGATCAGACCAAAACGCTTCCTGCTTCACTTATCACCCACAAATATTTACTCAAGGTAGAGGTTGCTCCCTGTGCCATTTGTTTACTTTGACACCATATGCTATTGTAAATGTTCTGCAGAGAAGTGCCACATTTAATGGACAAATGTTAACTTTTATATCCTGGAGGATTGCTGAAGTTATTATTTTCAGTTAAAACCAGGTTATTGGTTCAGCTCACTCCACAGAAACACCCCTTCATAGGTTAAGATTAACACAGGTTATTTAATGCAGGGGATTTATTAATTGCACTTTTTGTCAGCAGAATACTTGATACCTGTTATAACTATGTGTTATCTTCTCCCATCTCTGCCTGTTTTGACTGTATAGGATTTTGACTCTGTTGTTTCCCCCCCTATTTGAGTATCCAACATATCCAAATTTCGAATGCAGACTGAGTGGCCAGAAACAATGGGCTCTGCATCTATTTAAAAGGCGGGAAGGAATCTTCCCATGCAAATTCTTGAGAATAACAAATACAAACAAAACACAAGAGATGGGTTGTTTGTTGTGTCCAGTGCACATAACAGTGTCCGTATACGGTGTTCATCAATTGTGTTCATTTTGGTAATGCTGTGGTATGAACATGTACTGTTTACATATGTGGTGATGGCTAACGATTTGACATTTACTCAGACATTGGATCCTCCTATACATGCAACTTCACTATAGTTTTTGATTATGCAAGTTGTCAAAATGTATTTGAATAGGATTAATGGGCAAGATGCAGTCAGATAGCTTAACTGTGAGTTGGGGTCCGTGAGCTAAACTGCAACAAGAGATTCCAGCCTGTTTTACACCCTGTCAAATCCTCATTTAAGCCCATTAAAACACAATTAACACTCTGAAAGGATGGCTGAAACAATATTAGCAGATGCAATTAAAACCAAGGTGTCAGAAGCAACACTAATATGTATATAATCCATCCGGGTGTATATGCAAGAGACAGGCAATAGATAGATTTGCTTTTTGCAGCCAAGCCGGGCACACATTAGATACTGTGCCTGTATATGTAGGCTACTGTAGGATATGTATATTTGGCCAGAACCTAAACAATTGTTGTCTAGACCTAACCAATTAGTTGTGTTGCTTAAATTGTATCAAACTGTGACTAGAAACTGATAATAATAATAAAAAATAACCCAGAAAATAATAAGTCAGCTCAGTGTTAGAACAACCTTCTCACAGGATTCAGATCCAGGGCGCCTGGTTGAAACTCAGTCTTGAGTTTGACCCATTCGTCCACCACCAACTACTCTCCACAAATACTTTTTTGCTGTTTATACTACAACTACTACTACTATTACATCTACTATTAAATTAATTTGGCATAAAGCCATTCGGTTAGTTAATTATTGCTAAAGTTCTACGTAAAATAAAATATTAGCCATCCTCGCCAATAACTAATTCCCCATTTTTCGAAGGCATTTGAACTGGGAATAGATTACAGTCGTAATGTAGCAGAAGCCCAAATCAAGTTGTTATCTTTACAAAGACATGAGTCAGCCTCCAGCAGCTCCTTTACTACCCAACGGCCCGCACACACATGGACAGTGTACTTTGCATTAAACCCTAATGCTTTTCACACCAATTATTATGGCATTTGATGGACAGCCTGGAGCAATGACCTGTGATAATAGGAGGCCAATGATGATGGCTTTGTTGACTGTTTACACATATGTGCACAAACCATTTATTGAATCCAAAAGCACATCAGTATATAAGACAGGCAGCGTCTCTATTATTTGCTCAACACACACATTCTCACATGTTCATAATAGTTTCTGTGGAGTAATCAAAATCAAGAAGCAAAAATCTTTGAGTCTTTTCCACAACACTCTCTATTGCGGTAGTCAATGTAAACATGTAATTGCAATTATTAAATATCCATTTTTGGTGGTCTTGGATTTAATGCGAAGCCCATTGAGTACAAACAACTCCATTCTCCCTCACTGATGTGGCCAGTGATGATGGAAAGACAACCCCAAAAACAATTGTTTAGTAAAAGGCGGTTACTAGATTGATTGGCTCACACTTTGAGCTGTATAAGAAAAGAAAAGAAGTGATGATTGCAGTCAGTTGGCAATCAAGCAATGGTTCGCCTGCTGAGTGACTTTCATTTCCGTGACACACAATGCAGCCCTTTGAGGCAAGAGGGTGATTTCAACTTCCATTTTCCTTCAATGACATATGTGAGTGTTCGAGGGTGCAGCATTGGGCTGAAGTCATTTTTTTTCAGGAGAGATATTTATGAAAGGAAGCGATTTTTCCCCCAACCTGTTCAGAAGATGGTATGTCCATTGATGTACCGGATTCTCTCTGCCATTTGTTTCAGTTACATACAATTCATTTGTATTCTTCCAAACACGATGCCAGTGCTACAAATGTAAAAAAACTCAAATTAACAAATGTAAAACTTACAAGAAACAACAAATAATGAAAATGTGAATCTGTGTTTTTGACCTCCGAGTGTCCAGGTTTTAAGTAACAATAAAAAAGCATGTTCTCTTAGAGCTGTAACTAACTGGCTGTTGATTCATTAATTATTTTTTTTCAGTTATGTCATAATTTCAGGCTTTTTATGGCTCTTTTTGTCTTTTGATTTTTCCAGGATCCCAGAACAAAGCACAAGTTCAAGATCCACACCTATGGGAGCCCCACCTTCTGTGACCACTGTGGCTCTCTGCTGTATGGCCTCATCCACCAGGGCATGAAGTGCGACTGTAAGTACTTCATTTAATATCTGCGACCTCCCACTCAGCGTTTAAAAGGTGTTAAATTGTACAATTTTGTAAAAGTACAACATGCATAAGTGTCAGTTTATAATGCCAGTGCTGTGTATCAAGTGGTGGAGACCCAAACGTTTATGCTCAGGAAGAAGGACAGGTCAATGAGGCAAAAGTATGCCATACAGAGGAAAATAATGGTTTTCTATGAGTGGCTCTGCACATCTTATATTCTGTTTTTCGAGACATTTTTATCAGCATCAGTCTCCTGAAATTGCTCCATCTCACTGAATATCTTAGGCCTGTGTATTCCCACTCCTCCTTGACTTTCACTCATTAGGATGACTCCTCATCTATTTGAACTCTGCAGCTATGTTCCTCGCACCCTGAATAGGCCATCTTTATTAATAACCGTTCCTCCCTCGTCTTTACTTTAATCTCGTGTTAGTGGATTAGTCTGAATGCCTTAATGAGACCCTTAATACATTATCCTCCACCTGCTACAGACCACCAGATATGCCCAATGATTGCTCCTGGGTGTACATAAATAGAGAGGTGGAGCGGCAAATTATTTCGGCAGATCAATCACACCACTAAAAGATTGCACTGTATTATTTTTAAGCACTGGTGAGCAATGTTCCCTCTAATTTTTTTCAGCACTGAGCAAAAAAAATTTTTTCTGAGCGCACATTTCAGCACTGTGAGCAATGACCACAAGCCTGCGTTAGCCATAGGGGATTCAAAGAGTGGACTGATAATGATATATATATATATATATATATATATATATATATATATATATATATATATATATATATATATATATATATATATATATATATATATATAAAAAATTAAAGTATCAAAGGTGTTTAGTCATTTCTCAGCAGGTGCAACATTTAAGTGGAACTTCATTGAAAGAAAAATGCTAATGCAGTGCTTAACAATAATTAAATTGACATGGTCATTTTTCCTAAAGGTAGCCTATATAAACAATTTAATAACTTCATATTCTTCATATTTAAATATGTCTGAAAGTCATCTTACCTGTGTCAGTTTGGACTATTTCATCTAGCCACTCATGTTTGAACGCTAGGCAGACCTTTTTCTGGAGCACCTGCTCTGCCTTTCTTTTCGCCATGGTAGCCTATAACTGCTGGAGCAGGGCCCGGCAAGAGGAGCCTAAACAGCGCCGGCTCGAGCTCATGTGGCGCTCTGGGCAAACTTCGCTCCTGGCGCCCGGAGAAGGACAGCGGGGGGTGGGGGGTGCTAACGGAGGCAGAGCGCTAGCAGAGGTACAGAGAGCGCATGTCGAGAAACGGGACGCTGATTGGCCAAGAAGACTCGACACGTCAAAGATCGTATTATTGTGAAGATGGCTCACTCCTATCTCAGAAACACTGGCGCAAAAAAGATTTTTAACCCCTGAAAAAAAATCGTTTGTGCGGTCAGAAAAATCTATTGCGCGGCCACTTCGACTGGACTGCCCGTCCGTGCACGCGCGCAGTTTAGAGGGAACACTGCTGGTGAGGCATGTGACCCGGGCATAAAACAATAAATAGTTATGAAGAATAAGGGAGCAGCATGGCCACTTTTTTTTATTAATCACTTACCTGCTGACTTGGTGGCCTGATGACGTAACGAGCGGTTACTGTTCCCAATCCACGACAGAGTGGCTCAGCTGGCTGACACACATGTATGCATGACATCACAGGGCTGAATCTGGGTCATAACCTTGTCATCTCCTCCTTCACGCAGCTTTTGGAATTCCCCCCCCCCCTTGATATTGTGCCCAATATGTATGATACATAGAATGTAATTGAAATGTTTTCCAATATACAGTAGATAAAGATAAGATTTTTTTTAAAGCAGCTTACTGTATTTGAACACTAAGCTATAAGCGGCTGCACGCACTGCTTTTATTATATGATGTTTTAGTGAACACAGATATTTTGTTAACATCGTGAATCATGATCATAACTTTGAAACTTTAAAAAGAAATGTTAGATGCGCGAACACTTCATATAAACAGTTGCAGTCATAGGAATGCTCTTTACAACAGTGTTTGTTTTTCAGTCAATTCTGAGAAAGCCCTGAGCCCCTCAGTTTGGTTGGCATCAAGTTCATGCAGCTAATGTTTATGTGTGTAAAAACCATCCTCGCTAATGTCTTTCACCTCTCTCTGTCCCTCCAGCCTGCGACATGAATGTCCACAATACGTGTGTTATGAACGTGCCCAGCCTGTGTGGAACCGATTACACCGAACGGAGAGGGCGTCTTTTCCTCAAGTGTGAGGTCACTGTGGACAAGCTGCAGGTCACAGGTAGGCCTCATAACCGCCCTTCTCTGGCAGCGCACACGCTGAACTGAATGTGTGTTTATATGCGCGTCGAATCCCGGCTATCGGAGAAGTGAATTCAACCGCTAACTGCATGGCTGGCCTTGTGACCAGCAGCTCTCAGCTGCAAAGGCTTTTCCCTTTTGGCGCGCAGATCGATAGAGCCTCTCCTGCTAAACATTATCCTGTAAGGAAAAAATAAATAAAATCACAGTTACGACACATTTGGAAGGCAGTCCCAATCCAAATATGTAGTCCTGCTGTGGTGTGTGTTCTGCTGCGTGGGCCTCGTGTTGTTACCCTTTTTAAACAGTCACGAGTCCGTGTTGGATGGAGTTTCTGATGTAACTGAAATTGTATCTGGAGAGCAAATTGAACGCTTGATGTATTCATTTAAGTCTCATCAGAATCACACAAAGACGGGATCTGAGCGCTCCGCTGGTGAGCGTGGTCGTGGCTTTTCACTCATCTGTCTTACCATTATTCATTAGAAGGCTATTCCACACAATTCATGGCAGCCACTTTAATTGCTAATGCCTCCCATTACAAAGACACACCTGTCTTTGCCTACCGAGCTGGGAAAAGGATGTAATGAGTTACTATTCATAGCATTTACTTAATGTGATGTAATCAATGGCGATGTACAGTTTTGGAGATGTCTCACATCCTTTAGAAATGTTCTCATAGCCGTTTGGTAAAATTGTCGGATCAGCCAAATAATGGTCATCATGTCCAATCTATATGATAATGTTTTGGATATAGTTTCATGTCCAACTATCTGCTCCTCTCACACTTTTCTGTTCATGAATGTGTTTATACACCCTTTATACTATGTTTATTCATCTTTGGCAGGCCTTGGCCGTCTTCCAAATACAATACATTCAACAATTGAATTTTAATTGTTGACTTGGCAGAGGGTGTTGAATAATCCCCTGAAAGCAAATAACGGCAGACCATGCAGCTGTGGTTAAGAGAGATTGAGATAATTTCATGCACAAGCTGTCAAATGTATCTGTTGTGACGTTCTGAGTCCTCGGCTAAAAGTAGCACAGACATGAACAGTGTCTGTATGTTACTGCTGTGAGCGCAGAGTTGTCAGTTTTGAACATGCAGTGAGGGCTTCCAGGAGCTGTGTGGTCTTCCAACGTTGCTGCCGCAGGATTCTGCATCGCTGGAGCAACTCTGTTATGAATTGCGACTGGTTGCACTAGTTTATGCTGTTATGAAACAATGATGGTAGACGTTTATACAGCTCTGCGCACAAACACGGGTAGATTGGAACTGAATAAATATATTGAAGATATTCATATTGGCCAAACTATCTTCATGGTTTAACCGTGTGGTACAACTGTACTTTTCTACACCTTGCATTGTGTTTTTTGAGGCATGCTTGTCAGTAAATCCCCCGGCTTTAATGGTGCATTAGCACATCTGCTAGAACAATAGTGACGGCAAGGAGCTGACACATAATCATTCAATTAGCTGGCTGGCGGAGGTCAGTGGATCACAAGACACAGGCACCGGGCTTCACTGACTTATTCACTTATCAAATTATCACCAGAAGGACCAGAGTGAATGGGCAGGGCAGTGGTGCAGCAACGACAAAAAAGGCCAAATGCAAACTCACATGAAGGAATAGACAGACACCAGCCATGATTATGATTAGGGATGACTAATACCATGCATGATCTGGCCAAATGTCTGGCTCTCACGTTCAGCCAAGTTTCCTCTAATCGGCTGTATCGCACAAACACTCCCTTGTGAAGTTTACTTAAGTTTACTTTTCCGGTGCTTGTGTTTCTTTTTTCCTCACTGTAAATAATTTATATCGTAACTAGCTCTGACAAAAGTTGGTAGATACGTAGCCTTTAAAATGTGTTTCATGGCCAAGTGTCGAAATACCTAAACAGTGACAATGGTTTAAACACAGTTCAAGTCAAGACATAGTGAGTCAAATAATGCACTAATATTTATTCAAGATTTTGGGCTGTATTTTTTCTCCTCCATTTGGTTGTACCTTGTAACACGCATTCATCTCTCACTGGCCAGCCCTCTGCTTGATTAAACAAGCTCTGTATAATCCAAGTAGAACATAAACATACTCATAAGTACAGCAAAACACTTGAAAGAACACTATTTAAGTTTATACTGAAGACTGCAAAATAGATTCCTGTCAAAAGCAACTGCCTCCCTTCCTTCCACTTTTTACTTTCGGTCTCATCTGCTCTGCTCTCCAACAAATTCAAGAACTCAGAATATCCTGCTGGATAAGATGACTATCCATTAGCACTCACCCTCCTCACAAAGTCACAGGCTGAATCTGCTTTAGAAACATTCCAGTCCAATATTGCTTTCATTTTTGCTGAACCGCGCACGGCCCCAGACTGCTGTCAACTCATGCTATATGTGCGAAAATGTATGCCTATATATTTCACACTTGTTCGTAGGCAAGTACACATGAATGTGTATGTGTGTACATTGGGGATGAGAAACTACGATGATCACCCGCAATAGTGCAGACTCTTGGCTCTTTATGCGACATGGTGTAGTAACCAATTCCTGATGTGAACAGGCATGTTATTATTTGCATGTGTTCTTTAGCTTGTGTGTGTCTGTGTCTGTGTGTGTGTGTAGGCGTGTGTTTGGAACTGCTGTACCAGCACTACCAGCCCACTCAGGCCAGATTGTATCATAGATTACATTAGCTGCTGCAGACGGCTTGCCAGGCGGAATTGTGTTCCATTGGTGAAGTGCTTAGCATGCAAGAGGTGCAGTGGATGGCAGTGAGGAGGAAACTTTGCATCATTTTCCAATGGATCCTTCCACTAAGATAACTGGCATCCTTTTGTCAGGGTGTGTATGCGCTGACTGTGCATTTGTGCATGCATTTTGTCCACAACCAGTGTGGAGACATCAGGGCTGTTGATGGGCAGAACAGTTGTAGGATGGCTGTTATAAACCAAAATATCTTGTGTTCAATGTGTACACGTGTTGGAAGTGTTGATATTTAGTAAGTAATTTATTGTCATAGACTACAAATAGAAAGTGGACGTAGTCACCGTGGTTTGTGGACTACAGTTTCGAGGCCTCAAGTTTGGCATTTTGGCCGTCGTGTCTCGTTTGAATTTTTTTGAATTACCTTTCATGAAATGAAAACACACTGTGAAAGGGTTAAAGACGAAAACACCCAAACGAACAATGCCATGGTATCGACCTGTCAATCACAAGGTAGCCACGCCCTAAAGTATTCCTTAATTGATGGTCTATTGTTTACTCTAAATGGGACCATAATTAACTAAATGAACATCATAATGTGTCGAGGAAGACTTCTGATGTTTATTTAGGTACACATATATTTCTATATAATCTGATGTATTGTTACAACCAGAGGAGTCACCCCCTGCTGGCCATTAGAAATAATTCAAGTTTAAGACACTTCTACACACACACACACACACACACACACACACACACACACACACACACACACACACACACACACACACACACACACACAAGTACAGGCAGATATTCTTTAAAAAAAAGCCATACCTGCAGACTTTTTAATGGGAATTTGTGTGACGTAATTGCCTGGTATACACAAAGTCAGACACGCATTCAATCCCAGCAAAGCTAATGGATAGACTTTGAATGCCTAGAAATAAGCGATGCAACATGGTGCTTTTAAGTAGAGGTGGAAAGCTGCAAAATGATTAAACGCAGTCACTCCGTTCTGTTTGGCCATTCACCAAATCTAGAGCCAAAACGGTGACCAGGAAGTGACATGTCTGCCAGGGGAAGCGGCTGTCCTTTAAACCCATACATGGACCCACACATGAACTCCACTCAGACCAACAAAAAACGGACTCTCTGGCACCGACACTGGGAGGGCTCCATGAAATAATGAGTCACACAGAAACATAGAGATTATTTGTGCAGTTTCCAGAAAATACAAGTTTTGTTTTTGTCAGTTTGGGAGAAATGGAGATGGGAGGGGAGGTGCTGATGGAGACAAAACAATTTCTGTCTGGACAGATGCTGCCCACTAACCTTGTCCGCCGCCTCTCATTCCAGCTGACACACAGCTCCTCTCTGTCCGTTGGTGCTGAGGAGCCACCCTCCTGTTTGTTTGTTTCAGCAACCCTATTGTCCATTGACTCAGTGCTGATATCTAGAATCCACTTGGGTGAAGGCTTTTCTGTCATTTTGGTCGATATTCTTTGATTCATACATATTCTCATCCACTTGTGTATGCTAATGTGCATGCTGTCGCGCAAAAGCTTGATTCATTACAGTCAGCTGGCAGAGAGGACTGCTCAAATAGATGTTGTTGTGAATGAAGGGTTTGCAGAAAAAAGTCGTGTTTTGTACAAAAATGCTGTACAGTGGTTGAACCGGACTGACAATTGAAAGGGCAGAAATAGACAAAGCAAAACACCGTAAGCAAATTGTAAAACGGTAAAGCAATGAATAAAAACATCAACAGCCGATTCTCAACTTTTGTGTGTGTGTGTGCAGGAGTGTGTTTCCGCATGCAGGTCTTCTGGGAGTGTGCGAGAGACAGTGCTAATAATTACATTTCTGTTTTGTTCCCTTGTTGACTCATCCAGTTCTGGAGAAAAGCCTCATTTAACGAGCCTTTTCTTACCCATCTCCCTTCAGCCTTGTCATTTTTTAAATATCTTTTTTGTCTCTCGCCTCAATGTCCAAATGTGTTTTCTGCTGTTTCTTACACTAATGCTGCTGTAGGTGTCAACGTGTTTTAGGTGCAGTGTAGGTGTGTGCAGGGCAGATTGGTGCACAGAGTAGATATAAGATGTGGGTGGATCAGATAAGCTAGATTTTACTTTTGAACCTTCTGGAGGTGTAGAGGCCCTTCACAGTAAAAGACTAAATCCACCCTAAAGAGCTTCTGGCTCATGCAGCTGCAGCAACAGCCTACCTGGCATTTATGAGTCTATCTTACTGCTGCTTTCATAATTATCACTGTCGATAACCGGCCAAATGTAAAAAGTTTAACATCAGAAAGATATATCAACGGTGCTGCTGCTTTGGAAAAAAAAATCTGAAACTGTAACGGTAACTTCTGGTCTCTACAGACACTCAGGAAGAAATCTATGAAACATTATACACTCTGGGTTGCTAAACAGCATTCTGGGAAACGTAGGCCAAACTGCCGATGAACTAAACCGTTCCACAATACTTTGTAACACAGGCAAGCTTACAACACGTCCTGTGTACAATATCCTGTACAGCAACACTGTACATGAGTTATATATGTTTGTCCTCACCTTCAACCCTCGTATCGCTGTCAATCATCTCACTCAAACTATATCGCCTCATTCTTTTTAAGGCTATTTTAGGGTGCTCACTGTGGGCAGTGTCAGCTGTTAACCGTTGCTCAATGGTGCAGCACATTCTCCATCCTACCCCTTCCTCCCCTTTGAGCTAAAAATTAGAATCAGTCAGTACATTTGTGAAGTGTCAAAGACTTTTTTAAATTCCCAAACAATGAATGTGTTCATGTGCTGCATGCAGAGCTGCTGAGTCAGTCTCTCGTTGCCTCTGTGTTGCCAGTAAGTTTCTCATTCAACCGATTATTCGAACACAAATGACATCCTGTCTCTTACTGTTGGCTCCCCGAATCTAAGGAGGACTTGCTGGAGGGCAGAGTTGGGGTTGGATCACGGTTCTGTCTGGGGTTTGAGTGTTGCCCGAGGGTTGCCGATCGATAATCTCCGCCCGGTTCTCTGAACACCGCGGGTTTATTGCCACTTCTTCCACTCTTCAACCTTTTCTTGCAGTCATTTCCATTTCGTTGTCGCTTCTGAGTCATCGTGCAGAAAAGCCAACAGGATTTTGCCAAGAGAAAATCTACTTAAAATGATTTTTCCCGTGAATCAGAGTTAAGATGGAACAGCTGACAGCACTTGTGTCGGCATACGCCAGCACTTTTTCCACTGCAGGGAGCTGGCCATGGGGACATTAGTGTGTCATGTCCTAATGTTCTGTCGTGAGCTTCCAGGCTATCTAACTGTGTGCTTTTAGTGAAGAGTACTGCAATTATAATTTTAAAAAAAAGTCATTTTAAATAATGTAATGTCAAATATTTGATATATACTCCACCACAGTTCATTTTCAGCCCCATTATGTTTCTAATTTAAAGAAAGGAATCAATTTTCCTGAGATTATTCCATCGTTCATGCTGGAGGTATGCCGGTCACTCCACTTACTTTATGCTGATGTCATACTACATTGAAAAGCTAGCAGTCCTGCGGCTCAACAGGCCGTTTTCAGCACCGAGTTTTATAGACTGCGTTTACACAGGGAGGTGAAGAACAAACATGGCTCACCTCAGTTTTTTTTAGGGCAGGGTCATCTGGTGTCAGCTGAAGACAAGGATTGGTGTGTTTGGCTGTGTGTTTTCACAAATTATACAAACGCCTGGAAGA
The DNA here is from genome assembly GCF_910589615.1 of Taurulus bubalis. NCBI lineage: Eukaryota > Metazoa > Chordata > Actinopteri > Perciformes > Cottidae > Taurulus > Taurulus bubalis. The sequence goes on along the minus strand of NC_136594.1, from coordinate 20,985,221 downwards.
ACGTAGGAATGATTGCAATTCAGGGGCTCGGTTATCGGATCACTGCACCCTCAGTAAAAACACACCGGGATGTTATCGCACACAGATACACCGATGACATCTGGGTCAGTGCAGGAACTCAGACGAAGAAGAAAGTAAACCATTGGAAATTGACTGGTTTGGATTGTACACACGAAAAGAAAAAAGAAAACAATTTTTTTCATGATGGACAATGTTTTTATTTATTCACTCCGATTTGTCTCTTTTTTTTACATTCCCTGCATTTTGGTGATAACTTAAGCGTTTAACTTCCTGTAAAACCTTTTTCCTCAACACAATAAACTCAACTTTGCAACCCAGTTTTAATTTGGACACTGGGTTGCTCCCATCACTGTGGACACATTTGACTGTTACAAATGTTGCAGATAGTAATACATTGATGTTGAAATGTGTGAGAGAATGTGGAGGGGAAAAAAACAACTAGGGCTGTGAAAATATCAACCTTCTCTGACAGTAAGAGCGTTTCAGAGACCTCTGTGATTATTCCTATCATCGGTGATGACAACACACAGTTTCATCCTCCTCATCAAGGTATGAAGGTTGGCCTCCATCAGTCAGACTCACACATGTGACTCTCTCCTTCTTTCAGTGTCTCTGTGGAGCTCAAAGAACAACTGAACTTTGTTGTCGTGGGTTTTCTGGTGCCAAGCTCCCAGAAGTCATGCCATTGGTATTCCCAGTCTGTCGTCTCTGCGCTGCCTCGGCTCTCTCTTCTCAGCTTTTAATACGTGCCTCTCTGCCTTTCATCGCTTCACTTGTATTTTTCCCATCTAGTTTGGCCTTTCTTTCTTCTTTGTTTTTCTCTTTCATTGTCCATTCTTTTTTTAAAGGAAGACATTCCCACTAGATTTCCGTCGGCATCACAACACGCCTCCTAGATGCTGTGCAACTAATTAAAGCTTTGCAACAGTTTGACCGTGAAAATCTACAATTTAAATCTCAGATCGGAGCAACAAACGAGCTCTTATCACACACGTAACCGTTTGTTTTCTCAACATAAAGGAGGACAACTTTAGACAGTTTACAGTACAAACCTCACTGGGAGCTGATTTTTATTCGTCCCTCAGTGAAACCATATGTCAAAGCACATGGTCTCATAGAGCAGAGTTCAAGTGTTTTTTTTGTAGACACTTTTGAACTTGCACTGTTGTTTAGATCCGAGCCAAGATAGTTGTAGAGACTTGGTATCCAGGCAACCATGTCACCGCCCATCTCCCTCCCGCTTCCTTTGTCCTAGTGTTTGTCTGTGTGTGTGTTTTTGCTTATGCATGTGTTTCTAAACTCATCTGCACACACACGAATGGAATCATTATGTACTGTGTGCTTTAAGACATAAACTGCAAATTAGTGTTTTCCATTTAACCTTTCCCAGGAATTGTCAATACCACAGATCCATTGGATATTGAGCTTAGTGTATGTCTCTACTTGTGAAAGACATTAAGGCTACACACACATCTTGTTTGGTTTAGGGGCCTCACAGTTAAATGGAAGGAAAAGCTCTGTGGCAGCCAAGCTAAATCAGATAGTCTAGGCTGCCCCCTTCTGGTCATGACTGGAAGTATGTTTGCAGTCATCATCTCCTGCCTGGAGTCAATATATGCTTTATCTTAAACACTTTTTTTTAGTTATCTTCATCTGAGATCTAGTTTCCTTCATTTTTAAGATATATGTTTTATCATATATGTATTTTGATGTAAAGATATCATCCCAAAAGTGTCCATCTTATTAATATGTTGAGTCTACTCTTGCTAGACAGGATGATTTAACTTGAATAATACACATGTATTATTGAGACATATTACATGACCTCATGACCACTGATTTTACTCCCCAGTCTCTTACACAAGCACAAAGCACTCTGAACAATGTCACTTTGTTGGTCTGTTTGGAGGCTTTTTATAAACGTGATTTGGGTGCTGTGACTTTGCATACAGACGGCCATGTAGGAAATATTCAAAACATGACCTTTTACAACCCGAGAGTTAAAGCTGAAGAAGGAATCATTTGAAGCTGAAGATTCATAAATTGCATGTTACATGAATCTGCACCTAAATGTCGCCTATTTCACAACAATTAATGTGCAGGAAACAATCTATTCGCTATACTGTAGATTATTATTATAAGACATCTAAAGGCAGAAAGGTGAAGGAAAGATTGCTTCATGGTTGCTTATTCTTTTGATACACAACCTAGAATATATCAGCAGCCAGCTGTTTTTTCAGCGATAATAATAATAATAAATTTAACACTTCATATATTTTATTTGTATAGGGGTTAAAAAAGGTACTTAAACCGGTTATAAAAACAATTGCATGCGGCACACAGCATCTATCTCAAGGTTGTTACTTTTACAGCACTGTACTGAAGTGAATGCACGGACTAGTAGCGATTCCATCAGGAAGATAACATGTAAAAACCCTTATTGAGCTCACATATTTCATTAATTTATATTTCATTTCACCTCTTTTGGCCGAAAGGAAAAGAGATGGGATTGAAGGAGGGGTACCAATTTCTATCTGAACATCCCAAAAAAAAAATACAACCTATGAATTTCAGTCTGTTGAAGAGTGCATCCATATGAGACTACGCTCATGTGTAAATACAGTATATACAGCGAGTTGTTCTTTGGCACCTGCAAACAGGCTTTTCACTTTTCTATTGGATTTCTGAGGGTTGCCAGCTCGTGTTCGCTCAATACCATCCCACACCTCGAGTTGCTGCTGTGAGCTGCTATCTGTCCGTCTCTCTTCTGTGTGTGTGTGTGTGTCAGTGTGTGTATGTGTATGTGTTTGTGTGTGTACACTCTACTGCAGCTTACATCAAACCACACACCCCGCTACCATCGCTCAACCCCCGAATCCCCCCACCACAGGGTCTGAGAATAAAAGCAAACATTGAGAATGTATTTGCCCTTGGCTTATTAAATAGCCGACGCTGTGTCGTCATGGAGGGTCGTACCAGTGGCTCCAAGAAGAAAATAGCATAGTATTCATAGTATGAATAGTATACTGTACTGTATAAATGTTGTTGCATCCTATGAGGAAATCATCATACTGTGGTGTTGTTCTCTTTGGCCTTTGCAACAGTTGCTGAGTTAACTCAGTGGTGACAATCCCTCATTGACTTTGTTCATTTATCCCTCATAATCCCATCAATACTGTACCTCATTCAGAGCATTCCAGCTCACACAGTGGCTTTAGCCCTTCTCTCATGCAGTCTTTACATACTGGCTTAGTGTCTTCCTCTCCAGGTCAAAGGTCATTTCCCATCTTTGCTGCTCAAGCACCCAATGTGGACTGACTGACAGCGCCGCATGGAGAGGCTCCTCGGGTTTAGCGATGCAAGGCGGGCAATCGCACTGTCCCTCCGGGGATGCGTTGTGTGGAGAGGGACACAGTATGTCTGTAGGTCTCAGTGTGGACGGGGAGGTGTGTGTGTTTGTGTGTGCACACTGTACTGTAGCTCAGGGTTGGCACTGCTCCAATGCTCAGGGTAATGGAGTGCTAATGTCCCTGGTGTGCCATGGTTTACTGAACAGCTAAACACAGGATGACAAGAAGGGAGCCCTCGCCTACTTAAGCATGTCACAGCCGGCAATTTGGAATCACTGCTCTCATAACACATCCTCCGCTTGCTCCCTATACGGCTCGGCGCCATAAGCAAGCCTCAAAGGCGGTGATTCGTCGTTTGATCTCGAGCACCTGAGATTTATTCTACTGATGTTCACCTGTTGCTTGAAAGAAAGCATCCGTTTTTCCTGGCCAACACGCTTTGTGTTGTAAAAAAACGCACACAGTTTGAATGAAGACAACATGTTATTGAGCTGTTCAGGCGAGGCTAATTTAATCCAGCAGGTATCAGTTTGCTAACTAGCAGGTAATTATGTGTTTGAGGTGTGCCGAGTATGGGAAACAAATTAAATCATGGCTTTACAGAGTCACTTAAAAATTATTAAACTGTGTCTCTGGAGAAAAATGTATAATCTATTTCTATTATTTGTGTGCCCATCAGTGACTGAGGGCAAAAACCTGATCCCCATGGACCCCAATGGCCTCTCTGATCCGTATGTCAAGCTCAAGCTCATACCAGACCCCAAAAATGAGACCAAGCAGAAGACCAAAACCATTCGCTCCAACCTCAACCCCAGATGGAACGAGACCTTTAACTTGTGAGTACATTACCAGTTGTCCCCTCTGTCCAACCGCATGCTACTGTACACTTTAAGATGCATTACAATGTGACACAAAGATTATTGTGAATGTCAGCAGGACTGAAGCAGATGTTTATTCTAATACATCTGATACAATGTTGATTCTAATAGGATTATTATACTTCTATATATATATATATATATATATATATATATATATATATATATATATATATATATATATATACGTACACACACAGTTAGATGTTTATACAATGCACTGACACCATGGCAAATTCCTTGTAAATTGTACTTGGCCATAAATCATATTCCGATTAAAATTTACCAAATAGTCTGCACCTGACATTGTTGAAACTAACAATGTTAGCAACACTGTCAGTGTTGTACTTAAAACAAGTAATACTTACAAATACATTTGTATTTTCCATATATTTATGAAAATGATTTTAAGTACCTATTCACCCTACTAGCACTAACTAGCGCTGTCATAACCAAAATAACTACTTATATTACTACAAATTATAATACTACAAAATAAACTGCAGTGTTTTAGAATCATATCATATATGACATCTTTTTTTAATTCTTTTTGTATTATCTTTATTTAAAAGGACCATGTACAGTTTAGTTTAAAATGTAATGTTGACACATAACTTGATATAACCGGCATGTGTACCGACTCTGTGTTGCATAGCAAGCTGAAGTCGACTGACAAGGACCGCAGGCTCTCGGTGGAGGTGTGGGACTGGGACCGGACCACCAGGAATGACTTCATGGGGGCCCTCTCCTTCGGCGTATCAGAGCTCATGAAGGCTCCAGTCTGTGGATGGTAACGCTCGCTTCCATATTGCTATTGACCCTCACGTGGTTTTAAATTACTACCGTGTGGTACTTTTCACTCTGAAGCCCAGCAGCTATGAAACTCCCCCACACTGCCCTGCTATGAAATATGTTATGAAACATTTAAAAGCTTCATAAAAGTTGGATTATTTCACTTTTTTGTGTTTTTTATTATTGTTAAATAATAACAGTTGCATTTATTCCACCAAACATGCGAGTTTCACCCCCCTGAGGCAAAGAGATGGCTGCTTTACCATAAACTATAGTCAGGCCCAGCAGATCAACCAGTGGAAGGAGAGTAGTTAAATTAAACTGTATGTTTCCCTGTATGTGTCTTCCATCTTCCCTCTCTTCTCGTCTCTCTCTCACAGGTATAAGTTATTGTGCCAGGAGGAAGGGGAGTACTACAATGTTCCCATCTCAGAGGAGGATGACGGGAATGAGGAACTCAGGGAGAAATTTGAGGTGATGATTGCGCTGAAATAGTCGCCCATCTGTCTGTCCGTTTGTTCACTTTAATTATAATCTGGACGTCTTGTCTCGAGTCTTTACAACATTAAAACGGTCGTCAGCGGGTACATCAGCCCACCTGGTTCGTTGTGGTAATTCTGTATTTGACACGGCCGTTCCTGGCTGTGTGGCTAAGGCCACCTGTCACCTTTCCTTTAGTCACCCTAACCTTGTTAATCTCATCCAGATAACCGTGTCCTTAATTCACTATCAGGCGGTGAGTGTGTACATGACTGGTCCAGCCTTTCTAAACTCTAAAACAAGCATGTGTGTTAGAACTTGAAATTATACCAAATGGTCTCCTCAACTACATCTGTTGGATTATAAAAGACATTCTGACAACTGCAGTTTTCAAAGACCTCCTCAGTTGTGTGTTTGTCACCAATTGTTAGTGTTTTGTTCCTCCGTCAGAGACATTTGTGTCTGGGGTTGAATCAAAGCAGCCCACCAGCAGCCTTTGATCTGTCTTTTTCTTTTTACAGCGACAGCTGTCTTTTAATCTACGGAGACATTTTCTGTGACTTTAAATATTTGTTTTGAAATAGTATTTAAAGAGTTTTGTATCATTAGTTAGCTAAAAAGCAGGCTAATTGCCTGGGGTAGTTGTTTCAAATGTGGTGAGATTGGAAACATTTCATTTAATTATTAATTAATATATTTTTTCAGTGAATTGTTTCTATTACAAGCAGTCAAATGTAAATATTTATGCAAATCTAATATATATAACACTTTTCTTAGTGACGTGACGTTTTAACCAGACAGACCTTTTCTATATTAGAGGATGAATCTAAACTTGTTTTTTTTTATGTAACCATTGATTTATGTTAAATTCTTCATATGAAGTTTTCCCTCTTAATTAGAAACTCAATGATGATCCAACATGACTTCTATAAAAATATTTTCTCGGTCAATTGTGTATGAAGTTCAGTGATGATCATCATCTTAACACCTTTCCAATAATGACATAAAAAGGGAATTGTATTAACCGTATTGGAGTGTGTAAAATCGTAAGTAAATCAGACACTTCTTCCTCTCAAACACACACACACACACACACACACACACACACACACACACACACATAGTACTGTACACGACCCTTCTCCTGCGGAGGCCACTGATGAGACACTGTTGCCCTTTCCTTCATTCAATGCTCTGCATCGCTGTGTCCGGCCTGCTGAGAGTGCAGCAGCTCCCTTTGTGCTCCTCTGATTGTCGGCCTCTCGGTGGGAGACGAGGTCTCTGGAAGAGGCTTTTTACGATTATTTTTCATGACATTTCTGCTGCGCACAGTGGAGAGTTGTGGGCAAAAGGAGAAAGAAGGCAAAGGCTGAATGTCAGAAAGGTCATCATGGTTGGGATTGAAACCAACAACATTTCGTAGGGTGAATATTGTTTTGGTGATGAAAGTCCTGAGCTGACATTTTTGAGAATGGGTTTTGTTTCCAGCTTAATGACAAATGAAACCAGCCATGTTGGATCTTCATATGTGAGAGAACAGGGAAAAGAAGTTAAGAATAGGAGTGTTGATTAATGTCCGAGAAGAGCCCCACCGATCACTTCTCTGCATTTGGTTGTCATAGGAACAGAGCCACAAGTACCTAATATTCACCGAAGTGGGAGGTATCATGGGTGCTTTGTGTGTCAGGGTTCAACAGCACTTGAACCCTGTACTTGCTTGCAACTACAGTCAATCTCTATGAATTTAAGTTACAGTATGTAATACATATTAACAAAGATTAACACAAAGGTACACAAAATAACCCATAGTCGTCATTTTAACGTGTAATATGTTTCTAAATGCTTTCTAAATGTCCTTATCGCAACATTACAATAATGTTAATCATTTTAATTATTTTATTTCATACATAAAAACAATTTAAATGTCGTCAAACTTTATGCATCATTGTCAATTTTTTATAAAAAATATTCCATGGAACATTTAGACATGACCTTAGGTGTTAGTCTTCATGAACAAAATTAATATTGAATATTCTTCTTTCTTTTTATGAAAGATATTGCAATTCTATTTTCCGTCATTGCCGACAGTAAATTATATATATATATATATCTATACATATATAGATATATATATATATATATATATATATATATATATATATATTTTTTTTTTTTTTTTATGGCAAGATGTGTAATAACAGTGTTATTTATCAAGCATCGTATGACACATTTTTTTTAAACATAAATCCAAGTTTCAGGTTTTTAAATGTTTCATCCACTTGACATCTTTGTATCCTTGTTGGACTCCAAGGATGGAGCCATGTTCTCTCTCCTCCTTCCTCTTCATAAACCCCTCTGTGGTTCTCTCTCTTTCCCCCTCAGCCTCCTGCTCCCTCCTGTGTGCTTGGCGAGACTTATACTGTACAAATGCTTCTTCATCCTGTTTCACGTTGTCATATTTAATGCAAGAGTTTCTCTCCCTGTCTCCCCTTCTTGCCCCCTGCTCTCAGGATCGCCAAATTAACCTATCTAATCTAAAGGTATCCCTCTCTCCTCTCCTCTCTTCTCTTCTCCTCTCCTCTCCTCTCCTCTCCTCTTCCCTCTCTTGTCTTCTTGTGGTGACATGGTACTTCACCTCTCCTCATGTCTGATCATTTGTATGTGGTTACCAAGCTACTGCAAATAGATCCAATTTACTAACAATTTGTTTGGGTTTTTATAAAATACATTAAGAAAAAAACAAAACATATTGCTCAGATGAATGGATATTTAGTCACGGCTCCTTTTTGTTCTTGGAAAAATTGTGAAAATTTCAGCTTTTGTTTTTCACTGTCCACTGATGTGGATACTTGAGCTTTGGGAACAGGTGAATTGTGTGTCACTTGAGAGTATACAAGCTTTTCTCTGTCTTCCCTGCTTCTTGTTTTCCTCCTCAGAGTTTTTCAGAGGATTGTTAGTAAATCCTGACCCTGTACTGCTCACAATCCATTGCTCTACATTCGTCCACACGTGTGCCTTTGTATTGTGTACGTGTCTCTGGGTCACTCTGCTTGTCAACATCGCGTGCGCTTACATAATTGCTGCTGCAGGTATGGTCACTAATTTAACTCATCTTAGAACTTGCTTAAGCTTTCTCTGCCTTATTTTCCTACTTCTCACTTCACATTTAGAATTTACTGGATTTATAAACAACAGGAATATTTCACACTGGGAAAATGTTTGGCTTAATGAGGAGAAAAAAATATATGTGTGAGACCACTAGATGTCAGCATTGACTGATATATAGTACCAGACCTTTTATCAGATGTGTGTGTGTGTGTGTGTGTGTGTGTGTGTGTGTGTGTGTGTGTGTGTGTGTGTGTGTGTGTGTGTGTGTGTGGGGGGGGGGGGGGGGGGGGGGGTGTTTGTTTGTCATTCACTAGGCCTTCGTCAGTATGTTTGTGAAGTAACATATTTTATTTTTTAAACCCTCACATTGTTTTCTTATTACTTGAAGATTTGATTTCCACACCACCTTTTAAAGGACCAGTGTGTAGCATTTAGGAGGATATATGGGCAGAAATAGTAGAATATGGTATATTAGTATCTTTTCATTTGTGTATAATCACCTGAATCGTTGTGTACTCGTTAGCTTCTAATTATCTGCCGATATTTTCCGCCACATTGCACCCTGTGTTTCTACAGTAGCCCAGAAAGGACAAACCAAACGCTGGCTCTACTGAGCCATTCACATTTATACAACCATAGTTCTCAGACGCGCTTGTAAAAGGAGGGGTGACTTGAGGGGTATTTAATTGGATAAAATCTGAAACCTCTCCACTAAATCCTACACACTGTCTCTTCATACCATTTTCTTGGTGGAGTACAGGTAGGGTAATTATCACTTGGTTATGTTGAGCTGTGCATTTTGTTTTATTTCTCAGTTTCTGCTATAAACGTATAGTTTCAGTTAAAGATGAAGTGATTCTGCTCTCTCTTGATACAGATTTATGCATTTATGAAAGTTTAAATAAGGCCAGGGATTGCTGTGATACTAAAACCTGATAAAGGGTCCCACCAAGACTAGTGAAGGAAACTGATGGCAGAAACTCTAACTTTTATAATTATATTGACTAAGAAAATTAATTTAATGTGGAATCTGTTACCTGATCCACCAATACTGAGTTATGTTGAGCATATCTAGTTTAAATCCATCACTGACTCTTCTGAAACATTCCAAAGGCTGAAGCGTCTTATTATAGTTGTATAATATATATTATAGTATGATTGCTGCGTCTTTGTATATCTGTGTGTTTGCGGTGCCCTCTGTGGATCAGCCCTCAACTATCTGCGTGTAAAAACACCAATACTCAAGTGTACTAAGTGAGTCGGTCCTTCTCCCTGTGGTTTCAGGACCAAGAGGTTGTGGAAGACTCTGATCAGGTGTGTCTGAGGGGGAGGAAGTAAGGCTGCTGCTCGCTCGGCTCGGCCAGCCTATTCTTATTGGCTAAAGCTTACAGGTGTGCTGTGATCTGGTGCGCTCTGCTCTGCTTTGCATTTCTTTGCTGCTCTCCTAGATTTAAGAGCATACTACGGTAGATGCCATTAACCAAACTAAAGCTGCTCATGTTAAATGTCTATTTATTCAGAATAGTGTGGAGTAGTCTGAATCGGGCTCATAATGAATCCTGGAATTTGTGATGCAACCCTGAAAAGGCTTTTTCTCCACCAAACTCAAGTTTTTGTTTGGGATTAAAGTCACAGATTTCTGTCAACGTGTAGTGTAGTGAATGCTAAAGTGACCTTTATTGGTTTACTTTCTAGTGAGGTGAGATGACAGTGCTCAAAAAGGGTGTGACTTCCTTGTTACTCGCTCCGATTTAGAGTAGGATCTTCTATAGCCAGGACAATTTGTTAGAGTTATTGCATAAACCAAGCTCCCTGTAGCATGTGGGTGTAGATTATATATGGTGTCGATTGGATCGGCATGAGTTTGGATCTGTGTTTGGCCTTGGCTGAGTGTGAATACTGGACATGGCACTCTTGGTTGTGTTCTTGTGCAGAAAGGTTAAACATATTTCATTGTTGTTTAGCATTCAGTCTGCCATGAAGTTGTGCATTTTTCATGCACTTTTCTTGTCGGAGCATCTTGCTGTAGTGGGAGGTTACGCATGACTTTGGCATGAAGGAAGTGCATAGAAGAGAATATTTTTGCATTTTTGCAAATACAAGTGGACATGAGAGACTATTGTGTGGACCGGACATGCATGCACACAGCAAAGTCACACTGCTATCCTCAACTTCATTACTCTTGCAGCCATACAACTTTCAAAGGGAATACATCATCAATTCAGTGGTGAGGCTTGATGTAAACAATTTGTTTTACACTTTGCCTTTACCACACAATTAGATGTAATCAGAAGATACAAATGTCCCTTCAACATACATGTACTGTTGTATTGATGTTTTAATAATAAGATATTCCAAGTCTTTAATATAAATTGCAAAAAAAGGTTTTGGTGGTTTTACTTACTGGAACAGTTTGTCTCCATTCCCACTTTTCCTCCTTTAAACCAACAATAAGAGCCAATACTGAGGTTCCAATTCATTTTAATTCCTTGTATTATATTTTAAGATGGCTGAATTTGACTATTAATTAGTCAATAATGTGACGAAATGAAAGAAAGAAATGTCAATGTGTCCTCTCATTTGCCACAATTCAGTACACTTTATTATGCTTTTATACATATTGTATCTGTTTGTATGGAGACATTTGTGTGAGTGTATATGCTCCACAATGACACCCCAGTCTCATTTCACTCCATTCATTTTTAATTCTGCTTATCAGTCAGTGTATTGGAGCTGTGAGTGAGCAAATGAGCAGTGTGAGTGTGCGAAAACAACATATACATACAGTATAGAAAAACAAACAAACAAACAGGGAAATTGGATGTGTTGGTCTGGAAGAGGTTCTCACTTGGAGAGGTAACCACCACAAAGAAGCTTCGTCCAGGTTTATAATTGGTTCAGTATCTTTTAAATTTGTTTCATTCAATAACTTTTAAAACAAATTCCCCATCTTAGGAATTCAGGAACTTGTCATCTTATCTGAACAACACAGTGAAGCTTTTTGTTGTGTTTGTGTGCATGTTATTCAAAGTGCATTTTTAAGATGTGTATCTCTTACACACCACCCTTCCCTGAGTGCAGAAAGCCAAGCTCGGCCCAGGTCAGAAGGTGATCACCGAGCCGGACGGCAGCCACTCCAACCAGCGGCCCTTCATCAGCCTGAACGAGGTCAAACTCAGCGACTTCTCCTTCCTGGCTGTGCTCGGGAAAGGAAGCTTCGGCAAGGTGAGGCAGCTGGTATCAGCACAAAAATAAACTTAATTGTCTTTTAAGTGTCACTGGTAACAGACGAGCTAAAGGAGCAAGAAACGGTTGGTGTAAACATAGCTGTGATATTTTCCTACTGTCACTCTGAAGGTCATGCTGGCAGAGATGAAGTCCACCGAAGAGCTGTACGCAATAAAGATCCTGAAGAAGGACGTGGTGATCCAGGACGATGACGTGGAATGTACCATGGTGGAGAAGAGAGTCCTGGCCCAACAGGACAAGCCGCCCTTCCTCACATACCTGCACTCGTGCTTCCAGACTGTGGTAGGTGAAATGCTCCCGGACACGTACCAGGAAAAGGCACTCCAGGTCAGGTCAGGTCCGATTAGTTCATGAAGGAGCTTTTAACTAAACGGCTTAGTCATAAAGGGTTGTAGAGAGCAGTAGAGGGCGTGTATGACAAGTGCAATGTAAAAAAAAAAAGAGATGGGTAAACAAACAGACCCTAATTAGAAGGCTGTGGGTCGTGCCTGTGTGTTTGTGTATACAAAAGCATGTCTGCACGTATGAATTGAATTTGAGTCATACCAAAGCCAGACAACACAACACAGTATACTGCTCATGCATACTGTCTGAGTGAAGAGACATGTATATTACACTAATGTAATATGTGTATTTCCAGCGCACACACACACACACACACCTGTATTGCAAATAAATAAAACGAAATAAGCATTGTGTTTAAGTTTGATAATAGTTGCATAATTTTTACATCCTCAATGTGCAGCCCTATCGTGAACTTTGGCGCAGATGAAGACAAAGAATGATTTATTAGGTTGAGGGTCAACCATGGAAAGTCATTAACCTCTCCAGGGTTTTTGAACACAAACATAAATGGGACAGCAACAAGACGTTTGGAGGAAATCTGGTGCTTTCAAGACAAATAAAGGTGAAAGGCAAAGTCTGTTACCTAGAATCAGTAGATATAGAGGTCGATATAATTGTTTTAAATCAATAAAGATATACAAATGGTAGCCATGGGAATTTTTCATGCCCCACTCCTCCATTTCAGTGACAATGTGAAAGAAATCAACGTTTTTTCTTTATCGGACGCCTCTGGGTATATTAGCGGTTTGATTTCTCACAGAGGCCAAGCTGAACTATAGCAGCTGATTAGAGCTGTAGCACCAGCAGGCAGACATAGGAAGAGACTCAGCGTGGCATCACTCATGGCATATTCATGAACACACACACACACACACACACACACACACACACACACACACACACAATTCACAGTTCATTCGCTCACGTACAAAAACACAAAGACAAAGTTATTACAAATTGATCTTACCAGTGCTTTCATATTAAGATGCTGTAGTTAAAGACAAAAGATAAATGAGAGATGAGACCAAGTACATGGAACACCAAAATAATGTATCATAAATGTAACACAGTATGTCAACATCAAATGCGCTCATGCATTTAGATGAGCTGCCTCATTAACCACTACAAAGAGATCATTTAAGCATCCCCAGTCAGAGGGTCTTGAACACAAGTTGGTGTTTTAGCGTAACTAGCTGAAATACACAAGTTGTATTTTTCATCTGTTTACGTGTTGTCAGCCTCCATTAGAATTTAATCCAGGCCGAGGCATCTATTGTGAAAACAGCACCACCCGTGAGACTACAGGAATGATCGAGAGAAGGTGCAGTTCGCATTTTTGCTCAGGTCATCGTTGTGGTGTGAAGGTCAGAGTTCTCACAAATCCAAGGTCAGACCACCAAAGACGGAAGGTCATCTTCGCTGCAAGTGCGGGTCTGCTGCTGTGTGAGGTGTTTGATTTGTGTTTTGCTCGTGAGGGACCGTCAAGGCCAAACTTGTCATGGGCAGTAAGGGACCAGCACTACCAGACAAAGAGAATCTCCCCTGACAGATGTCTGTGTTGAGTGTTTTCTTTTTCCATGAAGCTCTTTGTTGTGGCCTTTTTAGGTCACCTTGTCATGGAATGTGTAGCAGCAACGATAGAGTGACTCAGACAGCAAGGTTAGGGTAGGCTGCAACACGGAGCTGTATGGTTCTGTGCAGAGCACTGGCAGTGAATAGAAATGTTGTGTAGTTGCACAGCTTTTGTTGAACTTTTGGGGCGTTTTTTTTTGGTGCAGAATAATGACATTGCATATTTTTCTCTCTCTGAACCCTACCTTCTTTCTTTGACCACAGGACCGTCTGTACTTTGTCATGGAGTATGTGACTGGCGGAGACCTCATGTACCATATCCAACAAGTGGGCAAGTTCAAGGAACCTCAGGCAGTGTAAGACACGTCAAACTACTAGCACTGTGTAGTGAATCATGTTCTACTTTCAAATAGACCGCCCATGTTGGTTTTAGTTTGAGATAATTCTTATTTTAGTCTTCTTTGTGCAGTGCTGACAAGGTAGACAACGCAATTGCATGTTGCGTTGTTACTGCAGCAGGTAGCTACCACAGTAATATGGCCACCTTGTAAAAAGCCTGACATTTCTGATGTCATTATTTCTGGAATGCAGCAAAATAAGTTTCCTTGCGTTTAAAGTCTGTGGTTTATTTTGCAGGTTCTATGCAGCAGAGATCGCCGCTGGCCTCTTCTTCCTGCACCTTAAAGGAGTCATCTACAGGTGGGTAATAACAAGTTTATGCGGCAACTGATTCAGGGGCTACATCCAAGTGTTTTATTAGCTCTTTCTTGAAGGAGCAACTGGAGTTTGTTTGTAATAAATAGTGCAAGAATTAGTATTACAAATTGGGATTGAGAGCCACCTGCTGAAACAAATAGAACAGTCAACATCTTCAAGGATGTTTAGACCGTCTGTGTGCTTCCTCAGGGATCTGAAGTTGGACAATGTGATGCTGGACTCTGAGGGACACATTAAGATTGCTGACTTTGGCATGTGTAAAGAGAACATGTCAGAAGGAGTGACCACACGCACCTTCTGCGGCACTCCCGACTACATAGCCCCTGAGGTAAGGCTGAGCGTGGAGAGATGTGTGTGCGTGCTTGTTCCTGATGCATGAGGTCATCTCCGTCACTGTCTGGTCCGAGCCTGTGTCACCCTTGTGCTCCAGATTAAGGTTACTGCCTCGGGACAGATACACACACACACACACACACACACACACACACACACACACACACACACACACACACACACACACACACACACACACACATGCTCTCTCAAGAAATAAGTATACCAGTGTGACAGACGCCTGGTGTGTCTGCTGGCGAGTCCAAACTTAACCCAGCCTTACAAGCTGGGGTCTCAGTGTGTCCCAGTTTTCTCCTGTGCAAGTTTAATCCAATTTGCCAAGACGGATACCTAGATACTTGCTTGTTTTTGTCTTTGTTGACTAGCAACTAAGGCTGTCCTTAACCAAAGACATTCTCAGTAAACTAACACTTGTACGATTTTGTTGACTGATCCATGAGTCAATTTCATCAACAGATCTGTAAAACTGAGTATATCCACAAAGAATCACACATAAGCACTGCTTTAAATATTGTGTCTACCAGAGATGTGCTCATACGTTCTTTGGAGTCATTCAGCATGTAAAGGCATAAAAATGCCCTATCGACCATATAAATCAAAGACCAAATCAGATTAATGATTTAGTGACTAAGAGGGGGCAGCCAAACTGGAATTATCCAAATAAAAGTGTGGCAACTATCTATCAGTTAGACTGGGACTGACCATGCCCTCACTCATGAAGAGGTTTAGACAGGATAAATTGACTGACTGGATGGTTGACCAGCTCACTGGGGACTAAGGGCTGAGTGGCATTGGAAATAGCTCAATATGAGGCATGTTTCAGTACCATTATCAACCTCACTTTGCTGTGCATCAACCAGTTTTGAGTCCGAAACATGTCAGACTGCATCTTTCATCAAGAAGAAAAAACAGAATAACAATAAATGTAATTTACACAAATCCTGAATGCCTTTGAAAATGTGTATTCATTTGTGAAAACAAGTTTGTTAAAACAAGCAAAATTAATAGTCTAAAGTTAACTGTGTTACTCGAGTCTGACTCAAGTCATGTGATTTAGGTCCACACCTCCTGTGATTCCAACTAGGAAACGTCAGATGAAAATATTAGTTAAAATAATACCAAGCAAGCATTTTGGAAGATTTTGCATTACCAAATGCTTATGATGCATGTCAGCACTATTGACATCATCACACATGAAAAGCTGCTAAATGTTTAAATTTAGACATATATTTTAGGACATTGATACATTTACAGACACACATTAATGTGTTTTATTTTCTGCATTGTTTTGATTGATTTAACACACCAACCAAGCTGTTGGAGCAAGCAATCATAAATAAACCATCTCAAAGAGGAAAGTGCCGTTCCCCGGTGAGTTGCGAAACAAAAGTTCTGCCTGTGATTCATGGGAGCTGGAAATCCAGCTAAGTATCCATAATTTACTGCTGTTCATATATTTATCCATCTCACTTCATTTCACCCAATAGAGCCCCAGGAAATATCTGATATCTTGCAGTTCATACTTAATGTACTGATTTGGTTTTCCGAACTCTCAAGCTTTTATTAGTTAGTTGCTTCTATCGAATGGTGGGCTGGGTTATTGATTCACTCTGAAAACCCTCTCTGACAGACTGGGAGGTTAATTCTGCCCAACAGACTTGGGGTGAACATGCTGGGACCGCTCACAGTCAGACTGACACTAATGCGTCAGCCGGCGATGACACAGCAGGGGGTGGGAGCGGCTTCTGTTTCCATGGCACTGTGAGCCAAAGCCCACATTGAATGTCACACACTTTATGCTAAGGCACACACACACACACACACACACACACACACACACACACACACACTGTGTGACACACATGATGTTACACGTATGGCAGCATCACATGCACACACAGGTTCTGCATATATATCTGTGCACATGCATTCTGTCAATAAACACAAAAACCCAGTCATGCCTACACTTGAGCACACAAAAACACTCCTGAGTGGAGTTTGACCTTAAAAATGGTCTGACTGTGGTGACATTTTCTGAGATCATCGAGGGGAAGTGCTCCTCAAATTGTGTGTGAGAGAAGGACCAGGAGAGATTTTTGTATTGAACTTTGTCATTGGCCTTTGGTCCGTCTCAGTTACCAAATGTTATGGTTGTCTTGTTAGGGGTCAGTGGTCAGGAAGAAAATGCTTTTTAAATATTTGGATCCAGCCATAGTTTCCAGAGACTTAAGAACTCCCAAAGTGCTGCAGGAGTCCTAAGACCTGGAGCCTGGAGTTCGCATTGTTGCACTTCCGGTTGCCTCGTCTCAATGTAATTAGGTTTTTAGAATGGGTTGTTGGTAAGATTTTAGAACAGAATTAAATGTTTTTTTCTAATACATAAAATATCCCACATGAAACGACTAAATGTCATCACACCATGCCATTAAAAAAATCCCATTAGCCGTTTGTCGAGGGAACCAGTGCGATGCTAACTTTCTGGGTTGGTCTACAAAAATACGTCATCCCTGCAGCTCTCTATTGCTGACACCAGAGGTGTTAAGCACCTGACACCCTGAATGAGGAAAACTCGCATGCAATATATTTTGTTTTTTTTATATGAGCTGCAATAGGGAGTGCACTTCTGAAATATAAATGTGTTTGTGGGGTTGTGCATGTTTGAATCTCTGCACGTGTGAGATAGCTGTGAGATGAGAAATATTTGTTCACGCTTTTCTCGCTCTCACACACACACACACACCTGCCCACATGCTCATAACTCTATGAGGGAGAACATTTCTATGTAGCAGTGGGTCCCCTGGCTGTCAGCACACATGTGACAGAATGCTGTAGTCTTCCTGCATGCAGTCACACAACACACATGTGCCGAAACACAGTTTACTCTGACCTATATAGCCAGTCATTGGGCGCTCCTGTCTGGGAGGAATGCTCACACTAATGTGAATTTACACCTCAATGACTTTGACACAGAGAGGAAGAGATAGCGAGAGAGATAGATAGCGAGAGAGAGAGATAGCGAGAGAGAGAGAGAGAGAACAAAGGGAACACAAGGTATTAACTGTGAGGAAAAGAGCAGAAGAGGACAAGAGTAGCCAGACACTGAAGGAGCGAGGTAAAGAAAGGAGGGATTGAGATGCCCTAGTTGGTCCCCACAGTGTGGCATTAAGAGGCGTGGGTGTCTCCTTCCCTGCCCACTCACTCTGTGGGCTGAAACGGTGTTTGTAAGGTCGGGATGATATCGTTCAAATTCAGTCTTTGAAGAAGTGCTGCTTTTGAGATGCTCTTACTGTCGCTGAGCTGGTGTTCCTCCTCAAAGTGTTAATGTGTTAAAATACAGCACTGTAGGCACAGAGCAGGGATTTGCACTTCAGTAGACTGTTTTCTTCCCCCAATGGTTTGTGGACTGTGGAGTTTGGGGCTGGTTGTTTTACAACCAGAAGTGACACAAGAGGATGGATCTAAATAAAAACCAAAACACATTTTTAGGCAACCAAAAGTTTTACAATCAACTTTCCTAAAAATGAAAACACTCTGTGAAAGGGTTAACGTTGTAGGACGTAAACAAGGACAACTTTCAGATTGCACAACGCTGTGGTAGTGACCTGCCAATCACAAGGTAGCCCCGGCCTAAAGCATACCCTGCTTTATGGTCTATTTGACTTTAAGTGGGACTATAATTAACTAAATTAACATCATGCTGTATTGACTTTAAACTAGCCATTGAGCCCATAAACTCATGTTTACGATGTTTATTGAGGTACTAAATCAAGTGAGAAGACAGCCAGACTTATTTTTGCAACCAGAGGAGTCGCCCCCTGATGGACATTAGAAAGAATGCACGTTTAAGGCACTTTTCAGAACTTCCAAGGTGATGGAGAAGAGGAAACGCTTGTATGCAGAACAACTTCATTGTTAGTGTAACCCACATTAGGCTTTATAGTACAGATACTTTCACAACCAGCATTGATACGTACAAGAGTGTTGGTTTTTTTGGGACATTAATTTCCCCTGTAATCCTTTCATTTGGAAGGAATTCAAATATTTTGTTATTAAAATTTAAATAAATACAGACTCATAACTTTGAATGGTATATAGCTTATTTCAATTTAGAGGTAATTATTTAGATTCAGGCGTCTTGATCATGCACAATTCAGTGTTGGTTAAGATGCAGAGATGGAGTTATATTTGTACTTTTTTCCTCCAAAAAGTTTGAGTATTAGGAATAGCAACCCTGTATTGCCACCAGGGAGTTGCCATCTGGTAACATGCCTTTGCAGAGGCAGCTTCAATTTTAAACTCTTCACCAATTACCAAGGGTTCAAACCAGTGTTTTCAGATCAGCGCTATTAGTAGTCCTATGAAATCACTTCAGCTGGGGTTGGAGAAGTGACTGTGATGTGAGAAACAGTCAGGGGTGAAGAAGGAGGTGAAAAAGAGAAAGTGAGAAGGAAACAGCAAATGAGACAGAAACTCAGAGAGCACAAACATGTGAGCATCCTGAAAAAGTTTACTTCTCTGCCAGATAAAAGTTCCAGTAATTAGTAATATGCCTTATATTTCTCACATCTTTTATATTGAGCTTGATGATGTAACCTTTTCTTTCCCTCTCTGCCTACATGCTCCAAATGCTTTATCTTTTCTCAGATGCAATTTGGTTTAGACATCATACTACATATAGTACGCATGGCCCTACACTGTATTTTTCCTTCATTTTCCTTCATTATCCATCATAATTGGCTGATGTCAGTACGCAAAAAAAGATATGTGATGCATGCAAATAAATATTTTACAACACCTTGGATAATACATCATATGCTGCTGTAGTTCAGTTGTGTTTTGGCAAATGTAATGATGTATTATATATTGTCCTATGTACAACTATAAAGTACTCATCTATTATTCACTCTTCCTTTAGTTTGTAGCGTATGAAAATAACCATTTTGCTCAAACCAGGATTATACAATTATGTATCAGGGTCATTGAAGGTAAAAAAATATTATAATAATTTAATATATGTGAAGAAAAAAACGAAACTCTTAGAACCACATTAACAAGAAAAAAATCTCAAGGTTTGATCAACCTCATCAATATGTACAGCGGTATCGTGAGTCGCTGAATGCAAAATATGTTATAATGTAGCGCACTCTCCATCCATCCAGCCATTCATTCATTCATTCACGTCTGGTTCAGGGACATCAGGGATGTAAATATGAGGACATAATTAATCATAGTATGTAGTTCAATACAAACAGTTATGTTAAGTGCCTTTTCTATGTTGTTTTTCTTTACACTGACAGTTCGGCAATGTTCCTGAAAAGCGTCAGTTGGCAACTATGTTAATACAGTATGCTCGGAAAAACATCTTTTCAACAGTTGTTTGTAGGTTGGCAGGCAGGGAGGATGTAATGAAAGATGTCATCAAGTTGCATTGTGGGTAATGAGTCAGCATGAGTCTCACAAGCCGCCCCAACTTTATGGAAGTGCTACATTTCAGCAGTAGCTCTTTAAGTTGCACAATTCATCTTGTAAAAAGGTGCCGTTCATCTTCTGTGTGACATGCAGCTCATGGAAACCCCAAGGCTGCTCATTACTGCTTTTTTGTTGTTGTTGTTTTTTTACGATTGGTAACACACATTTCTCTATAGTGAGTTCACTTTTTCAAAACTGTCCAAACAGTATAGGATGCTACAGATATAGAAATGAACAGTGCTATTCAACCCCCCGTCTTGTGGTTCTCAGCCACATCACACCGTATGTCCTTTCTTGCAATACACCTGGGAAAGAATATTTTAGCATTCACAAATGAACGCTGGCAATCCTCTGCAGATATGTCCAGACATGCAGCATTCATCGCATCCAAGAGGGACATGTGATCATGTGACTAGTGGTCATACATTCTCAAACTCCATGAAGGAAGTTAATACCCTAAGGTGGATGGAAAAGTGACTTCATCGTTTCAACCAGTCTGTTACAAAACACTCTGGATTTCCCTCACTTGGCCGGATTTCTGCACCTGGCATATCTTTCATTAAGGTCATTAAACACAAAAGAAATAGGTGCTCAGTGTCCCAATTAGATGGGTTTATGCATTTATTTGTATTATTACTTTACTTGTTTTATATTTTGTCGATGTAGCTTATACAAATTGAAAATCTGCAAATTTAAAGTAATTTTGTGCTATCTTTTGAACATACATTTAACAGTTTTTACAATAGTATGCCTTCAGTCACTGAAGGCATTTTGTGTCAAAGCAATGAAAAGTGATCCACATTTTAGTCTTGAGAACGTGTTTTACCAATTGTAAAAAGCAAACAGGAACATAATTAGTGAGTGCAGAGAGAACCAGTGAAATGCTAACCCATCCAAAGCAAGGCCTGATGTGCACTGAATCTCCTCCACGGCACACGCATTCTTCAAAAGGATCCAATAACAACAAAGATCACCCCAAAACAGTGTCGGCCCGTTTTATAGAGGCAGAGTGCGCTTGCAATGTTCGAGTGTGTGTAGCGAGGAGAGTAGCCTTGAATAGCTAGCAGTCTGATCCACAGCTGTCATGTAGCATTAGGCCTATTGGGGGAGAAATGTCTGCGGCAATGCAGACACACACACACACAGACTGTTCAAGGCAGGCACAAAAAAATGTTTTGACTGAAAATATATACAAATTCATGTACACTATTATCCGAGTCACATTTACACACACACACACACACACACACACACACACACACACACGCACGCGTATGTACTGCAGTGAATCAGAGCTACTGGCCAGAGGCTTTCATACAATAGAGTAAAGAATAAAACACAATGAGAGCAGGGAATGTCAGGAACAGGTCACGCTTGTCTTTCTCCATCAGAAGAGAGAGCACTTTATGTATTTATCCCCATGCATGCAGCAAAAGCAAACAAACATCATTGTGTATAATGATAATAAATAAGTGGAAAGCCGGAGACTCAACGCACTGGTTCGGAGCACGAAGGTCATCGTGCCTGAAACTGGAAATGTCCGCCGGTGTTGTCGCAGACTGGCGATGGGTGGCAAGGGCAGGAAGTCACAGCAGCTCCACATTACGCAGCGCTGTGCACGATGGCCTGAAACCGATCTAAACAGTCTCCTTTTTTTCACTGAACTCCAGTTGTCCTCTCTGTTCTATTATTTTTTTATTTTCTCGTTTTTTGCTTCACTTTCACTGACTCTGAATCTGACTGAATTGTAATCCTCTGACTTGAAAGCCTCTCCCAGAGAGAGGTAAAAAAACCTTCTTGATTCTATAAACGTCTATAAACATCTGTTGTCTCCTAGCTTTAATGACCAAGACAAGCCTATTTCGTGTTGCTATTTGCTACAAACATGCTTATAGATGTTTAGCAGGTAATGCTTGTCAAGTTCACCATCTTAGTTTAGAGTTGTGGCATCCGAAACAACAGAGGCTGACGTATGTCATTCATTTTCCCGATAATTAATAAACTATTTAAACACATAGTGTCGTTAGTGTTAGAAACAACACGTGTCTGATCTCATTGTTTTTCAAACCACCGGACTCTCCTCTTGTCCTCCTCTCTCTCTCTCTCCTTCACTCGGCCCCTTTCCATCTTTCCTCTGTGTTTTCATTCCTTTGACACAAACCGCCACGAGGCTGCCGATCTCCTTGCTGCATTGACCTGATGTGTCTGCATGCTTTCCATGCTTAAATTCCTCATAGGGCATCTTTCCACAGCAGAGACTGTGAGGTCAAATCTCAGTGGCACACCGCGACAAATGTGACACATTAGGTCCTCGATGACGAGCTGCCCGACGTTGGCCTAGTTCACCATGTCATGGTGAAAGCGGTTCCTCTTAGCAAACCAGTAGAGTGTTAATCGACTCGACTCTCCTCATTAAAGATATGTTCTATTTGTAGTAGAGAGATCGAGCTGGGAAGCATTTTTGTTTCCCAGTGAGGTTGTTTTGCTTTCAGTTAACCGAGGAGTCGTCCCTTCTCACGCAAATTGACGTATTTCACAGTGTAAAATCGTATGTGAAAAACAATCATCAGACGGCCTAGCTGTATTCATTTGGAGCTGTCAGGTGAGGCTGAAGGTCGGCAGGATTTGAACAGTCAAGCTTAAGATTTCCGTGAGAGGTTTCCCTCACCGGAGAGTCTTTGACTCGAGAGCTAATTAAAAAGCACTGAGGCAAGATAAAGGTAGTGGGCTTTTCCCTGCTGCATCTTCCGTCTTTCCTCCCAAAGAACCAAGGAAGGCCGAGGATTAAGGCTCAGCACTTCCCACCTTCTTGAGGCTCCGTGTTTTATGCAAAGGGATGTGCGTCAATCTAAGACTGTGCTGTCACTCTGAGTTAGAGAGTTGTCTCATTGTTATTCTATCTCGTGTGTATATGATCTTTAGGAGCTTATAGACATTCACAGATGGATCGACATGTGAGGTGGATGTTAAACAGATACGCCCATTTGTCTTGACTTCCACGTTTTGTAAGGTTCAACAATAATGCGTCAAACCATGATGTATTGGTTTTAGACTGTGATGTACAATATGTGTTTGGATTTATGACACAAAATGTCAAAGAGAAGCCACTGAGATAATCAAAAAAGTTACAATGTTAATCGAAAAAAAAAAAAATTGAGCTCATTTGAAATCCAAATTGATACATTAAGGATTACAGATGGGATGTGAATTATTCTGTCAAAAGAGACCATTAATAAATCATATCAATCAATCAATTTGCATTACAAATGATACAGAAGCAGATGGTCTATTTCTATGCTATTGTCTGGATGTAATACACTTCAAAGACCCAGACCCAGGACCTGGCCTCCATGTGCTCGTCTACCTGGCAGTAGCAGCCCTACCCCATTAGAGCCGCTATCGGCGCGGTCGGAGGCAGCCGGGTGTTCGGCGGTGCCCAGAACGGCCTCAGCATTCTTGTACAAGAGTACAAATCCAGGGTTTCCTCCGTTAGCATGAGAGCAGAGGCTGAAGTGTAAACTCCGCCAACTGGAGCTGTTAAGGTTCCTGAACAGGAAGTTTGAAGAAGAAAGCAGACTGAGTCATTTTTAAATGAATGTTCTTAACAGGAAGTGAAATAGTTGCTTAATGAGAGCCTGAGGCATGAAGCAGAACACAAAATGTTGGAAAAAAACAAGCAGGCTATAAATTAATTCAGTGATAACATAATTAGGTTCCTGCAGGACTTTACCTGTTGAGGGATCATAGCTGTCACTGATGTCGGTGATAACTTTCTTGTAGACAAGAGTGATCTCTGTGTTAAATGGCTCAATGTGCATTTGGTTCTCTTCCAGTGCAGCTGAGAAGGACACTTTGTAAAGAAAAAAGAGCACCATTGGGAAAAAAAGAAGAAGCTTGAAAGCTACACAAAAGTATACTAGTTCTTACTAAATAAAGCTTAAATATTTGTCCCATGTTAATGTATACACACATACCTTCAGTCATCTATTAAACCCAATGCAATTTTTCTGAAGTCAGACGGTTAAACAAATATAAAAATGACTTTTTAATTGAAAGGAGGAAAATATGTTAAAAAAGTTATCCTGAGCAGCAGCATATAGCGTATTCAGCCTGAAGCTTTCTGTTCAAGAGTACTAACTACTAAAAACAACATTAATGTATTCACTGATATTACTATAAACCTTTTAAAGCGAACTGTGTATCAGATCAAACCAATGCAGATGGTGATACAAGTAACAGTGGATGACTAATATTTAGCTTGCCTTGATTAACTGTTTGAAGTGCCTCCATCTCAGCCTATATTTTTTTCAAGCATCATCTCCTGGCCCAAAATCTCAGTGGCATTCAGTCTAGCCTCCAACTCTGTGGGAGTAGTGGAAGAGATAGAAACCTGCAATTATGCCACCAGGGTCCTTTGCGTCACTGCCTAGACGTCAGTGGCGTCTAGTCTGGCCTCCAGTTCTGGACGATGAAATATTTAGTTGCACAGATAATATGTCTGAAAAAGCTGTCTTGCATTCTTTTTTGAAAAAGCCCAAAAATACATGTATTGTTCCTCTACTGTGAAGGAACATAATCCTGCGATACGATGTGTGCATATGATGTAGTTAATTCACTTTGGTCAGCAGCCTGCACTGCCTTCACTCCTGAATCTCCGTCTCTGACCTTATTTTCGAGTTCAGTCGGTCTGGCCTTCACCTCTATTTGTTAAAAATGAGGGAATAAATAGTGAATGACTTCAACCATGCAGTCTGAGATTAGATGAGCTGGGACGAGGAGGAGATTTACTTTGCTGGTCATTAATAATGGACTTGTTTGGTTTACTTTCCCTCTGCAGTGGTTCCACTTGTTTGCTTTGGAGCTCCAAATCATTGGCATTCAGCCCGTCTCCAGTTCTGCTCAGTGAGGATTTAACAAATGAAACGATTAAAAGAAAGCATTTAGAATGTGTGACCACTATACACATGCAGTTTGCAGCGTTGTGGAAGGGAGTCAATTGTATTGGCCGTATTTCCAAAAGTGAAATAACAACTTATGTAATGGGAAATAATGCAATATAAAGGCAGCAATTCAACAACACACAGAAACTCTTTATTTGTATTGATAGGTACAAGATTACACAGGTATTGATTATATTAGTGCTAAAAACAAGTTTATTTTCTAAAAACTCCAAGTGTAATTACTTTCCTTTTCATTCTATGTGAATGCACCTCCATAGCCTTTCTCCAGTTCATAGCGCCTCCATCATGCAGTCAGCGGCTGTCTGCACATCTATACAGTAAAGTACACACATTTTTGTGAAGATGAAATATTAAGTAATGACCATATTTGCCTTTTAAGTCTGATGCTGCATACAGGGACGCTACCTCTCATACCTGCTCTCTCTGAAGTTGCGCCAGCTGCTCTTTGGTGGGCCGCCGCTCATTTGTCTGCTCGTCCAGCACAGCCATCATCTCGCTGAGCAGAGTGAAGCTGTCTGCTTCAGAGGACTCTTCCCGAGTACATGTGATGGCAGTGAACCCCTTGTCCCAGCTAATTTCCCTCAGACAGGCAGCCGCCAAGCAGGACAAGTAAAACATCCCTCATCTTGGAGGACTGTAGCGCTGTGACACCTGGTGGTGGTGTATTATATTCCCAAACTAGTTACGTTGAGAGCGTGTAATTTGTTTTCCCGTTTTTACGCAGTAAACAAATATAGTTAAGTGATAGACTTGCAGAGATGGTATAAGGTTGTATAGACTGGTTTAAAATAAGTGATTTAATATATCGTTACAGGACAGTTTCAATATTAACGTGTTTTTTTTATGTTGGGGATATTTGTTTCTGGTTTTATGTTGAACTGTAAATACTTGAGGAAAAAATGATGGAGGAAAAAGTGACGCAGTGAAGAACTCATCCCATCACACAGCCTGTGACATTAAATGTATGTCTGCTTCTATAACTATCACGGTCACAGTATAGTGACATTCAAAGACACATCAGTATGCTCGCGCACATGCTTGCCTTTGGCATACGAGAGTAAACACGTGGATGTACTGCGTGTCCAGCCTGCTCCCATCAACCCTCAGGACAGCGGCGTGACAGTGGAGAGCAGAGCTGGAGGTGTGTGTGTGTGTGTGTGTGTGTGTGTGTGTGTGTGTGTGTGTGTGTGTGTGTGTGTGTGTGTGTGTGTGTGTGTGTGTGTGTGTGTGTGTGTGTGTGTGTGTGTGTGTGTGTATGTTTGTTTGTTTGTGTGCATTTGTGGGCTCCCACGGGTGAGGCGGAGGTCAAGTGTTAAGCAGCAAAGGCTGTA
This sequence comes from Taurulus bubalis, assembly GCF_910589615.1. Taxonomy (NCBI): domain Eukaryota; kingdom Metazoa; phylum Chordata; class Actinopteri; order Perciformes; family Cottidae; genus Taurulus; species Taurulus bubalis. The sequence continues at coordinate 20,958,594 of NC_136594.1, read as the reverse complement.
GAGCGACAATGGACAGATCTGCTCTCACACACCTCGGCGCATTTGTGTGCATGCTTCATTTGTATGAGTGCATGTGAGTTTTGGTCTATTCATGTACAGTACGTTGTCTATATGTGTGTGTTACTAAGCTGGAGGAGTGTCCCACGGCATCATGTGTTCAACAGAGGTCAGACGTTTCTCACAACGTACCCTCCAACGGAACAATCGTTACACACCTGAAGGTGTGTGTGTGTGTGTGTGTGTGTGTGTGTGTGTGTGTGTGTGTGTGTGTGTGTGTGTGTGTGTGTGTGTGTGTGTGTGTGTGTGTGCACTCATGCATTAATGCGTGGTACATATGGGCTGTGTATGAGCCTGAATTGCACATTTGCACTTGGCTGCACCGACAGCGGTTACTTGGCTGCTCCAGAGAAATGCTTGGATGTGTAAGTGGACGAGAAGTGTAAATACAGTGTGTGTGTCTCCTGCTTGGTGTGAATAGGGTGGAAGCGGGTGAAATCATAAACCCTGGCCAATGTCAGACAACCCCACGAGAAATCCCTTTGTTCCCAGACAAAATGTCACAGTTGAGAGAGGCTTAATTCGTAGGATATCCAGTGGAGGTTAAGTGCTCTGTTCTTGACTTCCTGTGTCTTTATCGCGTGTTTAATTCTCTCTGTGTCATGGCATTTGGATGTTAAACTACTTATTTATTAGTAGTGACATTAAGGAGGTTAGAGATCAATGATATTAAGACTTCTATGTTTGCAGTGGTAGCTTTACTTTATGAGCAGGTACAATAGATTGTTCAAACCATTCAATAAGGAAACAAAACCATTTCAGTCAAGAAGTAAAAATCACCAGCTCAGACGAGCGAGAGAGAATTCTGTCAGTATTCAGAACATTTGGAGAAAAAAGGACCTGAACAAAACCAAATGTGAGTGTCAAGATAGCTATTCCAAATGTTCAAACACTTGTCTGTAGGAGTTGCCTTCACATTGCCTTTGCTGTTGTTTACTCCCGTCTCAAGCCTGTTTTTGCGTGAAAAAAAGTGAGAACTGTGTTATTCAGCTTCAGCAGCAGCAACATCATCCTATGAGAGCTGTTTGTGTAGCTCAGAGTTGCTTGTGTTGATATTCAGAGAATTGTCAGACATTCTGAGCTTCTTATCTTCTTTGCTCAGCCGTGTCAAACGTTATTGTTGCAGGTGATTAAAAATGTATGCGACTCAGGGGTCATCCATCCTTGATGCCTAGATACACCCAGTCTTAATATGTGTTCATTGTCTGGGTCAAACTGTATGAAGGGCTGTGATCTGGGAGTTTTTAATTGCTGGAACCGGATTTTCAAGGCTGCCGTCAAAGTTCATATGTATGTGTATATATAGCATATTAAGGCACGGTTGGCTTAAATATGTTTGCAACCCTATCGAGAGCATTTAGAAAAACACAATGTTTAAAGATTTTGAATTCAGTACTGCTTCAATATAACAGTCATTTGGATTTGCATCCAATGAGACAGGTAATGGCAGAATGCATGGAGAGATATACAACCATGCTGCAAAAAGAGGAAACTTAAAATTATTACCCTCGGCAGGATCATTGAGTAAACTTTGTCTAACTTAATTGGATCACAACACTATAAAGGGGGATTATTTATTCCATTTTATAATTTTTTTCAATTTAATTATGTCGTTTTTTGTTATTGCCGAGTCGTATCCTGAAAATACTAAAAATGTTATTACAATAAAAAATAAAAACATGCTGAGAAGAGGCCAGCTGAGTCTTAAATTGGCCCGTCATGGATTTATACAAGTCAAATGTTGAGCATTACAGTGTTTCCTCTTTGTACTTAACTTCAGTGGGAGACCTGTTCATGTACACATGCAGTATGTGATTTGAATGTCAAGATGTAGTTTATAAATATTTGGCAAATGTGTTATAATCTAATTAGACTAGATCGGAAGGAGCGAATATATTGTGAGTGAGTAAAGTGCCACGTCGTTGCCATCTAATGATATGCAGGTTCAGTTCAGACGGAGGTAACAGAACATGGCTTAAGTGATGAAACTGGTCATGGATGAATAATGTACGGACATATTTAGAGTATATGTGACACGCTGCATATTTAATCTACAGATCCAAAGTGATTGGGCGTAGGTTGTGATTTAGATCAGTGGGTTGGAAAATGTTTGCATTTTTGAGCCAGTTAGTCACTACTGTCGTGAGCCAATACGAACGTGGTAGCCGACTTTGCTTCTTTTTAAAGGATAACAAATAGATCACAGTCAGCACAGGTGAACCTGGGTGTCACATCGAGATGAAAATACCTCGGTTTGTGTCCTGAGCTGAAAGAAGAAAATATTGGGTTCCAGTGCTGCACATTTTAAATATGCGTTGTGTCATCTTTCCCGTCTCTCACTTGTAAACAGATTAGTAGTAGTGCAATATCGAACGTCTTTGCCACGACTGAGACAAGTTGTTTGAGTTTGGCTGAACGTCTGAGTCTTTTCTCTTCCATTCCACAGATCATTGCATATCAGCCGTATGGACGCTCTGTAGACTGGTGGGCATATGGAGTCCTGCTCTACGAAATGCTGGCAGGACAGGTGAGTGGTACACACACACACACACACACACACACACACACACACACACGTTGTACTACATATGCAGTTGCCTGCTCCAGATTGTGCCGACAGCTTTACGCAGACAGTTTGCTCACACACAGCTCACACCCACATTATTCTCACATTCAAGTTCCCGAGCAGTAAGGCCTAAATGCACTCAGGTGCTGCTTCCTAAAGACCATCCCACCAGCACGTATAATACACATTGACATATATACACATAATCCCTTCTCAATCTCCCCTTGAATCAGAGGTACATATCCTATTTGGTGTTACCTTTCGCCCTCTTTGAGCTTCCAGGTCTGGCTGAACAGACGTAAGATTCGCTCCCACTGGCTGGGCCTTGTGACTTTGATGTGATCGTAATTCTATGTAAGCTTTCCTCTGTAGCGCGCCCCCCTCATATGCTTCACATAGAGGCTCGAGGCTACAGAAGCCACTGTTTACTTTGATCCTCCAGCATGCGGCTCTGCAACCAGAGTACCTGCCCCTCTTTGTATTGTTTTGTGTGCACAAATTTAATGCAGTAAACTTCTCATGTTTCTGCATTGGGAAAAAAAATTCCTTTGATTTTTTTGTTACCACTGACTTGTGAAGAAAGGCTTTTTTCAGTTTATTTGTTTAAACCTGGATACAGGACAGTGTGCTGCCAGTGGACACGAGTTAATATTCTGAGCTATGGAAGTGAAAGTATCAATAATGTGCTGGCTGCTAAAGAAGAGCTTCTTTTGGAATCAGATAATCATAGGGATGCCTCCTGGGGATGAGGACCAAGCCGATGTGTTGCAGCCAGAGTGACTGCCAGTTTTTGTGTTCTTCAAACCTTTAAGTGTCCTCATTTGTGCACAAATTGAGGCGATTCAGTTTTCTCTTTTCCTCCTACTACCCATCTCTCTATATACCAAGGATGTAAATTGCATCAAAATATATATTTTAGCATTTCCCCATTGAGTTAAAGAAAACTGTTTTGACATGTTTAAATAAAACATGTTTCCACGACTCAGCACTAAATGGCTTAAGACATTTAGGACTTATTAACAATTTGTAAAGTGACTCACATAACAAAAGTACATCCAAAAACAAGCTTCTCTGCAGCAAAGCAAAACATGAAGATGGGTCTGTTTTTCATTCCCAAATGAACTGAGCAAGCGTCAGCTGTTAAACAATCAGGTGTTTACCTATTCAGATGTTCCCTTCCTCCGTCCCTTCCTGCCTTGTGTGAAATCAGGTAAAGAGGGCATGACGCAGACGGGCTATCTCTGCACGACGGGGCCAGCGGAGTGGAAATGACGAATAATTAATTTTATGGACTGTCGAAACAACCACATTATGGTTACTGATGATAACCACCCAGTGAGCAGGGGGAAAGCTGGGTCATCCACTTCATTTGTCCTGCAAGGTCTTCCTGTGAAATGTGTCCTCACACTCTTTCTTGTTTTCTCTTTTCCATGTCTTTGTGATTTAATCTTTTTCTTTCTTTTTCATGCTTGGCACCCTAGTTAGTCAAATATGTGTCCTGTTTTTCTGCCCTCTTGATCTTTATTCATTCGGGAAAACAGTTTTAAACTTAATTTGTACAATTTACCTTTCAAGTAGAGAAGGCACAAATGACAAAAAAAACACGAATGCACCACTGCTGGATCCCTGTGGTGCTACACATGGCTTTTAGCCAAGAGAACAGCAACAACGTATCCATCCACTGTGTGATCATGGATGAAACACCAACGACGCTCTCATGTTATCTCTTTCCACCCGCAGCCTCCATTTGATGGCGAGGATGAAGATGAGTTGTTCCAGTCCATTATGGAGCACAACGTGTCCTACCCCAAGTCCCTGTCCAAGGAAGCTGTCTCCATCTGCAAAGGGGTGAGTGGCAATCTTTTCCATCAGTGAATACATATTTAGCCTTTATAAACCAGCCAAATCCATAATCAAGATGATAGTTGAGATTCATGAACAATTAACATTGTACCTGCTGTCAGTGGGGCAGTTTTTTAAATGTTTTTTTCTTCTTTTCTTTTTTTACATATTCCACAAAATGCATTTAAACTGATATCCAACCTTCCTGTTCAGTCTATTGTCCTGTTTAACTGGGACTCTTCCTCTTGAAGCTTTTCCCACATGGGTTAAAAAATCCTTTAAATCAGCATTTTACGCTCCGTGCCTTTCACGCTCTTCACTGAAGCCAAAAATAATTCCTTGTGTAAGAGGACTACAAGCCCTTCCTGCTAGTTCAAAACTGACAAACTGCTGGAAGGCTTTTCTTAGCCTTCTGGAGGCAGACTTTCTAACATATGGGAAGTCTAGCTTCATTTCCTGCAAGAATGAAGTACAGGCTTTTTTTAAATATTGCCTGGAAACTCATCTACAAGTTCCCTCTCCATTTCCTGCTCAGTTCTTGTGTCTGTGAGATTTACATTATTAAAGCATTGAAGGGGAAACTATCAGGTCATCATATAAAGTAGTTGTGTTTAAAAGTGTATTGCAAATAGTGTGTTGTTCTACAACTACAATGTCCAAGTAGCACAGTAAAAACTTTTTTTTATTTTGTTTAATTATGTGAGTTTTGACTGGTGAAATTCACACTAAAGAATCTTTTCCAAAAGTGCTCTGGGCTGTGAAAATCTGATTCACATCAAAGAGTAATTTGTTACAGCTATTGACCACTAGGGCGCGTCACAATAAACTGTATTAAACATATAAAACCTTCAGTATATTATACAGTAATTAAAATAAATTATAATTCTAATCCGAAAACTGGATTTTAATCAGTCATTCTGGCTGTATGGAAAAGATGGACAGTCAAAAGGAAACCCCTCTCGAGCAAGTTTAACTATCATGTAATTTATTTATCCATTTATTACTATTTAAAGCACACAGCATCGGAGCAGGAAACGCACTGTACAATAACACTAAACGGTAAATCAGGACATTTTAAGCATTTAGAAATACTTATAGGAGAATCGTCCCCGAACAGGATGAAATAATTTATCGAATCCATCGTCAGACGATAGCCAATGGGTTCCCAGATTGCATTTCATCTCATGCGTTCCGCCTCCTTTACTTCCACACAGACTGCTAACCTGCATTCAACCAAAGCCTGCTCAATACTAATTGCTCAATACTACTCAGAGTACAAACAGAAACCAAAGTCTTGGCCCATCAGACTGTTTCTACAGATTATCAATAATTGTCTAATCTTTGTGGCCAAATTCAAAAACACAGTGTATGGTTTTGCATTTATTGCCAGCACTGGCCTTGTTGGTGACATTTTGCATCACAGGAAACTGATCTCCTGTGATGTGTTAATGAGATGCTGTTTCTGCTACCATGGGTACGTGGCTGCTGAATCTCCAGAGACCGAGGGGACCAGTACAGTGGGTCAGTGCAAGTCAAGCAGGCAAATAGTAATCTCATGGCAACAGCGTAATATTTCTGAAGCAAATGAATAAAAAGGAACATTGGAAAAACTTAAAAAACAAAACTTCCTGTGTTTAGATTTTTTTAAGACTCACTGAACCCTGTGAATGTACTCACTTATCTGCACTTTAACCTTTTCTTGTGTGACTTCCATTGCCACTTTGTATATACTCCTGAGAAGGCAGGAAGAAACACTAGTATGTCAACAAATGGCCATCCTGCAGTAAGGGGTTGGAGTATATATAAATAATGGATGAGTTTTGCCAACTTAATAGTGAAAGTGGGCGTTTTATTTCTGTCCAGAGGCAGTGCAAACTCAACGAGCTGTGCAATAGCACGTTTTGTCTCCTTGTCCCTTCCTCAACTCCACTTGTTCCTCTTTGTCCCCCTCGTTCCTTCTCCCATCCTTTTCCTCCTCCATTGTCTTAGTTGTGCGTGTGCATGTGCGTGTGCATGTGCACTGGTCTTGGCCCAAGTCCCTGTCTCAACCCTTGTTTGGCATGACTGCAGCACTTCCTTTCTTAATGGATACATAGAGCTTGCCAGCAGCCTGACAGACACAAGAGGGAGAAAGGGAGAGATGGGAGGGAAGGAGAAGAAAAAATAAACAAGAGAAATAAGAGTGATGAGCGGGAGATGGAGAGGGAGGAAGAGTAACAGAGTTTATACAGAAGACTGGTGCCAATACAGCCATGGATAATTGTAGTCGTGACAAGAGTAATGTAAAGGACACAATCTGTTGTATGCAAACATAAGTAGAGTTGCTGATGGAGTTTTGTTGTGCAAATATCCAGACATATATCTCTATTTTTAGCCAGCCTGTATATACTGTACAGTTCATTATATTTGAAATAGGTCACAGATGCAGATGCACATTCATCTAAGTAATGCGATGCTACCTAAAGGTCGCCCATTCGAATGCTGTTGGAGTTTATTATGATTACTGGAAGAGAATTAGAGTGAGATGGACGCACATCAAAATGGTGTTTTGAGTGAAGATTTCACCCTTGGTTTGAAACATTTCACCCTTGACTAATTGAATTGAATGAATATCTGGAGCTCTGTGGCAAAACATTTAACAAGGAAAAAAGTTTCCTGTTTTTAAAGAATTTATTGTTGGCCTAACTGTGGTTTGTCTCTCATCAGATGGTTTGCCCCAGTAGATTAACTAATTGGGTTCTAAAGGATGGCGGCGTGTGCGTTTTGAAAGCCTTGATGTACTGAATCACTCAGTCTTACCTGACCAGACTCCCTGCTGACTTAGAGACCCCATCTGCTTTCTCTTTTACCTCACCACTCTCATCCTCTTGATGTTCTCAGCAGAAACAGCAGGGTGTAACTTCCATGTTCATCACACACTTTGTGAACACATGCAACTAAGCCTTTCGCTGACAGTTCACGCCGTGGTGGAGCCACCGCGGTTTGAGTGTCAACAGTTTACACTTCTGCAGACAGAATGATGAAATGCTCCGCATGAAACGGCGCACTCTTTTTCAAGAAACCATTATTTATTACACTTATGCAAAGTATTTCAAGTTTAAAAATACGCGTTTGATTGACACAGTCAGTTGACATTGTGGCAGGCCAGCAGTCAGTCCGTTTCAAAGACATTTCAGTGTGTGAGGTGTGTCATTTTAATGGCGAGAGTCTCGTGTTTGCCGCGGGATGCTTTCTCACAACCACTGACAGTCGTGTGAATGGATAGAAAGCTGCAAATGACTTGTTCTTCCTCGTCAACAGCCGTCTGATGTACTCTGCCAGCTGGATGCACTTTGCTAGTTCAGATGTGGCTCAGCCCGCGGCCTGTATGTCCAAGGGACTTGCTGCAGGAATGCTAGCCTGCAAAAATCCTGCAAGTAGATATTCGACACTGAAACAAGTTTAAGCCATTGAGCCATTTTAGCATGTCATTTCATGTTTTTGCATCTCTTAAATAATATTTCCTTAAAAACGTTAAACAATAGGAAACCTAGCAGTGCAGTCATTTTTTTTCACTTCATTTGTCTGTAACTGCTCTTGTACACTTTAGAGAGAGAGAGTGCATGATAGCAGAGCTAGGCGGCAAGAATGATTGACAGCATGAATTTTGTATGACGTTAACTCCCACATTTTCTTCTGTGCATTTGACAAAGTTACTAAAGAGGAAGGAGATTTTGAGCTCCTGCCCGAAGTTGCTTAAAAAACAAAAACAATGCAGTCATGTCAGCGATGCGGCTATGGAGCGTCGTCTGGTGTGTATTTATTTACCGGACGTACTTGAGATTGGTATCAATCGTCTAAGCAAGAAGGCAAGAAAATGAATACACGTATCTCCCAAAAGAAATGGCAAAAGATGTCATCACAAAACAAAAATGATGTTTATATTATTGCTTGTGTATCGGTGTATGCATGTATCTTCTCATACCATTTAAAAAAACATACGCTACACACGATACACGAGCATGTGAACGAGCCTTATTTAAACACTTAAACTAGCTTGGCCAAACAAAACCATTTCCATCTCCCAGTCCAGTGCATAAACAAGCCATTTTGTCCTTGCTCCAATACTGAAACCCACTATTCTCTCTGACCATCTCCAAAGGCTTCCTTCCATTACTTTGCAATTCAACCAGAACAAATAACTGCACTGATGCAGGAGTGTTAATGTGAGAATATTTATGTAAATAGTAGAACTGGTGAATTTGCATCCATACATTCAGGAAAAACAAGCAGTGATTATGTTTCATTTATGAGTATGCTTTAATGCATTTAAAATAGTGTCCTCCTCCAGACCAACTTATGCAAGAAAATATAGCTTCCAACAGTAAACTTCATAAACAAATATTTAAATCACTTGTAATGTTGGACACATTGTTTGGATAATTATGTTTGAGTAATACCAGTCGGCTCCTTCATAATTTAGTAAGGACAGATTTTGTTGTCTGCAATGTTTCCTTTTTAATTTTCTTGTTTTGCTTTGAACAAAGTGCAAACTGTCAAATTGGTAGTGGCAGCAGTTCAAAGAAGTGGGAGAAAACAAAGGGAGGCTTTTCCTGATGCATACTGACCACTTTGGAGATATAAATCCAAACGCTGATGTTCATTGTTTTTATGTTAATATCCGAATACTATATTCTTGACTCTGACTACGACTGAAAGAGAAACTTACTTACAAAATTGAAGTAAGAAGAAAAGCTGTTTTTACTTCCTCTCTGAAGTTGTGGAAACCTATGCAAAGCTATGTGAATCATGCATTCCAGCCCGTAAGATGACGCTCCACTGAATGTCAACTCAACAGTTCTTTGTTCTAACTTCATGTCCTTCATGACCATTGTCTTCCTCACTGTGAGCAGCTGATGACCAAACACCCATCCAAGCGTCTGGGCTGCAGCGCTGAGGGTGAGAGGGACATCAGAGAACACGCCTTCTTCAGACGCATCGACTGGGAACGCCTCCAGAACCGGGAGATCCAGCCGCCCTTCAAGCCCAAATCGGTAAGTACTATGCGGAAATTTCATTTACGCTTCATAGTCTTATTCAAGCGTGATACAGCTTGGTATGGTTACTGTAGCCACGGTCAAGATGATTGGTAGCCCCTCTCAAGTGAGTTAAACCTTCATTAGTATAAGACCCCCTTCATTGTTACACTTGTCCTGTTACAAAGGGAATGTTGATACTTTGAGCTGTATTTTCATATATATGCGGAAAGTGCAGCATAATGCCAGTCGGAAGAAATATATAGAGGTATTAATCGCATAAAAAAAACACATGAATTCACTTGTTTCAGCAGATTTTCAGGAAATTCATTTAGCATGTGTTTAGCATTTGGATGTACTGACTACATTCAAATGCCTATCGCTGCACACGGCACACGTGACTGCACTTTGCAACATTCACCACATTAGCACCCTTTGCCATTCCTTTGCCTCATTGCCATTGGTCTATTGGTGCATTTGTTCTCTCTTTGGATTTACTGAGGCTGTGTTTTTCTTCATCATCTAATTGTGTTAGAAACTCTGAAAGCTTGTGCTAGAAGAACAGCAACAATCTTCTTGTTTTGTGCCATTGGATATCTGGATATTTGCCATTCAACATCCTCACATTCTGCCATACAATAATAAACAATCTTCACTCAAATTCAACACAATGTTAAATGCTTTTCTTTACAATGGCCTTGTATATCTACAACATTTGAAATTCAGTTGAATGCATCAACACAATACAGATAAAAAAAAGACAAATAACATTTTCTGAACCGCATGCATCTAAACAAACAAGTTTAGATGTGCTCATCACTGCAAGACAAATCTGTTATAGCAAGACATGTAATGCCCGTCTTTATTATGATTATGTGTTCTTGACTGTTTGTTTACCTACTTGAGCAGTACATCAGCCTTCAGTCAGATTTGTCTAAACGTCTCTTGTTTCTGTCTAGAAGTACAGTTAGTGTTTTTTTTGTATCTCTTAGTGATTGAAAGTATTCTATCTATCTACACACACACACACACACACACACACACACACACACACACACACACACACACACACACACACACACACACACACACACACACACACACACACACACACACACACACACAAACACATATTATCTATGCATGCTACAATTGATGGTGGGTCTGATCACTTTCCTCAAGGTTTACATCAACGTTTCATCCAATCTCCTTTAGTGTACTTAAAAATGACTTTATCACTACACGAAATCCCTATTTTAATATTCTCAAACTTGCCATAAAATGGTCAAGTATCTAGAATATTTAAGCATATCATGGAATATTTCCATTAAATTTGAGATTTTGATGAACACAATTTATTGTAGTGAAATCAATTCAGACACACATCCACATTCACACACACACTATCCTCATACTTAAGTATTGTGTTAGTACAGATTCTAAACCAGACAGAGTCAGGAGAGTGGTTTGAAATCCCTTCTTTTTCGCAAGCCACCGATGTCAGACGACCCAATACCAAATCCCAGAAACTAGAAAGGTGCACTAAGGTGTCTAAGGTGTGTCTACAGCCCACAACTGGCTAACCCCGCTCAGACAATCAATGTTGACCCCACATGGGATAGGCAGTCGGCACCATTTTTTTTTTTCCAGTTGGAGTTGACAGTTTAGATTCAGGAGAGGACATGTAACACAGTTAGGAGAGCATATTTCAAACCCTAATGTCATATACAGTACTAGGCATGGACCTTTTGAACCCAGTGAACTAGAACATGCCTCCTGCCTGGTCTAGTCAAACGTGTGTCTGCATTCATAATTCTCGGAAGATCTACTTATAATGTAATAAAGGGTGAAACTTCTAGTGATAAAGAAGACAAAAGAGCACAGATGGTTTGTCTCAGGGTTGTACTTTGTAATTCTGTAGCTGTGAAAGTGCAGTTTGAATCAGTCACCAGGCCTAGGTATCTGCATAGAGGTATGTGGGGAGATGTCTCTTTTGTAATTTGTGGTGATAAATGAATCATATTTTTTATTTATTTAGCCAGAGCTTAGTCACTCAGCCTGAGCAAAGTATTCAATGAGGGAGACAGGAAAAAGACCACTTCTACCAGTGTTTAATTGTGAACACTGGTGTATATTAGGACGTGGTATTGTACATTGTCTCACGTATCTTTGCTTTTGATGATTCATCAACATTTTATTTACTGTAATTACATACACTAACATTTAGCTAGACTTTAGCATTGCCTTTGATGTATGACAACTATCCATTCATACATTTTCTATGCTGTAATGGATCATCCTGTGCAGGGTGATGGGGTCAAGAGGCAGTACACCCCAATAACTGGTTGCTGTACAGTAGTTTATCTGAGGCTTCTGTGAGGCTACAGTAGAATATAATTCCACCGTTATTGCAGAGCAATAACACACACGCATCACACATTTCCCAGCACATATGTCACAGACGAGTTGTTGGCACTCGTATTACCAGACCTACAGCAGTATGTTATTGCAGTAGTTCTCATCATATGAACGTGACTGTATTATACAGGATATTATTCGTATTGTGTCGAGATAGCTGATGTAACCCGACTGCAGTCTTTTGTAACATTTCCATTCAAATTCGCTGACAGGCTGCATGTAAAAAATGTAAGACACAAGGAGGATGTAATACCTTTAGCGTAGTCCACTACCCACTCCGAGTCAGAGTTTGAAGTGATTCCACACCGACAGCAAAACCAGGACTGCATCAGCATTATGTGCTTTTTGTAAAAACATTATATAATCTGCCGTAAAAATAAATAAATTGGGGATTTTGCTCAAAAAATAGAAAAATAGAAAATAGAAAGAAACATAAACGGAAGTCAGACTGATGTGGAGTATAATACTGCCTTGACATGACCCTCTTTTGTATAGTGAAAACACAGCTGCAGGCGTAGGCTCCTTATGCCATGTGTTCTATGGGCCATACGTAATTTCAAAACCTCTCATCTGAATTCATAATTAATGTAACACACATGTTTTATGAATGCATATCTCATATAGCTCACATTTTGCTGCACAGTGAGGAGTAGTTTTGAAATCCCTTAATATTACACATGATCATGTAGAGCACACATGCTTTCTCTGTGTTTTTTTATCATTCACTTTCATATATATATAATGTGTGTATGTATATATGTGTGTGTGTGTATATATATATACACATATATATATACACATATATATATATATATACATATATGTGTATATATATATATATATGTGTGTGTGTGTGTGTGTATATATATATATATATATATATATATATATATATATATATATATATATATATATATATATATATATATATATATATATACACACATACATACATACATACATGCACAGAATAATGCAAAGTTAATCTAGACTGTGTTTCTTTAAAAACAAAGAGAGCTTGTGTGTGTGTGTGTGTGTGTGTGTGTGTGTGTGTGTGTGTGTGTGTGTGTGTGTGTGTGTGTGTGTGTGTGTGTGTCCTTTACACATTCAGTTTAAATATTGTAGTTCTCTTCTGTTTCAACCCTCAAGGGCTCCAGTTCCTCTAATAAGGTGAATCCTGACCTCTTTGTCCATGTAGTCTCCCGCTGAGTGGACGTGCTGGGTGTCCTGGAAATGCTGAGTGTGCTTTGTGTGTATATGTGTGGGTAAAAGTATGTGTGTGGGAAGGTTCAAGAAAGTGAAGGTTAACAAAGATTGAGAAAAGCAGAGGAGGAAGATTTCCTTGCATGCACGCCTCGTCGTCTATTTTCTGCATATGTGTGTGGGGGGGGAGCAATCAATATCGGAGGGAGAGCAGAAGGCTTCTGTGCTCGTCTATGTGTCCACGCTGAAGTTGCAGGGAGGTGGATGCATGCAAATGTGCATGTCCTTTTGCAAAGCGCATGCTTGCATGGGTCTTGTTGAAAACGAGTGGGGTGGAGAGAGAGTAAGAAAACACTGCTGAAGCTCTCTGTTACCACCATGACCGGCTCTATCCGGCTCCATCTCACTATGCCATGTAATACGGCGCTGTTTCTGAGTCCATTACCACCAAATGTTTTTTTGCACCCCTTCTCATCCCTCACCAGGTCGAACCCTGCTACTCTAATCCACTCCTCCTCTTTTCCTTTCTCCCATCCCCGCTCAATCTCACTTCATCCGCTTGTGACAGCTGTGGAATTGCAATCAATACACTGACTGCACCCAGCTGAGACATTCAAACCACTTGTATCTCTAGGGCCAGGGTTTCCGACAGCGCGAAGGGCGGAGTGTGTGTGGTAGAGCGAGAGTCAGTGCAGGCCCAGTTGTTGTTGATCTATTTTCATAGTTGTCAATGTGCCGCCATCTATAATGCAGGTAACAAAACAAGCGAGCAGAAGTCCAGCGAGCAGTGTCGGTATGAAAGCAGGCTAATTACTCGATTACGACGCACTCGATGGCCACGCCCTCTTGTGGATGGCCGAACGTCTTCTTGGCTGAATGCAGCAGAGAAGGATGGAGAAAGTAGGTCAACTAGAAACATGCAGATTGATAGAGATGGGAACAGTCGATGAAGGGAGGGAGCCAGGGAAAGAAAGAGTGGGATGACTTAGTCACTGCACAGAGGTCTTAAAACACTGTCCAATCAAGGGATGCGTGTGCCTAATGGGATACATGGACACACACACACCCCCACACACATACAGAAAATGATGACAATATGGTTCAGTTGTGACTCACTGTAGCTGTAAGAAAATTAGAAGAGTTTAGAGGACATAAAAGGGAGTGCTTTTCAGTTTGTTCATGTATTTATTTTTCAATTTTATTTAATATTTCCTCAGTTGGAGTCTTGACAGTTTATATTTTCTGTCGCATATTTCTAGAATCTGTAGTAATTTCTCAACAAAGGTAGCGTTTGGCTCCATTTGGGTTCATGTGTGAAAGGCCCAATTTGTAATTGCTTTATATTCTCACTTAAAATAAGGCTTGCGTAACCAAAGCACAGGGGGTCGTGCAAGGTTCCAGTGTAATCGTTTATAATCCCCGTATGTGAATCACTGCACATCGTGAAATAAGGCGGTAACATTTTTATAAACTAAAATGAACTGAAGTTCTTACGTAATTACCACATGTCTTACTTGCATTTAGAATAAGAATATTTGTTTGTTAAAGGTTCATAACATATATGTTCAGTTCAAGTAACTGATGCCCATCTATAAGCATTTAACTTCTAACGACAAGATGAGAATTCATCAAAGCAAAGCAAGATGTTCGGGAAATTATCAGAACAGTTCTCTTTTGATGCCAATGTCTTGAGAGGGAGGAATGGAGGGAGAGAGAGAGAGAGACAGACACAGACACAGACAGACTCTAATTGGAGGTAGGCGCTCATTTACCTTCCTTAGTAGCTCAGTGTGTTTTTATATGCTTGAGTGCAGAGGCTTGCATGTGTATAGAAAGAGAGAGAGAGAGATTAAAGATGAGAGAAAGTAGGTCAAAAACACATGAAGGACACTATGTCACCGTGTACGGGAAGATGTATCATCATTTCATAATAGCTTTGGTCTCACCTCACAAGGGTTGGCTGAATCACACAATATGAAACAGGAGATGTGAGACTCCAAAAGGGCATGTTTCTGGAAATGAGAGGCAGTAGTACAGATTGTTATGACCATGGTTCCTAATAAAACATTTTCTTCTTTTCTTCTTGTTGAGCTAACCTTTTTTAACTTCAGTTATCTTTTGAGAGCAGCTCTTCTAAAATAGTCTCTATTCAAGGTCCTGTATCTGTGATGTGAAGCTCTTCCACGAACAAATATTCAGTCAACACAACATGCTAAACCTCAAATAAATCAAGCTTGTTTGTCAAATATTTAACTTTCATATATATACTATACTTTAAATACTCTTTCAGATTAACAACTGATGCTTTGCTCTAAACACTGGTCGGAATATATTGCTTGAGAGCGGAGGCCCGGAGTCACATTGAGTAACTGGGTTGTGATGCAAAAAGGCGCATCCTGGTGCTGGCAGTTGTCTGTCGAGGTCTGAGTGAAAAACGTGAGCGACGGATGGTCATTGATGGATAGAAGAAGACAAGTATACGGAAAGACGCAGCAGTTGAAGGATGGTAGCGATTACCCATCAGGTATCTGCTGTGTGGGAAACAATCAAAGTGTCCTGCCTTCTATTCACTCTAGTGGTTTAAAGTGGATGCCACCTTTCAGGGACAATAGTCATGGGAGAACATTTTAATTCACTCCATGTGTTTATAGTCTGTTGTCACTTCCATTAAATCACCTGACATGTGTTGTGTGTCCTCACCAATGAAAATAAAAAAAAAGTATAATAGAAAAAGAAATGCCTGTACCTTTTTATACCTCAATGTGTTTGAATGACAAACACAGGCAGACATTCTTACACACACAAAGACTGATGCAAGACACACACACACACACACACACACACACACACACACACACAGATGCTTATATAAAACACAAACATGCACACACTTACATGTCTTGTCTCTAAATGTAGGGCAGCAGTGGACAAAGCCAATTAGTCACATGTTAGTCAAGAGGGTCAAAGCCAGGGCACAGTTGGTTGTGAAGTCATATAGCAACCATGAAAACGGATTGGAAAATAAAGAAGATGCGTAATGACATCTATAAAGGATGTCCTTCATATTCAAATCGTCTTAAACTGTGGATCTGTGAAGTTTTACCGTGGTAGTGTCTGTTTCTGGTGGCACAGCCGTGTGGATCCATCCCACTGAGGATGCTGGTCCGGTACTCGGTCCAAACCAGTGTGAGCCAGTCAGTCAGCTGCTGTGTACTCTGAGAGAGTGGCCGATGGCAGTGCGCAGTCAGAAGTGATGGCACTTGTCATCCAGAAAAGGGACAGATGTTTCGATGTTGGAGATTTCTCTCTGCAGGGTTGTTTTGAAGAATCAAACATGATGGGTGAAGCAGAAGCCAGGAGAGTTTTACTTATAGCGGTGAAATGTTAGAATTGCTTCTACTTGGCTAAATTGCGATAAATCTATCTTGCCAGGAAAATGTTGAACAGCATCATCAGTCTTATCAGACGCATAAGCCTCCCATTTGATAACCTAACTTACTTTGACAAGATTTTATTAATTTTTTACAAAAGAAGGATATCCAGATTCAACAATCCGTCACGGTTGACATAGGAAACTAATTAACCTTCAGGTCTCGTTTATATTCGATTGTGGGCGTTATGCAACCGTCACAAAACTAAAAGCGGCTTATTCAGTATCTTACTCTTCAATGCCTCATGCTGTTTATTTATATTACCCGAGACTCTGATGTAAAGCTTGGTGAAATATTGCCCTTGCAGTCACAACACCCCTTTGAGTTAAATGCACCAGTGTTTTTTGTTGTGTCAACAGTGCCAAAGGAGCCATAGTTGCCATCTCCCTTTCCTTCTTTTAAAGCCCAGTGACATTTGGCTTCACAGAGTCGGTTATTCTTACAGCCAGCTGCAGAGCAGCTCCCAAGGGAATGTTGAAGCGTATTAAGTGCTGCTCTGGATCTTAGCGTAAAGTATGTGTTTGGGTGTATGATCGTGTGTGTGTGTGTGTGTGTGCACGCGCAAATGCATGCATCCATCTAGTTAAGCCCAGTGTAGGTGGACTAACTGATGAGGATAGATTAGGATGTTGTGTACAGCCTCTCTCTTTCTTGCTTGCTCCCTCTTTTTCTTGTCCGCCGTCTCATTTCTTCCCCAGTAACGACAGGAGAATATGTCAGAGGAGACCAAGTAATCTATTTTCTCTGCCGTTCCCTAATGACAACGAGAATAACAACAGAGAAACTTTACCTCTCTAATGCTCTTTGTAGGTTAGACAGACAGTCGTAGCCCTTTAGTTGGAGAGTCTTGATTGAGCACAACACATCCAGATGACAGGAAATGAGGCATTCTTATGTTGATGTCACTGTGTTACGGTCTCTAAAATGTGTTAAGTGTTAAGTGATGGATTCATGTATTCATGCTTAAAGCTTTCGATTCACAAGAAAGAGTGTGAAGGCCAGCCTGACTGTTTTTTTTTATAAATATGTTGCCACACAGCAAGATTAAGGTACAGCACTATTACTAGGTGTGAGCCATGACCTCATCCTGTTTCTTTAAAGGTGTGTAGCAGAAGTACGGTGGCCTACGCAAAGACTCCAATGGCCCTATCTAGAGCCAGTGTTTGGTTTGTTCGTTTCTGGGCTACTGTAGAAACATGGTGGAGGACTACATACAGTATGTATATACAAACGGCTCGTCATAAGATATTGAAAACACAACAATTCTTATTTTCAGGTGACTTTACACGAAAGAAAACACACTAATTAATCCTATATTCCATTTCTGCCAATATATCCACCTAAATCATACACACTGATCCTTTAAAAGAATGTTAGGTGAGTGCAAAGAGGGAGAGTAGACCACTGAGCAGATAATCCTGAGAGGAACCGGTAGCCTCGAGTGGCAGACTCAGAATCAATGCTACAAAATAAACTGCACCGTGAATGACATCAGCTTGGAAGGAGATGAAACAGCTAAATGTTGGAAATGGTTATTAGACAAAAAGCTGACATTACAGACATTGGTGTAGTTATTTTTTAGCAGGATGTGATAGTTTGTGCATCGCTTGGTAAAGCAATTTAAATAGCATGTCAGATGACTTCGCCTTGAAATATGGTCTTCTGCTTTGGGCTGAGTAAATATGAAATGCAATGCAAATCCCAGTAATCTCATATGACCCATGTGTTACCTAATCGTCACAGGAACAGTATGTACCACGCCGCTTCTTTTTAGGGCGAGACAACAAAATACAAAACTGCCACCAGAATGAGGAAAACCGATGTGCCGTGTGAAGCTGTGCCACGTCCCTAATAATGCTTAACTCATTATAAATGGCACCTTTGATATTGTTATTTATAGGTGCTTAATACAAGATTGGGAGCATTTGTATTGCCTCTCAACAGCTTTCTACACGGCGAATGCTAAGCCGACGGCTCACAGCTAACGGTGCTAACGGGGCTATCACTGCAAACTACAGCAAAAGTGTTTACCTGAGGGGGCGCACTCTGCACTGCTGTCACACAGTGGTCACACTGATGACGCCGCCCTGACCGCTCTATGAGAGCGGTACAGAGTGGCGACCGTCAGTTTACCAGTGTGGCACCTTTAAACAGATTTTTTAGTTATTTTTTGCAGTCGGGGAATATCACAACATCCACAAAATGAGATGCACACTCCTGTCTCCTAGCATGCTAATGACCTTCCTTTTTCTGAGAAATTAAGTGCAAATTTAAGTGCTCCTTCATCCACCATGTGAGAAGATCCGTCTCCAAGTCTTTGATTTAATTTCACTCATCGCTCAAGCATGAAAACACCTTTGAAGACCCCATTTTAAATACAGACATCTTGCCTCCAACTTATGAACATACTGATTAACCCTTTTATGACCCTGTTGTACCTTGATGCGACAGCTTTTTTGTACAAGGAATCCTTTCATTCTCATGTAAGACGATTAGTTTTGAGGGTCAAATGCACAAAAGTACGTTCGTATCACATCTGAGCCGAGATAAAGGAGCGCCGTCACAGCAGGTTTTGAGGTCAGAGCAAACAGCCGGCCTTAATGCGGAGGCCCTGATTCATAGAATCAAATCTGGACCTTGTTGGTTGGCTACTGCATTGCTGTTCCACTGCTTTGCCAATATTGCTTTGATTTTCAGAAGGGTGCGTTGCAATTCAGGTGAATGAGAAGTAGAGCATGTGATCGGATGTTGTTAACCTCTTACTGCATATAGCAGTGGCAAAAGTGGGGGATCAGGTGTGAAATGCTCTTCATGTTTAGGTGAGGATGCAATCGAATTGGTCAACAGGTGGATGTGGGAGAACTCAGACACATTTTCCATGTACATTGTTTAGTGGCCTAGCCCAGTGTGGTTATATTTAGTAATGTGAATGGTGATATGAATGGTGATGACAATGGTGATGGTTGCTGATGTGCTTTGGGCTTATTTGTGAAAAGTTCCAAGAAATTAAAAAACAAATTCTGCTAAATGTCTCTTGCCTTGACAGAATTGTCACGCTCACTCTTCCTGTTCTGTCAGCCATCTTGCACCCTTTTATATTGTTTTGTATAGCGTATGTCTGAACTTTTTCTCCGTCTGTCTCTCTTTTCTACAGTGCGGCAAAGCAGCCGAGAACTTTGACAAGTTCTTCACTCGCACTCAGCCGCAGCTCACACCGCCAGATGAGCTGGTTATCGCCAACATCGACCAGGCCGAGTTCGCAGGGTTCTCTTTCATCAACCCACAGTTTGTGAACCCGGTGCTCATTAACAGCGTATGAGAAGGATGTGGAACCCCCCAGAAGAACCTCCCTGCTCACTGCCACCCACTTAAAGCAACCGCCAACCTGACATCTGACCACAACTTGATAGGCCCGCTATGAACCTTTATGTATTGTTTTAAGTTGTAATTAGTATTCTAGAGCATGCATATTTGCTCTGTACAGTATATTTGGCATTATAGAGTATATAGATTTCAATAGTTTTCTTTAGTGTAATGATGAGCAGGATGTCCTTCCTTACCGCTGCCATTTATATTGAAGGTTTAACACAACTTAAGGCACTCAGACAGAAGGGTGACGAGCTTTATTTATCTACGCCACCGTATGATGAAATTTAGAGAATAAATTAATCTATGCCTATATATGATATAAGCAAGATAATATTAAAGGGGCATTCAGCTACAATACCATTTAAGGCATGGATTAACTGATTCTGGAAAAGGGTTTCATGCTTACAAATCTCAATGGATAAACATTATAATCGACAGAGCCAGTTGGTGGGTCACAGTTTGTTTCCATAATTATCACAATGCAGATGTAATGTGATGCCCTGAAAAACACTGGTAGAAGGCAGTGTAGATACTATGGCCAAATATGAAGGACAGGTGACGCAGGCATTGAAACAGCACCTTGTGAATCAATGCTTCCTGCATCATGTTTACAGTTTTCCTCCCCTTTGATATCATGGTGACGCTATAAAATTCTATTTTAGTATAATTTGATTCTAGCCAGTAGCAAATCAACTAAAAGACAGTTAATTAGATGATATGCAGCCTGTAAAAATGCTAACATGTGAGACACGTAGGTATGAAAGTGTGTCAGGGTTGGTTCCAATTCTTAGCTTCTTAGCGTAACTGTTATCACTCTACCTGCTTTTAAAAGTAACAATTCACACCTATTTTCTAGCCCTTACTTAAGCTGCAGATTGTATACTTCCCTTGTCAATAATTTTGTGGACACTATGTGAACACACAGTAATCATTTTAGTATGTGGGCAGTGGCATAACATTCTTATATCTAGGAAAGAAAATCAAAGCTATACCGTTTACAGTTTGTCATGTTTTAGCCACTGTTTCTGTCCCATGCTCTGCCCATAATTACAATTGGTCATAACTGTCTCAACAGAAGCAGTAAAGACGTTTTGATAAACTGTTTTTTTTTATTTTTAGAATATAACATGATATAATTCTGTATTAACCATCCAATGTTATATTGCATAAAGTATCAAGTGAAGATGAAACACATTTGTTAGTTTTCTTAGATACAGAAGTTGCAAACCCATAGGAGCATTTCTTCTGACAATGCTTTGTTGTCCTGAGAACAAACTCATCCTTCATTAGGAGTATATCCGCACAATCATCATTAGTCAAAACATTTGTTTGCATCTGTTTTAATTTCTTTCAATGTCTTTAAAAATAGATTAGTTTGAATTCCCCTCCTTTTTGGTGATCTCATACATATTTTTCCATTAGATCAGATAAATATTTGATTGTGTCTACTATCAGTGCATAACTCCTTTGTAAATACTCATGGGTTATTTAAAAAGAGTATAGCAAGTTACAGTTTTTATACCAACACCTGAATGTGCTTTTATTACATTAATTATATAAACCAATATTTGTATGTGTAAAGAAAAATGAAATGACTAAGAAAGTAACCCAGTACAGATCCACTTTGTAACAGCTGGAGGTCTTTAATGGAGTCCAGATTTACCAAGTTGTGAAATGTATCTGTTCTACTTGTTTTGGCAGATTTATCAACACTTTTATGTTCTTTATTCATATTCAATGATTTTGACTGCAAATTGTGTGTTGATTGGATGTGTGTCTGGCTGTCCCCCTTTATCTGCATGCTGCTGGTAGGCATCATTCATGCACGTGATGGGCTAAAGGCTGCATGCTACAAAGTATAAAGGCCCTGAGGGTTACGACAGCTTTTCAGGAAAGTGGGAAGTGTCAAAGGTCAGGCTTATGGAAGCAGAATGTTCGATTCTCAGAAGATATATTTACAGGGCTCTCAAGTTTCACGCATTGAGCGTGTCTGTCACGCATTTCGGTCTTAAGTCACGCCCTCCTGCCACAGATCGTATTTCTCACGCTGAAAAAAACCTCTAGGCTATTTAATGTGCCGCAGCGCACAAACATGACCTGGTCGCGCTGCCCTCACCATGGAGGAATCAAGCAGGAGGAGGAGGAGGATGAGGAGGAGGAGGAGGAGGATATGTCACTCTTACCTTCTTAAAAACTTGAGAGCCCTGTATTTAGGGTGCAGTGTCACTGTAAGCATAGCTCTAGATTGGCTAAGTTGAATGTGGCCAACACAAATCACAGTCCAGTAACTTAGGAGTGCAGATCTAAGATCAGCTAGACTGTTTCAGAGTTGATTGCAGGATTCTGTAACTATAGATCACAAGTCAAGTTTCAATGATGCAGTCCTAATGCTCAGCCAGATTAGTACTCTATGTGTGGGAAACAACAGTGATTTTGCCACAAAAAAAAAACAGACTGCTAAAGAACATAGTGTAGACATTTATTACAGTTTATTAACCTAAATAGATACTAATATTTTCAAAAGACTTTCCCGAGACATAGTTCCTGGTTCCTGATCAGTGGTCTTTTCTGTAGAAGCTTGATATATGTACATTATGGTCCCTGGTTCCTTTAGCCTTTTCCTTTTTCGGGTGATCAGTAGTGAGTTGTGACTGCTCGTTGCTAGACCAGTGGCACCACTCGCTCTTTAGTGTCTCATGAATGTGGTTTATGTTATAATCTTCATGTTGTGCTGTTGTAAGATGTCAGTGTCTCTTTTTGTTCGTTTCTTTTGCTGTTTGTTGTCGCAGTTAGTGTTGTTGGTTTCATTTCTCTAGCTTCTGCTCAGAAATTCAGGAATGTTTCAAAGAATATATCACATTACGAAACTCATATATCTGACTGATACAGATAGGAACTTTTGAAATGTCTGTACATTTTTTTCTCTCCATGTGTTTCTAAGCGTTGTTCTCTCCTACCATGTTTCCTATAGTATATATAACCTTTTGCATGTGCCAAACCTGGAGATCGCCAGAACCCGACAATAGCAGCGTTGCACTAGCTTTAGTCACATAGATGGCTTCTTTGTGGCAGCTTCTCCCTGTGCAGGCTTCTCTCTGCCTGAAGCCACACCTGCTGTACACTCTGTTGGCCACATAACATACAGCATGCTGCCATGAGTATACCAATGCACATTGTGTCAGTACGCTTTACAATTCCAGTCAGTTTGATAAACATCATGCACGGTACTAGATTCTCCTGCCTCTCTACCCTTGGGCTGAATTGTGTCTGAAAAAAACATTGCAACTTGTGGAGCATTTGATTTAACGCCACAGTGAATTTCACAGAAGTGAGAGAGAAATATTCCTTGTACATACTCGGAGTTTAACAGTCTTGCCCTTGCCTGAGCCTATCTTGCACCTCTGTGTGTGCCGACTGAATAGATCCATCCCTTTAATAGAATCTCTACTTGCTTTCCAAACTTAATGTTTTCCAAAAGCCACAGCCAATGTGAGCATGAAAAAAAAAGATTACTCACTCTCCCCGTGTGTGCCTTTCCCAACTTGAACAGATATACTGTACATCCTTCTTACTCTTCATCCTCCTGGCTCTGATCTGAACTCTCTACTCAATGTTTACGCCATACCTTTACTCCACTTACTGTATTTTTAGTCCCCTGTCAAACAAGCCGAGTTCAGTTTTTATTTAAGCCATGTTAGTGTTTCAGCATATCTCTCGCAAAAGAATGAATGTGAATAAAAGTAAATGAGAAAAAACAACAAATTGTCCATCATCTGGTCTGTAAAACAGAATTTTAAGCACATTTTGTTGACTGACACCAATAACCTCTACAGCCATAAAACTACAACATGAGTCATCCTCCTGTGTCTGCGTGCTTTACCTTTACCTCCCTGTGCCTATTAATGACTGATGCAGTGAGCTATGGAATATATGTATCGACATTATCACAGGATGATCTTCGGGGAGTGAAGGAACAATGGACAGCTGATTGAGTGGATTTAGTTAACGGGCAAAAGGATAGATGATGATGGCTTGTTTGAAGGACGACCCCCGTGCCTCATCGCATTGAACCGTCCCTCCTCGTCTCCTCGTTCACTCTACCTGATCCTCCTTCCTCAGTGCCTGGGCCAAGTCAATCTATCATCTTATCAGTGTGCTCCTCTTCTCGCCCTTTAAATCCCATCAGGTCAGGAAAGCAGTTGATTTTTTGTGTGCTATTCCCTCAACCAGTTGGCATAAATTCCACCCTTTCCTCCTCTCTGGTCGTTCCCTAAACGCACCATGAGAAAGGAGTTGGCCAAATGTATTTGGTGTGTTACTTTGTTGACATTCTATTTGATGTCCTCACCTTTCTGTTATTCATTTAATTGATTAGGATGGCCAGAGGATAATGAAGTAACTTTTTCATGTAAAGATTTGATCTTTAATGGAAGGTTTAAAGAGATTGGCTTGGTATGATTTGTTGTTGTTTGTTTTGTTCAATTGGCATTTCTTACAATTCTCCTTTTAGTATCCTAAGCTTGTGTAACGTCTTTCTTCTTTGTAGTTAGTCATTACTCTCCGCTGTGTCCTGTTTGCTGTGAAATGAGAGTTGAGGTGAGCTGCCATCTTTTTGGCCGTACAGCGCACAGGATCAATGATGTGCGGGAATGCCTTATCCCTCAACCCATACAGCAACGTGGTCTCCAACTCTCCTATCTTGTTCATTTATTATCTCCGCATCCCTGTCCTTGTACATAAATGACTTACAGTAGATACCTTCATAGACTGTCAAGGAAAGAATATATTGTATTTTGCAAATGGTGTATGTGTGTTGTCTCCCCTTGTCCGCCTGAAACCTTTAAAATGAGTCTGAGCTACCTTGTACTTGATCGTGTCATTTGTACCTAATGTATGATAATGCAAATAATAAACTAAAGGTAAACGAGAATCATATTTCTGCAAGTGAGGGTTTATTGTTTTTAATGTTCAGTAGTAGACACGGTTGTGAGTTTTACTCATACCAGTCCATTCAGTCCATCTTGTATAGGTTTCCTTATAGGTTCTTGTTTTCCTCTGCACCATTATGATCATGTATGTATGTGTATGGGGCATGTGAGAGTGGTTTTTTTTCTATTATATATGCAGAGGTGTGAGTTTGTGTGAGGGTGTGGTGGGTCGATTCTGTATTATGTTCCAGGCTTCTTCATTAGTTGGATGGCTGAGCTTGAGTCCCGGTGAAGGTAGCGATGATAGTGATGGAAGACAATATGTAGCGCTCACTACTCAAGGAGGAGCATGGCAGCCCGGTTACCTGACTGACACGGCACGATTGCTTCTAGATTTCACACCTAAATTAGGCTGTGAGCATACCTGTGGCTTTCCTTTTAAGCAAGAAGACGATTTATGTGGAGCGCATTTAATGGATATACTGAGGTTTTAGAAGCTTAGCCCAATTGTCGCCTCACTAAACACCTGCCACAACGTGGAGGCGATGAAGTGTTTCTTAACAGGCAAACAGATTGGTATTTTCATGAAGTGACTGTCGGGCTGCCTCAAAGCAATTGATTATAATGTAACATCTGTTTTTATTTTCTTCCCATAAGCAACATCCTGATGCTTCTTTTCCAAAGTACAAGATTTACATAACGTGGATAAAAATGTACATATCAAGGTTCATACACATTTTGACCAATGGATTTCCATGACTTTAAACCAAATTTGAAGTATTTAAAGATGTAGTATTTAAACTAACAATGAGGATTTTCAAAGCATACAGTATACCTTAAATGACACAAGATAGGTCATATGCGTTCTCACTTTTTTTCGCGACAGCCACTGTAGTTCTCTGAAGTTTCAGTTGGTTGCAATATGCAACCTTGCTACTAGAAGCCGCCGAATACGACGCATTGGCCCTTTAAATAAGAAATATGCTTCAGAAAAACAAACAATACAATTTGTAAATTAGATTGAAACCTGGATTTATTTTCTCCTGAATTGGGATGTTGCTGCAATACAGACACATACTGTTCAACATTACTGCAAAAAACAAACAAACAAACGTATCTTCATTCTTTCATGTGTTACTTTCAGACAATGCATGGCTGCCATGTGATTAGAGGAGGCTCTGCGGTGTGTTGGCTGTGGAACCAGCTGGTGTAGGCTTTTGTTTAACACATTATATGTTTCAGGCCACTGGTTTCTCTCATTCTGCCTCTAATACACAAACAGACAAATACACATACATGCATGGACACACATTTTCAGCATTTCTTCATCTGTTATGAAAGTGCAAGAGCGAAGTCATATATGACCATATTGTCTTGTTGTGAGAGCTGTTCTGGCCTTAAGTAAAACAGATGCATTATAGTTACAGACTGATACATATCAGCATCTGTGTGAATAATGACTCTAAGCCATGGTGTTTTACAGAAGCTGATGGAATGATTTATGTTTTGTGTGAAAGAAAAACAAATAAATGATACTACTGTGTTTATCTGAGCCTGCATGTACTCAAAATCGGGTCCAAATTGAGTCCTCTTTCTTGTAGACAAGATACCCTGATCTACAAAAATATATATTTGCTCTTAAATTGTTCAATTGACTCTCTAAGAAGATTTGAATGTTCAGTGACAGAAAACTAGGAGGCATGCTTTGTTCTGTACGTGGAACCATACCACGGGCAGATTATGGAGTTTAATTTGTAAAGCCTTCCTCTTGCTTCGCCTTGATGTTTGATCGTCAAAGAGCAGAAGAGAGAACATGTTTGGTTAAACAGAATAAAAGGATGAAACGTTTGAGACAAAAGTTTCTTCGGCGAGGTGACTTGGCCTGATGGCCTTCCTGTGAGGCCACGCTGACGACAGCATCTTCATTCGCTCCTGATCTCTTGGAAACAGAATGTGGGGGTTAGTCATACAGTTCTCACACACATTGGATGAACCAGATGGTCCTAAATGACTGAATGAATGTCCATATGGTCAGAGACAGTTTATGCGGAATTTAGTCTGACAGCAGCTCAGACTAAATTAAAATCTGTGACCAAATCATGAAACTTGCACATTTAACAGAAATGTTGTTTTGTTTATTAAATAGGTATATGGCTATAGCCTGTATTTGTTCAGTCAGTGTTTTCTGCAATTGCATAGGGTCCCTCTGACCTCATAAACACATCTGTTTCCACATGAAGTGTGAACCAGATGTTACATACGTTTGACTGAAAAGTGTCAATACAAAGAAAGGAACCGAAGCCACTGAATGATTCTGTTAAACGGTCCAGACTATTCCCTTCTGTGTTTGGAGGCACCGCATGAAAAATCCAAATGAAACCTCAGTTTGTGTCTCAGTGGGGAAGCCAATTCAAAGGGGCAGAAACAAAAGGGAAGAATGTGAGGAAATAAAATACAAAAACAGAGGCTGCCAAAAAGTCTTCTCACCAGAGGTAGCGCTCATTATTTTGTGTCAGCCCTTTTTCTTTTCAGAAGTACGCACAACCATCTTTGCTGTGTTACTATAGCAATTGAACGCTGGCTTAATGTTGTGATATTAGAATAGAATGTTGCAGTGAAAAGTGATTTCGGGGAGCTTTGAGGGAGCTCCACTCACTCCCTCACCAGTCAGCTGAATAGCTCCTCCAGTTTCGTGTTGTCTTGGGGTGAAAGTGACCCATCAACACACATACACACTCGTATACGGGTCATTTTGACCCAAAGACAACACAAGGGTTAAGTTAAACATTTCTTTTGGGGTTATGTCACATGTTATCTTTGAAACGGAGGATCCACTTCAGTTGATTAAACCATTTGCTTTATTCATTCTTACCAGAGTAGAATGAACTCTATAGGATGTTGTAGAGTTATTGCACATCTTGTCTCAGTGAAAAGACTGATGCTATGAACATTCTTAATAGCTTTGACTGTCTGCTTAATTTGAACCATACTATTAGCGATGTAGTTTTGACCAGTAAGTATTTAAAGTTATTGTTTAATCAATTGGACTTTTTGTCTGTCAGCTGGGAACGTCTCCTTTATATCAGTTTAACAGCTCACAGCTCAAAGTGCTGGCTCACATCCTGATCAACAGGGTTTGAAGTTGCTCACCCTAACATCCTGGCTTGTGCTTAAAAACCTTGTTCATAGCCAGCATGCATTATAATGGACGTGTTCTAAGTCACGGTCAGACTGCATAATGAGTACTATGAGTGTATTCATTTCGAACACTTGGAATAAGCACCTGACTTATTTAATTTTATGTTCTCAGTTTTGACTCACATGTTGTGCATTTCAGAAACAGCATGAATGTTCTAATCTAAAGGATCGTGCCCCTTAAAACCGCTCAGTGTATTACCACATCATGCGCACGCAGCATCTCCCCACTGCTCCTCCCCCCTCACACCTGGAGAGAGTTGGGAGTGCAGAGTTGGGAGCCACGTGCTACACTGTTGGCATCGCCTTGGATAGTAGTGGTGCGCGAGCTCCGCAGCCACGGGACCCGTCCGCCACACACGGGCTTATCGCGCGCCAAACCCGAGACGACACTGACTGAACCGGGAGAAACAAGAGGAGAAACATTAAAGGACGAGGGAGAACGGTGCATATCTCGACGAGTCTTCTTCGTGAAGGTTTGTTTAGTTTTTCTTAAGAGCGTTTTCCTCCAAGACGACATTTTGTGCGGAGAAACGCGCTGTTTTAGTTTCTCACGAACCACGGAATGCTGTGTTTGTTGTTTTGTCAAAGCCTCGGATGTTTGTGCTTTATGTCAGGTGAACTGAGTTTTGTTTGCATACTTGAATAGTAAAAAACACTGCACTCTTGATCAGAAGTGGGAGCGCCTATTAACTTGCATTCTTTCACTTTACCCACATTTCTATGTGAAGAGTGGAGTTGCCTCGTAGTAAACACACGGGGTGCATGGGGATATGATGCTCTTTAGTTTGAAGAAGGGGGAAAGTCTTGTGAGAGAGAGAGAATGGAAAGAGGAGAACAATAGAGCTGGTGGAATTAAATGACTTCATGTAGTCTAATGCGAACCTACAGTCCGTAATACGAATGGAAATATATGTTCAAACTACTATTGACTTTGGATATTATTGGGAAGGCATGTAAACGGGGTTTAGATGAATTTGCTCCCACTACATTATTGTGTAAAAACCCACTCAATGGACTAAATTCATTATTGACTCAGTGTTCAGTTAACGAGCTTCAGCACCGCGGACAGCGATTTGAGCTCGAGCCAAACATTAAACGGCAGGCGCGTGACAAAGAGCTCGCTCCCATCACTCCACAGAGGATGGCCGATAACTACAATTGTGCTTTTAAACTATTGACGCAATGACGTAAATGCTCATATGCGGGACAATAGTCGCCTACATTTATTAGATTATTAATTATTCGTACGGAGGAATTTGTTTATTTAGGAGGCTGCAGGAAAGAAAATACTTCCAGTACTGATATTACAGAGTATGCATACTCTGTAATATCAGTACTGGAAGTATTTTCTTTCCTTTTACCACTGCAACACTATGGTAATTACAAAAATGTCATCTAGGTAAGCAGTGCTCAACAGATATAGCCTACAGGCCTGCTTGGCTGACATCCACTCCTCAGGGTGCCAGCCAGCCAAACAAATACTGCTCTACCATAAATTTAGACAGGGATAGTGTGGGCTGCAGGGGATTGTTGTTCTGCAATTGCAGACCATAAATTATTTCACCGTTCAATACAGGCTGCCAACTCTCACCCTCTCCGCATGAGAGCTATTGTTGGCTTGTTGCATTGAGACAGACATTGATATTGGCTAATAGATTGTCCATGATAGCTGGACTTTATATTGTAGCAGTTCAGGCTGACTAAAAGTTGGAGAAACGCCACTGGAGTAACATGTTATGTATTTTCAATGCAATCTATCAAAAGTTACATTTGTACTAATTGGCTTACTTTTTTTTTTGGAAAAACCCTTAGTTTAAAAAAAAAAAAAATTAAAAAAAAGGTTAAACCATGATTAAACGGGAAGTCTGTTGTCCTGTATAAGTTCATATATAAAACACATTGTTATATTTTGTTGGTAGATCTCTAAATACCTGTTTCTCTTTGGGTTTGTAATAAAGATGTGAGGAGAATATGTATTCATTACAAAGGAGGATGTCTTATCAATAATAGTAGTGCATTCCCCCCCACCCCCTCTTCCTAACCCTTTAGTAACCTCCCTCGCTATTCTTAGAAGAATGCTGAACAGTAAAACAAAATGTAAGCACAGTAAACAAAGCATTGCCTGTAGCTTCAGCCCACTCTCTCTCTTGTCTGTGTCTCGCTTGTTTCGCTAATCACTCTGACTCAAAGGAACATCCTGATGGGAATATCCTCAAAAAGTAAACGCAGTGCTGTCTGGTGATCACAGCTGGGAGAGTTACTCAATTTGAAAGCTTGACAGTGATACACTTTTTCGCTTTAATTTAGATTTGACATATAAAACCCTGTGGCTGCACACAGACCCTGGGCGTCTGGAAGTCTTACAGGAATTTCAGTTCATTCTGCATGTAGACAAATGATGCAGCTTTATAGTAGAATAACTATTAGAACATACACACGCATATACAATTCACATTTCATCCTCTTTATTCCTGTTTGTGTGCCTGCATGACTGCCTGTAATATGTCCTGTCTATATTTTTGTTCTGATCTTCTGTGATGCTTTACTGCCTCGATCTTTATCCTGTTTTCCTCCATCTCCGCTCCAGCATGTAAAGCGCACAACCAAATAGGAAGCCTTGTTTTGGGACTCGCTCATCAGTCCATTCATGCTCGACTAATTTCGGAGCCTCTCTGTATAGTGTTGCCTGGCGACAGGGCCAAGTCGAGCACTTATAAATGGGAGACTTGTTCTCAAAACAAATACGGAAAAATGGATGTTAGTGCTGTGGGTAACCGTTTTATTTGGTGCCAGTGTGTGTCAACCCTTTTAGAGATCACTGCTGTGGCACTCACTCGTTATTTATTAGATTAAATACGCCCGTCTGTCATCTTTGTTACAAATATGCCTCTGTGGAATCAGTAATTGTCCATTATGTACACAAAGTTCTAGAAAAGCAGCCTTCCATCTTTACGGTTATCTCTGAGTTTCAGAAGATATATTAAAATGCAGAGAAAAAGCTGACTGACAAGCTCTCTGTACACTTTCTGATCATAATACCGGATGAAGGAATTCACAGGGGATGACGGCTCAAAGCAGAAACCATTTGCTAAAACGCATAAGGGAACTGCCTTTAGAACAGCATGAAAGGCACGGGCTATATCCAGAGCTGCCCCATCAAATTAAGATCATCTGACATTACTGATGTACTGTGTTTTAATGCAGTCTGCTCTAGTGTCTTGCGGGCGAGGGAAGAGAACACTTTACTTTCTACACAGGGTCAGCTGGTTCAACTGTTTATACGCAAATGTGTTGCAACATTTAACAGCCAGTTGGAAATGTTGTGCCCTTAATCTTGTGATTTCACCGTAGAGAAGAGCTGAGAATGACACACATTTTCACTTCATCCTTTGTCTCGACAGCTCACACCATCACCACCACCTCTCTCCGCTATTCACCAGATGATGCGTTGTAAGTTGTCTGGCCTACAGCAGAGATTTGTGTTTTCTCTTTTTTGGTAGGCATGCCTTCAAGGGAGGGCTGATGCATCTCCAAAATTAGACCACTGAGAAATCATTCCAGCTTGTTAGCGCCCTTCTTGGAGGCCAGCACAGCTCCAATATAATGGCTGATATGTGAGAGCACATGGGAAAAAATGTCCTCTGTGATATAACGTTAAAATCACATAGTCTGGGTACCAGGCAAAACAATAATGGCTGCTATGTTCAGTACTTTTTAAAACGAGAGAGTACCATTGTAGCTTTGCTCAATCGTTATTGCAAAGGTTGTCCTTGTCATGATTTTTATTTTTTCTTCGAGTAAGTAACCATGGGATTTCGGGTTGAATAGCAAGACAACAGGTGATACTTTTGTAAGAATGATGTCAGATTTGGATTAGTTACTGGAGCTACTGTTGCTTTGGAAGTTATAATTGTAAAGTCACCCGCCATTTATTTTTATTCGAGCTCTCCTTTTAACACTGTAAGATTCTTTGGACAGTCAAAATACAGAAAAACACATCACTCTTTTTAATACTGCTTTGACCAGTGACACATTGTAATACTTTAAGTGTAGACAACAGAGGTTGTCAGTAGACAGCTTGAGGGTCATTGAAATGCGTCCTGATGTTTGATGATTATTAAAGTTTATTTTATATACCATACAGCTAGACTGGTGAAGTTAATCTCAGTACAGATGGAATGGCTGTGACCGTGCACCACATACAACATCATGCAAACATAAAGGACATGCGTGAAAAAATAAAGATACAATAATTAGAATTCAGGTGACTTTTGTGTATTTACTGTGTCAACTGCACAGCTTTCCGGAAGAAGCTCCTGTTAAGGCCCTCTGTCCGTATAAGGTCGGAGTATGCATGATGTGTATACTGTAGGTACGTGTTGTGTTTAACTGTTAGTTCGTTGGCTTCAACTGTACAAGCAGGCTGATGATGGGGGCTTGATGACATATGTCCCCTCTCCTGCGTTGGACTGCCATTGTCCTCAGGCTCCTCCTGCCAGCCCCAGTAACACCAACCAGCAACTAACTCCCACGGTGTTAGTCGGCTGTCTACAGCAGAGGGAATGCGCTTACAGCCCTGCTCTCACAGCCCTGACAGCCCTTGACAGAGACAGATTCATATGAGGGTGTCAGTTGTTTTGTAGTTACATTCTGTCTTTTTTTTTTCACCACAGTCGTCATTCAGCTTTTTATCCTTTTTTAAAGATGCAATATGTAAGATATGGCCAGAACTTTGATTTAAAGCATGAGCTACATTATCAACAGAAAATGAAGTAGTAACAGTTTGGATGTTATGTCAAAGACGTCTTTGTTGACTACAGATACTACTGAGACGTCTTCTGAGATGATCATCCATACTACTTGTACTACCACTTGTACCTGGACAGGAGATGGTGAGTCACTGTGAATGGTAAATTAACTGTATTTGTATGGCCCTTTCCAGCTTTTCTAGTCTTCCGACTACTTAGAACATTACTTGTCATCGTTCACCCATTCATACACTGATGGCAGGGGCTACCTGCCCATCAGGACGATCTAATCATTCATACCCATCCACACAACACAGGAACAGCCTGCGGGGGCAAATGGCAGGGTTAAGTGTCTTGTGTCCAGTTTTGGTTTGATTGAATCCCATAAACAAAATACCACAACGTACACAAAGGACAGCTCCCGATTAGTGGCACAGTAAACACAAGATAGGCTGATTTATAAGATAGCAGTTTTTTTTGACCGGCTCTGAGTCCAAGTAGATGGGTTGAATTTTGCCTATTCTTGCCCTGCTGTTTGTAGAAGAGGGGAAAGGCTGCCGCCTATTAGTTTGGAGCGTGTGGCCAGATCTTACACAGAGCATATTTTAACAGTAATACAACAAATTGTATTAAAAGATGAGGTCAAAGTAAATCAACAGTTAGTTAAGCATCTTGTCTTCCCAAATGCATATTGAGTTCTCTTACCATTACTGCATTTATAGCAAGTATATCTTAAAAGATTGCTGCTGTGTCTTTTATCAGAAAATATGTTTAAATGTTGCGTGTTGTTTTCTTAAGCCATTGATTTCATTTTACATATACATTCTATATTCTATTTATTTTTGACCGAAAAAATACAATCTAAAACTTGATGTAACAGTACGGGTCAGCTATGCGTTTGCCCTGCCATCTTTTGACTGATTACAGATATGATGTGGCCTGGAGGTCGTCTGTGTTTTCATCGTACCAGGCTACTCGACAACAGTTTGAAAAGGGCTGGAGACATCTGTGTTACTCTTTTTGTATTGTACTCGGAAGTGAGCGGTTTAAATTGAGGTTGACATTCAGTTAGGTCCATGTAAACAGAGTAGATGGAAGAGGAGTGCTCTACTTTTGGTGATGATGTGTCCTTTACTCTAGCAGTGGTGTGCTTCTGCCCTACTTGATGCCAGCATGACCTCCTGACCCCGAGTGGCTTCGTCCAGCATCACATCATCGTGGATGAAAATGTAAACTATCCTTTTAGGCAAATCACTTAAAAAGATGTTTTTACACATTTGATATACATTTTCAGTAAAAAACAAAAAAGTGGTAATAGTTTTGATTATTTGAATAATGTAGTTTTTTGTTTTTGAACGAGAGAAACACATCTGAGGGCGACCGTAACAAAGCCTCTGCTTAATTAATCACCATGTTTAGGGTGGAGGGGAGTCTGGTTGGAGATTAAAACGGGTTTAAAGGAAATGCTGACGCCTGTGCAGGAGAGAAGGTGTTTTGTGTATCCCTCCCTTTGCAGGCACCGAAGGACCACAAGGCTGTGTTGGTCGCAGTGTCTTTGAACATTTAATGAGAAACATTTCTCAATAATAATGAAAACCTTTCTTCTCAACCGAGATCAGTCACTTTTTATAATCCTTTGGACACCAGAAGAATGAGTATAATTAGTATTCATAAGGGATTGAAAGTGTGTGTGTGTTGTGTGAGGGTGGAGTTCTCCTCATGAAACTGCAATACATGCATGTCTGTTTGTGTTCAACTTCATGGAAAGTAAGAATTATTTGTATCCCTCATTACCTTCGCCAGGCCAGCCTGCTCTCACTCCCAGGATGCCTGGCGTCTTGATACCGACGCACAGGGCCCCGTTAAGCACCTAGATGAGACGCACCAGGCTTCTAACTAACTCCAATGTAAACCCACCACTGTCCTTTTAGAGGCTCAGAGCAATGGACATAGTATTAAGAGCGAGAACGTTACAAGTGTAGCTATTTTAAGCGAAACCATGATGTCTTTTTTTAAGGTGTCTTTGGTCTAAACCTAACCACCACCATTTCACACGTAAACTGCAACCATTTCTCAACAATAAGCACGACATTTCTGCGTCAAGATACTAAAGACTGCTCCTGGCATTGTTATGATGGAGATTGACTCGAGTTCGGCGATAACAGTATTTTTATTTAGGAGACTCAGTTTTTACAGTCTATCCATCTTCTGTCAGAGATGAACAAACTCTTGTTCTGACGTACACTGCTTTGTGCTTTGACAACAAAAAGTGATTCATAACGCATAACAGTTTACATTTTAAATTCAGATAAAAATAGTAGTGTTGCATACATATTAATGATGACCAGATTCCATATTTTAAGCTATTATATGTTTTGTCTTC
This sequence comes from Taurulus bubalis, assembly GCF_910589615.1. Lineage (NCBI taxonomy): Eukaryota > Metazoa > Chordata > Actinopteri > Perciformes > Cottidae > Taurulus > Taurulus bubalis. The sequence continues at coordinate 20,923,436 of NC_136594.1, read as the reverse complement.
TATATCATTACAAGGTCTGTGTCTATTTTTGTAGGTTCCTGAAATGTACCACCGGCCTAAATTGCTCCTCATCTTTCTTTTTCAGTTTACCCTATTCAAGGAAGTCCATATTTAGGTGCAATCAGCTCTTCAATGTGCTTTTTGTGCTGTACAACTTAACAGCTCTCCAGGTAAGCGCAGTGACACAAAAACGTCTACACTGTGAGTGGAGAGCCGTGCCTCTTGTCCTCAAGATGTAGCTTGATGCTAAATGACTGAAAATAGAGCCATGTGCATTGTAAATGAATGGGCAGTGATTGCACCACAGTCTAAAATAGCTGTGGTTAAATGATGGGGCTTTCTCGTTAATGCTGGTCCTTTTGCACTTGAGTGAACTCTGATTGCTTATACATGCATCCCAACTGCTCCTAATCTCCATCAGTCCAGTCTAAAGAGACTGGGAAAAATACACTTATTTATAGCCAAGTCAAGATAAGAGTTTTTTCTTTCTTTTTTTACACTTGTTTTCATAAAAAAAGTCATATTTTATGTTGGCTTTGTGACTGTAGTCATAAACCATGCATGTTCTGGATCAAGGCTATTGTCAAACGTAATTAGAAAATATAATAAAAACGCGGTCAAATATGCCTCGATCTGTTACCCAGTTAACCTAGTTAAGATGAGTAATAATATATTAATACATGTGTGATCGCACCTATATACATATGCACATCCAGGATAAACTAATTCATATCTCCACAGGTTAAGCAAGAACACGTTTTCCAATTTTAGGAGCTACATTATAGTTTAAACATTATCATTTAAAGACCGGAACAAAACGGATAAACACAAACATGGGAAGAAGAGAAGTGGATACATGATCAAAAGAAATAACTGAACAGATATAACAGGCTTGTGCATGTGAAGAGCACATACATCTTATTAATGGTGTGTGTTAGACTTGCAACATCAGTCTTCTATGGGTTTATTACCCTTTGTATCTAAAGAAGTAGGGCAACTGGCTTTACATTCATTAGAGGAATGAGGGCTGGAGTCTGCACAGAAGACATTGAGCACAATTGAACCATACAGATCAAATTAAGTGACTCAACTGTCTTGTTTTCTATGACATCCCATAGTTATATTTGTATGTTGTGGCTCAGGAGGAAACCACACCTCATTCCTTCTACATCTGACTGTTCTGTCTATTCACACACTGGTTCTGCACTGCAAGCTGGCAGATGTGTGGAGATTTCCCGACTTTTTTCTACTTTTTTCGTTATATCTAGTCGTGATTACAAAACATCGATCTTTGGAGAGATAGAAAAAAGCCATGAATCTTATGACAACTTGACACATTCACTCCATCTTTCCAGTCTCCCAGTGGGTGCTCAATATGGCAGCCCACAGTGAACTCATTATGTAAAATCAATTCCTTTCGACACATATCCTATGCCAAGCTCCCCAGCACTCCAGCTGCCGGCAAATGTTGGCATCCGCAAGCATACGAACAGATCCATGGCTTTGTGTGACGAGCACGCACATTCATATGCTGACACATACTGTACTCCATCTGCACTGCTACTTCTGCATTACTAGACGTAACAGAGTGGAAGTGGATTTGTATGAGACAGGATCTGTGTGCGTGCGACTATAGCAGAAAGTCTAGAAAAAGCGGTCTTACAATACTCTTTGGAAGATTATCAGTGCATATTTTTGGCTGCAGGCAGCATGAGGGCAGTCAAATGAAAAACTTTACATAATGTTTTTCCAGACTATCTCTTTGGCCCTGCACAATGTGGTTATTCAAATTATAATGAGAGATTTGGAGGAGAGGGGATCATTCCCAGATTTATTTCTCTGCGAAGATGGAGAAGGTCCTTTTGTTAAGGATAGCTATTATCACATTCCAAATTATTACTTTCCATTCATTTCCAACTCATCTCTCACTAGAGTCAGCTGTGGAAGATCTGCATTGTAACTCAAATTAAGATCAAACAATAACCCACATACCACCCCAAAACTATTATCACACTGCCATGCATTAATCACATCGTCACGTTTTTCTCTCTCCAGTTTTTCAGCTATTAGATGACCGTCCACAGTATTTTAAAGAAAAGTGTGACTCTGTAGTCTTTTTCTTGTTGCCTTTCTTTGAGGGCACAGCATGCACTCAAAACCAAAACATTAAATACTTGTTTTATTTTTCTGAAATGTTTTTCTCATCTGTTTCCCCCAACGTTTTCAATGTTCTGTTTATGATAACTTGCTCCCCTTTTTATTTTGGGGAACTTGGTGAAGACGTTTTCTTTCTTCTTTCCCCTCTCCCAGCTCCCATTTCCGCCGGCGGCGCCCCCTGCTGTTGAGGCCGTGGAATGAGCCTATGTGGCCGGAAGGCGCTGACTTTGCTGAGCAGCGTGTTCGCTGTTTGTGCTCTGGGCCTGTTGGGGATCGCCGTGAGCACCGACTACTGGCTCTACCTGGAGGAGGGCGTCATCCTTCCCCTCAACCAGAGCACCGAGGTACGCATGTCCCTCCACTCTGGCCTCTGGAGGGTTTGCTTCTTGGCTGGTGAGTTAGTATGACGTCTGAAACTTATGACCATGTGGACAGTGAATAATTGTATTTTAATCGGTGGTAAATGCTTTTCTTTAGCATATGATTTCTGTTGAGTAATCCATGAAGTAAGCGCTATAATCAACCTGACTGTTTAGTTCCAAACGGAGAATTTCATCGAAGTATAAAATGAAGGTTCAGATTGCCACAGGGTCCTCTGCAAGAGGGGGTTTGCACATATCAGTGCATAACCGATATGTGCAAGAGAAATGTGTGCAAAGGAACATCTGGCACAAACAACCTTCTGGCTGACATGATTGCTGCAAGATTAGACTGTCGTTCTGCATGAAAACATTGCATGCAATATTTATGGTAATGCAGCAGCACAACCTTCATAAAGAAAATACGGAAAGATAGTAAAGTGCACATATAGTTTTGATTAACAGAACATTAACCATTGCAGTTCTGTCACATGCAAAGTTTTGGTGAATCTGGGCCTCAACGTCGATTTAAAGTTTTCAATATACTTTGCCTTACACATGCTCAATCGCCTGTGTTTCTTCCCGTTATTTCCCATTCTTTAACCGCTGAATGGCTGCAAGTAGAGAAGACTAGCCTTTGCTTCCTGTTTGAACACTTGAGCATGAATATTTTAACTTTGGCTTAACCTCTGCCAGCCATAGGACCGGTGCATTTCCTTTTATATTTGATTTCAATATTTGATTTCAATATTCAATATTCATTCTGGGAGCATATTTGAAAGTGTAAAATATTTTTGAAAGGATTTTTATATGTCTTTCCTCTAGATTCACCCAGTGACTGACTTATGTTTCATGGTACCAAAGGCACCTTGGATTGACTGACAGCTTTTTTCTTTTTGACCTGCATCTCTATTCCACCATAGCACTCAACATGAAAAACACAGAGTTAGAAAATCTAATGTATTTCCACAGTGCATGCTTCAATACCGGTTGACCTTTCAGAACGTTGTTTCTCCCCAGCTAGCACCATCACAAGGGCGTGCTTGGAGGACTTTATTCGGAATAGAAGCACTAACTGTTAGATTGAATTATTTTCTTAGAGACACGCCCCTCCAGACAAGTGTTGCCGCAGAGTAAACCAGGCCTCTACTTTTGCTCTTAAGCTTTGCTCCTTCTAGTAATGGCAACAGTTAACTAAATACATTGGCTGTCTTACTCTTGTTGGATGCGTTCTGTAGATGTTGTCTGCTCTCATTTATTACACTCAATTACATTTCTGTTTGGGCCTTTGTTAGAAAGCTGGACATTGAAAACAGAGAAAGCTTTTGTTTTGCAAATATCCCTAGATTATTTACCCTGCAATATTATTACATTTACTGTTACATTTTTGGGATTATTTCCTGTTCCACAACTGCCCTGCTCTGTCCTGTTTTTGGCTTAATCATTCAGTCAGGCAAAAGATGTATGCAATCCAGTTGTAATGAGGTGTTTTTCTGCCTCCCAGTAGTCCATTGCTGCAGTATAAATGGACTAATGGCCCGGTGTGTGTGTGTGTGTGTGTGTGTTTTAGGGGCAATTGAGTGACCTTATTGCCTGCGTAACTCTTTTGATTAGACCCAGAAACAATTACTGCACACTAGTATGTCGTTATGCAGGAGGATTTGATTGAGGTTGCGTGGTGTTGTGGTTGATATTGATGTTGGTTTGAGTTCATCGGGTGTTTGTTGGCTGTTAGTGGTTCATTCCAGCACTGGTTCACATGGAGGATCTCTACAGCCAGTACGTTCAGTCCAGCATTGCGACCGATGCGAATCCTGTTCAATAAAGGGCACTGGACTGCTTATGTGTTGTAGACTTGTAGCTGGAAGACAAGTCATGGTGTGGTGTAAATAAGTTTTATTTTTTACCAAATCACCCTTGAAAGTATTTCTTCCTTGTACGTTTTGTCAGCATTATTTATTTTCCCCATCCTACAATTACACAGTAAGTCTAGCTCTGCAGTAGTGGCCTGACAGCTATATTGAAATTGCATTTGCATACATCTTAATGTATTTTAAACCTTTTAACTGTAAATGTTTTTAATTGCAAGTTATGAACAGTAGTGAGCACTAGAGTTGCCATTATTTAGAGGTAAATAAATAATAATTGGAATAAACAACAACGCAGCTTTACCGTCACACTATAACAGAAAGCTTCACAGGCACGATTGTTAATATGCAGCCTTCCACATCTTTAAGTGATGTTTTAACAACCCAGGGGAGGGGAACCATAAAGACCTTCATTACGCTTATTATAGGCTGGTTTGTACTGTGAGGATATTTTCCATTTAGTCACATTTTAAATGCTGACTAAAGGCCAAAAGCGAAATAAAAGGCAAGAGATGGGGTGCGATAATTGACCGGCTCCTGATTGCCTGCATACCCTTTACGCATCTGCTACACACTCCCTGATGGGTCTTGCCCTTCTTGTTTTTTTTTCCCTCTCAGTCCTCATTCATCTATGTTAGTCATGTTGCATGAGGAGCAGCTATTGATTTAAATTCCAGGGTTTGTGACTGGGAGTTGTGTAGCTGAGGTGGTAAACCACCCAGATTGTGACTCATCTCATATGATGATTGATTTGTAGTTACTAAATGTTGGCCTAAACCAACAATATCCACACTCATTAAAAACAGTATTTACTGTGTGAAACAGCCCCTTGCTCTTCCCCAGAGGTCAATGTTTATTTAATACAACTGAATTACCTGCTATGCTGTTTGCAGAGGAGGTCTTTCAGGTCGAGGTGGTTAGCCTCCTGAATAAAACACTGTGGGGAAACCTTGAATGCTTGCTGTAAGGAGTGTCTGTACCACAAGCATGGGACCCTATGTCCTGATATCACATATAACAGATTTGTGAACGGAACTAAAACCTTTTAGCCGTACCCAACCTGGTGCAGTTAGTTCAAGGCTATATGTGTAGACACTAATCCCGGTGAAACCCAAGTCTTAAAATCAAACTCTCCCTCTCAGTCTCTCTTTTGTGCACAAATTCACGGATGGACAAAAGCTAAATGAGCTGGTTATAATAAAAAAATGTGTTCAATGCAAAATTGAACATGTACATGGTTCAGTCTGTTGATTTATTAGAACATCTATTAATACATTACTTTCACGAAGGTAGCCAATACACACACAGAAAAACACTTGACAAAGCCTAACCTACTGATCAATAAGCATGTTCACAAACTCCAAGTCTCCAACAGGTTGAATCCACGAATGACAGATCCTCTAGAACTTGACTAACTTACAAGAGTTACATATTTTACTCTTTATATTCTCTATCAAAAACGATCGCAGCCAAAACTAATTTATACATGTACCAGTATTCATTATACTTTAATCAATGCAACACCATCATGCTTATTAATAGTTTAAGTAAGATTAATGTGTATATACTTTTATTCTGTCCTCACCTCACCCAAGCCCTCATCGTGCATGTTCTAGTATACATGATTAACACATAACATGCATTATGAAAGCTACCGTAATTACATGCTGAACCACATGAACTCACTTAATCCAACGTGTGTGTGTGTGTGTGTGTGTGTGTGTGTGTGTGTGTGTGTGTGTGTGTGTGTGTGTGTGTGTGTGTGTGTGTGACAAAGTGGTGAGAAAGACATCAGTTGCGAGTGTGCATATGTGTGTCAGTATTTTTTGGTGCTAGACTTTGTACTATATTTGTCTAAGTGATGAAAGGAAAGGTGCTAAAATCTAATGCTGGGTGTTCCTCGAGAAAATACAGACTGAATTGTGTCTAGTATGAAACCAGCTTGTCAAATTGCTTTTCTTTTCTTTTTTTAAAGTGGCATTCAACAGTTCCACAGAGGCAACAAGCTGGACTTGTATAACAGCAAACCCACCAAGTTTACTCATTCCTGCACAGGAAACTAAATGTTACTGAAACTTGTAGGATGTACATATAACCTTTTGCCAAGATGGGTATTATCATCATACAAAGGGCCTGAAGACGTATCTGTATTCTGCTGGCACACTGTACTGTGTTTGTGTTTGTCACAGTGGGCGAATGAAGTTTAATCAGTTGTGTTGAGAGCTCAAGATGAATATTTATTTTCCTGTCTTTTGTTCCAGGGGAGGAGAAAGGCCGGTGTTTTACCATCGAGTATGTGATGCCCACCAACCTCCAGCTGACCTCTGATTCCACTCTCAGTGTCCTGAGTAAGTAACTACTGTTAAGGTAGATGTTTTGTGTTAAAAATCATATTTCTATTTACTGAACTCTGATACATAAAAGTAGCTCCAGTCTGCCTGCTAAATGCAGCACACACTAATTGTTTAATGTCCTGCGTCACACTAGTGCAGTATTTCCCAAACTTTTGAGAACATTTGTGTGTAATTAAACATTCCTGACCAATTCTATTTCCATTTCCACGTCATATATTATCGTGTAAGGGTAAACCAGCCATTTTAGTTTGATAAATTAGTTTTAAGCATTTTTTATTTAAAACATTTATACATATTCAATACTTTATAAAGGAGACCAAATAAATGCATTTCGGTGGAGAAACGGAATGTAATTGAATGTTCCAGATAACATTCAATGTTATAAGTCGACTACAATGATCAGAACAAGATGAACATTCAGGCTCCCTCATGTGGCTCAAAGGTGTACTGCAGATACGTGTTCAATTAAATTGAATTAGAAATTCCGCAAAATGATTTGCCCATTAATAACATCTCCTGTGACCCACATGGGGTTCCCTAATCCAGTCTTTGTAATGACTGCACTAGTCGGTGAAAAAAGAGGAAGAGGCTAAACGTTGAAAAGGTAGTTTAGGTTCACAGCCATGGAAGTAATTTCCAGTCTACCATGTGTGGTTGGGGCCCAGTGAACCTCACCGCTGGCAGGAGACAGAAGTGTCTGGTAACAATTGTGTCACTGAGGTAGCACACAACTGTTTGCAGCCCATTCCAGGACAATGGTACTGACGGGTTAGTGTTGTTGTTGTTTGTGCCATTCCTGGCCCGGTCCCAAAGGCCCGTTCACTCGAGCTCAGAGCTCTGTGTGTATGAAAAATGAAAGTGTGCCTTTTTCATTTTGTAGAGCCCCCCTGCACGGTGAACACGCTTGGGTTCACATGAGTACGAGTAGAGCGCAGACAAGCAGTTTGGACTAGTGATGCTGCCGAATGTCACTTCAGATCTCATATCCAAGGGTGTATGTTTGGTTTCAACATTGGTGGGAACACATACAGTATTAAGCTGGGCATCTGGGGTCCTCTCCCAGATTCTTTTCGTCGTCTTCTTCTTTTTTTGCTGTCAAACACATCATTTCCTGTTTTCTGGCAAAGTTTTCTGCATCAATCTGTGGTGGAAAATTATATTTTTGTAAAGGGAAACACTAAATTCTGGTGCTATGTGACAATTTAAAATAGAAAAACATATTGGAACATAATGCAGTAAGGCTCTCATTTTGTATTGCTTTCAAAATATGTTATCTCTGCTGAGTCAACACCTGTCGGCAGGATTTACTCTTTCTCTTGTTATGTGTCTTTAACCTCTTTAGCCTTTTAACCTACATGTGGAACCTATTCATCTCAATGATAACATAAATACATTTTACTTAATTTATAAACCCCTGGACTTTAATTATTTTCTGCTCATGTTCAAAACTTGTTTAACATTCAAAGCGTATCCCACATATCTGTGCTATCTGGGAAGTCAAGAATAGTCTCATATTTTGAGAACTTTTTTTCTTACATTCCAATAATAGACGATCAACCTGCCCTGGTAAACCAAAACTAACAAAACACTTTTGATAAGGCACACATCTCACTATTGTGTGTCTTGTTGTTGTCAGCTTCACCACCTCTGATAAAGTGCAGGCTAGAACTGCTCTATAATAAACATCAAATCAGCTGTGAGCCGTAACTATTCCATAAGCACTTTTTAAATTGTAAAAGATATAAACTTGACATCTGAGATCTTAAATCAAATTCCAAACAATATTTCATTTGTACTGTCTCACCATTACAATAACTTTACCAAACTAATTGAATAAACAGTTCGATTTAAGGTTATGGCCTTAAACATCTGGTCCACTTAGCTAGAAGGGTAACATTTTGTGTAACAGGGAACACAATGGGGGTCTGGAAATAACCGTTTCTTCTGGGAGGCACCGTCCCATTTGCTCACAGTTGGGAGGTCCAGCTTCATCTGGATATGAATAAGGAATCTACACCCAAGAGATATTGCCTCGACGAGTAAGACTATCCTCAGTGGAAAACCTCAGAAGCGAAAACTTTCATTACAAGATTCACAAAGTCCCTGAAGACGCCGCTCAAGAAGAAAAGAGAAAAAAAGCATTTGCGTCAGGCGGAACGACAGCTGTATAATCGACGCATATCAAATTCATTGAAGGTTTTTCACTCCCAAACCAACTGATCAGTTTTTCTTGTCTTCCTCCAGAGATGATCCGCTCCGCCACACCCTTCCCTCTGGTCAGCCTCTTCTTCATGTTCATTGGCTTTGTGCTCAGTAACATCGGACACATCCGACCCCATCGCACCATCCTGGCCTTTGTTTCTGGAATTTTCTTCATCCTGTCAGGTACTTGGTTTGGCTTTTACTCACCACCTCTCCAAATCAATACACCGACGGACATTTACATGTGAGAAGGTGAACTTGTGCTACAAATAAATGTTCAGTAAACATATTCTCTGCCTCCTGCAGGCCTGTCTCTGGTGGTCGGTCTGGTGTTGTACATCTCCAACATTAATGACGAAATGTTGAACAGAACCAAAACTAATGAGGCATACTTCAGCTACATGTACGGCTGGTCATTTGCCTTTGCTGCCATCTCCTTCCTGCTCACTGAGGTAACTTCCCTTTTTAAAAAAGCGTGGGTATAATATAACCTTGTATCGGCCATAGCTGGGTTCCTGCTTGATGCCTGGACGTATACGCATACGCATACTGGATTTTCTCTAAAAAGGGTCCCAGGCGCGAATCATTTTCTTAATCCTTGTCTGTCAAGGTGCTTTAAATATTTTCTTTGTATGTTGTGACGTTGCTTGTGAAAGTTCATGTTTTCATAATTATGTTATTTGCTTTTGCTAGTTTACATCTCTTGTGTGTTGCGTCCAGGATTTACAGAACGCTTTAGGCATTCAACAGATCCCTGATTAGTAGTATACTTAGTAGCTTAAGTATCAAATCAGCCTTCTGAGTGAGAGATGCATCTTTTAGCATCTTCATTTAGCCAAATCCCTTATTACAATATGAACAACTGTTATATATATATATTGTGCTGTGAGACATAGTCCTGAGAAAACATTATATTTTAAGCTTTTACTAATGTTTTTCTCTCTATTGCTTCTGTGGATAATTGATTCAGCCTTTTAACCATAGGGATGGTTGTTTTTGATGCTATTGATTATTCACAATATTCTGCTGTCACACTGACAGAAAATCTTTAATCTGAATTATTCTTTTTCTGTGAAATGAATCTCATTTAAAGAACAGGAGGAAAAAGCAGGAACAATACATACAGATACAGCAAATACTAACATAAACACATATTCAAAAGCTGTGCTTCAAGTGTTCACTTTAGAGGATTATTTTTGGCTGATTGTTTTATGGTAAATATGTTATTATCATTTAAAAAAAGTGCACAATTATCTAATCTACAATGTTTTTATGCAAGTCATTTTATTCAATAATACATTTTAATGATCACAAATGCTGTTATATGTTTGGTTTGGTGACCTGAATATAATACAGGTTTGTGAAAATCTAAAAAAAGTAATTGAAGAGAATAAATGGTTTCTTTGTCCCCCAGACTGCAGGTGTCATGTCGGTGTACCTGTTCATGAAGCGCTACACAGCAGAGGAGATGTACCGGCCCCATCAGGGCTTCTACCAGCCTCGCCTCAGCAACTGCTCAGATTACTCCGGCCAGTTCCTCCACCCAGACGCCTGGGCCGGGCGCGGTCGCAGTGCATCCGCCATCTCCTCGGAGGCCTCCCTCCAGATGAACTCCTCCAACTACCCGGCTCTCCTCAAGTGTCCAGAGTACGAACAAATGTCCTCCTCGCCGTGCTGAGCCAGAGGTGTTTGAGTGGTTGTGTTAGCACTGTAGAGGTCATATTCATCTATCTGGATGTCGGAGTAAAATTGTCAGATAATTTGATATTATCCAGCTTGAATCGCTCCCTTCTTCAAGTGTCCTGACTATGACCTGATTCTCTCTACCCTCCCTACTGCCAGGTTTTTTTTTATTCACACTTTTTGCTTCAGTTTGTGCTGGGAGAGACAGGAAAGGGTTTAACCAGGTTGTACTCTTTGTCTAGTTTTTAGTGATAGGTGACTATCAACCTGCTGAAATAGCTAGAGTGCCATAAAGTTATTTGAAAGGAGTAACCAGCCTCAACCTGGAGTGAGCAAGTCTAATATTTGTTTCTATTATTTTTGACAAGCGTACGCATCACACAACTGCAGAAAAGGTGCATTTAGAACCGGAAAGCAACTTCGCGCAATGGATGCAGAGTCTGCACGTTTTCAAACACCACAGCATGTGCTTTCAGCCGAGAGCGGAGACTGATCCGTGAATTCCCCTAGGTGATGGGACAATATGCTTGGAATGATACATCTTAGAGATTCACGAAACATTTCCTCAATTAGACCATATGATCACTGCACAAATTGGGCAGACTTTTGTTTTTGCTTATGGATAAAATTAAATTGTTAAAGCTCCTTTCTACTACAAATTGTACATGTGCAGCAGCTGTTTGTGTGCACCAGTTATACTCACATCTGTGTTGTCACTCCTTAGTTGGTGCAGGAAACGGCTTTTGTCATATTATACTGTGTTCTCACACACATCACAGCTGTTTCAGACTCGTCAAGTGCTGTAGCCAGAGCTTTTGAAACACACGATGAATGTGACAATTTGCGTATCGCACTTGCTTTCAGTTAACAGCCAGAAATACTTACACTCCTCCTTTAGGTCCTTTGCATATAGGAGCCATTAAGTGTGATGTAGGCACAGGTTTTTTCCTAAACTTTTTAAGCTGTAACGGAAGCTTTCTTTTTTCATTTACATACATTATACATGGTTGAAATACTACATGTGAAATTCTTCATTTGAAAGCTAGTTTTCATTAGCAGTTTAAGTAGTCACACCAAAGGAAATGTTTGTATTATAGGCTGCTAGTCTAGGCATATGAGAAACATTCATTTTAAAAGAATAAATCTGAATATATTAATGGTTATGTATAAACTTTGAGTGTATTATTGTAAATTCTTGTAAAGGAAAACGCCAAAACACATAAAAAAAACGCTTTGTTTTACTCTTAACCCACTATTAAAAACAATACAATACTGCTTTACATCTGTAATTTAAACAAACCAGATGTAACTACACCTTATGTATCCCCGGAGAAGCTATGCTTCCTGTATACAGTATATAAGTTAATACATTAAAAACAAAAAGCATATTTAACCAAAATGGGGCAGCACTGTTTGTGTTGATCAGATTGGAGTTATAACACATATTATACGTTTAAATAACAGGAGGCCAAAGGAGAGAAAATTCAAATGTGTGTTGATGGTTTTGAAAATGTGAACGAGTCCACTAGTTTTAAAGACTATTTTGATATTGAGCCATTGTGAATGTAAAATGTGCTGTAGGAAACGCTGCTAAATGAGATTTTAGTTTTGCTTATAATAAAGTACCTCTCCTACAGAGATATATTAACCCAAATTATAGATGCATATTTTTGTAATTTACCCCCTTATAACAGAGTATTCTAAGATGCTTGTTTTAGGAATATACTGCAATCTGTAGTGTGCCAAGGAAGAAGTTGTATCCAGGTTAAGTGGCTCCACGTTAAGTTTTGAATATATACATTTCAGGCAGCATTACGTAAGTGAGTAAAAAATATAAAAAGCATTTTGTCTTGTGCAATATTTTTATGTTGGTTTGATATATTACTGAAAGTATAATTGTCAGTATTAGATGTTGCATGGTGTGAACTCTGGATCATGGTATTCCATCTGCAGTCCATCAAACAACTGAACTAATAAACACAAACTGTGCCAAGCTACGCTCACTCTGTTTTGGTACATAGACCACGTTCAGTTTGTTCATTTTAAACGTAAATATAAAATCACCTGTGTGTGTGTATATAAATTAATTATTTTATAGATGAAAATCCGTGTAAAATATGTTTTAGTTTTTTTGTTTGGTAGATTAATCTGCAACTGCTGCTTTGCCTCCTGTATCACATTGAGAAGGTGATCTTTAGCATAATGTTATACATACTTAAATGTAAAGTATTCAGACGGTGTCATTGTCAAACAGGAAATGTACATTTCTTTGTATTTTTACAATCAGTCATTTCCATGATGTTAAATGTGCAATGGAATATGTATACTCAATGAAATAAAGTTTAATGGGATTTGATAAACAATAAGCTTGTTTCTTCTACTTATGGATGTAAAAGGCATTAAATACACAGTATATACTGTATATTGTACAGGCTACCCATAACTATTGAATCAATGATGTTCATCATTCAACATCTCTTAATTGCTCACGGATATATCGCAGACGAAATGTAAATCATGTTTATCACATAACCGAATGCTAAAATTCTGAAGGAAAGAGTAACATAATAAGCGTTATTAACGTTCTTTATCACTTTGTGTTGTGTCTATTTCTGTTGAGAAGATAACTGGGATTTGTGTGTTAGCTTTGAGGCACTGATGGCCTTTCAATGTCATTTATAAATGCTTTGCAAAGCATAGACCTCAAATGCAAAGCATGTGACCTCACTTTAGATGAGGTCACAGTCATACGTAACTGATACTTAACTAACGAGTAGTAACTACCTGAATTAATCAAGAATTGCAGTATGTTTTTTATCGTTTACTAACACTTTACAAATGATCCTATTCATCATCTATAAGTCCTTAATTCTTCATTTACAAATGGGGAATCCATCATTTATAAAGTATGAAAACCCAAGCTTATTTTTATTTATTTGTATCACTTACATTTTTTAAGAATTTCAATATATTAACATTAAACACATAAAAAAATGAGGTTTGTCAAACAACAATAAAGCACACAGAAAAAAAGAAGAAAACAACACATCAGACAAACAGACATAACAAAACAAAACAAAAAATATAAGAATACAATCACCCCGACACCCCTTTATTATCTTTTACCTGTACATTTGCATACGTGGCCCTGCATTTATACCTGAGCACATACATCCGACTACTTGACCACTCCTCTAATTTGTTAAAAAAGCCATTTGATTTTTCCATGCTTGGTCAGTTTGACTTGAACTGGTTTTTACCCTGGCGATCATATTTTCAAAAACCCAAGCTTATTAATCAAGAATGAAACATGTATAACTGTGTTTATGAATTGCATACTAATGAGTTAGTAATTAGTGTTCATGTTATGCTTGATAATAATAATAATGCTTTATAAATGATGAATTCAGTGTTTATTCATGCTGTAATGCTAAACAGTGTGTACTTATTATATAGTGCTACCAGATTATTCATCATATTCAATTCTCATTTGTCTTAAATAATAGTTTAGTAAATACCAGCCGTTGCTCTCGACTATCAAACGGCCAAATAACACAGACGTATAGTCGGCGCAGCCTTTTAAAAGACGTCTAATAGTGTCAATGTAAATGAGTCAAATGATAGAGCTGTTATGAGGATGTTATTAAAACTGACACCATTAATAGTCAGCTGCTTGCTTGACATGCTGCAAAAACGAGTCCAATCACCAAAATACTATTATCAACAGAGAGAAAAGACTGCTGATCGCGATGATGTCATTTTGATGTGTGTGGAGTAGCAACTGTGTTGGTCCCTAGAGATGCTGCTACAGGGCTAGACTGCTGGGGACATCTTATGATACACTGAGCTCCTCTCTCCTCTTCTCTCTCCCCTTTTATGAATTAATGTCCCATCAATGCACATCACTAAGTCTGCTTCTTCCCCGGAGTCTTTGAGCTTTCTCGCCTCACAGGTTTCGTGGTTATATCTGGACTCTGGTCCTGACCGACACTTGTCGGTGATGTCAAGCACATCACAAAAAACGCCTTCTTCCACCTTGAAAACATCGCCCGTCTACGCCCCTCCCTCTCCTCACTCATCTCCTCACTCTTCCACGGCTTCATCAGCCCTCGACTGGACCACTGCAGCAGCATCCTGTACGGCACATCCACCAAAACCATCAACAAACTACAACACATCCAGACCTCAGCTGCCCGTCTGCTCTCCCACTCCTGGCCCAGAGATCACATGACCCCAGTCCTTCAAACCCTCCACTGGCTCCTCATACAGCACATAATCCACCTACAAAGCCCTTCACAACCATTAACCCCTTCATACCTCTCTGACCTCCTGCACAGACCACCCACACCTGCAACCTCAGACCTGCAGAAGCCAACTTCTCATGAGTCTGATCAAATGTTTCACTCTCATCCATTTATTTTTAGCTAAAGTGGAAAGATTTAAATTAAAAATATGTTTACATTTGTTTCAATAAAGTCTGAGTCATATAGAGCTGTGGTTTCCTCTTTTTATTTAACCCGTGACTCGTCACGGTGCTTTTATGAGGTTTTGTGGTTGTCAGCTCAAAGAGTGATATTGCCTTTTCACACTTATTTGACAAGATGTATCTGAGATGTAGCCTCAAGTGGTCAAATTAAAATTAAACTAAAAAAACTAATGATTGTGTTGCAGATATTATTTTGTACTTTTTACTGCATAGTATTTACTCCAGTATGTAAATTTGGCTCCGGACAGTAATTCCCAAACTGTTATAAAATTATATATAAAATTAAAATGAATTGTATAAATAAAGAGTCTCTTTAGTTTTTCTTATACATAAATACAGGTATAGACATTCCCACACATATACAAACACTAATGTACCTCAATAACCTCAATAACACATCTTACTGCCGTTACTGCTGTCATCTTTCTTGTTCTGTTGTTGCTTCTGTTTGTATTTACCATAATAAGTGCCTTGAGTACCTTTTAAAACACTATACAAATAACATGAATTATTATTATTATTGCCGTATATATATATATATATATATATATATATATATATATATATATATATATATATATATATATATATATATATATATATATATATCATATATATATATATACATCATACTATCATACTATCATACATATATATATATATATATATATATATTGTACCGGCTTACAGCAGTAGCAGCCATACCATCAAATTGTCTTGCAGAATTGTGTTATTATCGCACACATTCCTCTGTCCCTCTTCAGAAACTGTCTGTTCTGATGAGGCAGCCCACTACCTTTGACAACAGCGCCATCTAGTGTCACATCTGCGGAGACACACAGTTTTCCCATGAGTATTCAGCTTTGAGTGATGATGATATTGAATTGAGTGATGATTGATATTGAATCTATTAAATATAGCTGTTATGGTGCTTGATCATTTTTAGTCATGTATATTAGCGGTTGCACTAGGTCATCCTTTTCTGTGTTGTGGATTTCCAATGTGTATCTCCTCCAATTAAAAAGATTGTTCTGCAGTTATGTGTGCATGTGTACAAGCTGTCTTTTCAATGTTTTCACATCCATACAACATGAGGTAATGCTGTTATGCAGATCCTCTATTTACAGACTGACAATATTATTTATATATGTTTTTCCTCTGTGCTATCCATCTTTAGTGCTGTCTCAGGACTCAAGGGGCTTTGATGAGATCAGCCTTTAAAGGGTTGAAAGAGTGAGTAGGCGCTTCATTGCTACATCTTACCCAGAGCAGAGGGCTCTAAGATGTTCCTCTACACACTGTTCATTAAAATAAAATCATAAAGATATATTAACAGTAATATTAAACTTTATATATAGCACCTTTTAAAGCACTATTATTATAAAGTGGCTTACAATATATAAAGAACAAATGTAAAACACAAAGATAATTAAATAAACTTAAAGCCAAAAACTAAACACAAAGAAACACAGAGAGGAAATGAACTAAATTGTCATAAAACACAAATGCAAACCAAAAATAAAAGCATTTTTTAAAAAGCGGGGTTTTGAAAGATTTATAAAATGAGACAGAGTTTGCAGCCTTGATCTCCTCATGTAGGTCATGGTCTGTGAGCCATGACTGCGTTTTCAGAATCTGTCCCGTGGAACAACAAGGAACGATGCGTCCGAGTATCTCAAGGTGCGGTAAGGGACATAAGGCAAGAGGAGGTCTGATAGAGGACTTGGGGTGAGGCTCTGTTCGTAATCAATAACATAATTTAAATCAATTCTCGAAGTAACAGGTAGCGAGTGTCGGGAAGCATGGACCTGTGAAAAGTGGTCATGTATAGTATATATACACATATAAGTAAACAAACAAGATTGTGTTCCTCCTACTCACAATCATTATGCTCAATTAGTCGGCGTGCTTTAGCCGACTATTTTTTGCCCCTCCCTGTTTCCAGAGGCCTCTTGATGTGCGGATGGACCCACTAGATTAAGGCCTCAATACATGAAGCTACAACTTGATATACCTGGAACCAAAGGCATACAGATCAGAAATGACTGTTCTTGAACGAGCAGCACCAACATGAGACTATTCAATCTATTATTTAATTAATATATTATTAACTGAATTCAGACTCTGTTGCTCATTCTCCCTAAACAAATGTGATGTTGTTTCTGTTGACACTCCATGTGTAAGAACATTCATTTTGCAACAGGTATTTACATTTAAAAGTCTGATCTTCATGAAAGCCTTTATAAAATATCAAGGGGTATTAAGGAGTATCCACAACTGAAAGTGTGCGATGAAACACAACACATAACTTTCATAAGATACTCTCACATCTTTTCAAGTCAAGGTTTTTCAAATATGTGCTTTTCTTCAGAAATGTTTGTTAAAAACATGGTTTGTGTGCCTGTAATTGGATAACAATAAGCGATTACTTGTATGCCTTATGTTATTGTAGTTAATGTCACACTGGTGCATTAACAAAGTCATCGTTGGTAAACTGAGTGAAATGATTATTTGATACACTTTTCTTTTTAAAATCTAAATTAGAAAAAGTCACACCAGACTATAAAGGACTGCTGAAGGCAGGTTAGTGTGGCATTGTCCTTTGTTCTATCTTCAATCTCATATTTATGTTAGTTTCAGATTTTTTCTTTTGTTGATTCTATCAACTGGAAGGTCAGTGTTGGAAAAAATGCCAAATAAATAACTTTTTATTATGTAACCAATGCACTGATACTCTATAAATTGAGTGAATAAATTACATTTGGGGGAAAAAAGCCAAAGAGCTATCGTCTTATAGAACCATTATAGTGGCAAAATCACATAAACATACAGTAACTCCCATGAGTCCAGCTTTATTCGACCAAGGAAGGGAAGACATGAATAATGTATGACCCCCCCCCTACACACACACACACACACACACACACACACACACACACACACACACACACACACACACACACACACACACACACACACACACACACACACTTACACACTCTCGCCCTTTCCCTCAGTATGTCTATGTTTTTTTATGCTCTCTTCTCCATCTCTCTGTTTTCAGTTTTTTCCTGGCAGATCGTGGAAGAGGCACATTTGTCAGGCCGTCTCATTAATGCTGGCAGATCCCGCAAGACTTCCTTTATGTCATGGCCTCTCTGCACTGTGCTTGCCTTGTTAAGGAGATCCATTAATGACTTAAAATGTTCTGATAGCACTGTATGTATGTATGTATGTGCGTGTGCGTGTGCGTGTGTGTGTGCGTGCATTTTACACTGCGTCGAAACGACTGATTAGATCGGTTTCTTTCAGTGATTGACAATTTTTTTCTGTGAAAAAAAAAATTGAATTAGTTTAGATATTGTTTTAAAATCTTTTAAAAAGTAGAGCAGAAAGAGCACACAACCCATGGGACAGATGGAGTAGCTTTGCTGTTTTAATTTTGAAGCTGTTACTTGAACAAAATAAACGAAAAACAAGCAGGGACTCAATTCCATGATGGATGTTGATGACAAACACATCTTGTTCATTTGACCATGGTTGGGTCGGAGCCCATCTTCCATTCTTAACTGATTGGTGGTTAAAAAACAAAAAAGCACTGGTCCTGAGATTGGATCCTTGTGCTGTACATATGTGAAATGAAGAACTGTGTTTTTATAGAAAGAATAAAGAGAAGCAAAAACTACCAGCTTTACTTCAGAAGTGTTACACCTACAGCGTCAAGCATGTCACTGTAGCTCAGTATACATGAGGAAGATCACATATTTGTGTGATTATTATAGAGATGGTTTATGACGAGGTGTGTTTGCATATATTTGTGCTTTTGCGTCTGTTGTGTGTTGGAACAAAGGTCTGAGACAGAGCTGAGCCGGATGTTGTGGTTTGTTGTCAGAAGCAAGGACACACAGAGTAATCTTCACCCAGTATCTGTTTGTTGAAGTTGAATATGAAGTTTATACAACACCACTAAGCAGTACAGGCTGGTTTGGGTTTTTGAAAACAAAAACATATACAAATATACTTTTCAAAAGAGCAGCATGGAAACCAGAAGTCAACAAAAGTGTTTGGCATGACTGTTGGGCAGCTGAACTAAAACAACACTTCTACCCATTTCATTCAAACATGAAGCTCCTCCTCCAGAAGAACCAAAGTCAGCCAATAATCAAGTAAAATAATACAACGGCAGTTAAAAACAATAAAATTAATTAATTAAAAAATACTATTCCTCAAAACGATGCTATGCTAAAAATATGCTACTTAATTTATCCAGGATTTAGTAGTAGTAGTAGTAGTATTAGTAGTATTAGTAGTAGTAGTAGTATAAAGAGCAACACAATATGTGTAGAGAGTATGTTCTAAACTTCAACCCAAGTGACTGGGATTTGAGTCCTGTGAAAAGCCTATTTTAATTATAATTATTCATCAGTCAAATAACTACTTGGTTAGGTGTAGGAAAACAAAACATAGCGTACAGGCTCCAAGGCGGCCCGGATTGGGTGCAAAAAGCATTGTTGGCTACGGACACTGGGTGCTTGTCTCTGCCGTGTTGTATATACACCCAGTTGTAAATAGCCACATTGGCTATTCCACCCAGGTGCACGCACATATTATAGAGGGCTTGTGACACCTGGATGTAGTAAGCATCTGCTAGAAACTGGAATGTATCTGGCCAGTGTGCACACTACTGTGAATACAGAAGGGGTTGGCACTGTGAACGCCTTTATCTACCAAACAGTCACAGCCCAGAACGTGTTTCTCACTTCAATCAATCACGTTTTGAGGACACTGTGATCATAACTGAGAGAAATGAAAGCTAATAAGATAAGACTTTAAGTTGCAATTAAATGGAACTTTTTCTTTTTGCGCTGAACTCTTATGGTTAGAAATATGGTGGGGGAAATAATTTTGCTGGTGTGAACTACTGCTTGTAATAGCGTAGCGAGCCTCTGGCAGCCTAAAGGCTCAGTCTGTGTTTGCTTTCTTTTAGCCCAATCTCATATGCTCTTTATCTCTCTCTTCGGCTCCAGGCGCTGTCTGCACACACGGCGTCTTGCTGCTGCCTGCAGCAGCCAGCATCCAAGTGTCTTTGCTTCACTTCTAACAATTAAAGACAAGCGAGATAACGGAGACAACTGGTGATGCTGCTCATTATCTTTAACCGTTCCTCATCTGGCAAAAGGAAATCAGAGTGTTTTCTGCGAATTACTTCCCTCGTCTTGTATTAGCCATTACTGTACTATGATCCTAAGTTCACTGCAAACAGAGAAAGTTGTGGCGCATAAGTGTTTTTAAAATGTTCTCCAAAGCATGTTGATATGTTGAGGGAAGATTCTCTGGATTCTTTGTTACTGACAGACATCACTCTGCACAATACAGTACAACAGTTTTTGTTTTCCCCCACAAGAAAACCTATAAGTTGTTTTGTAATGTTGTCTTAAAATGATATACCATAATATTATATTTATGATAAGTGACAGTTGCCATCATATTCAGCTGTTTTATATCTGCTTTGCATATCCCAAAAAATGTTTCCTCTCTCTCCTTTCCTATTTTTCCCTGTTCCATTATTACTTCGTCCCTCTTTTCCTCATTTGCATTTCAAACATTCAAAGGCTTCCTTCTTCCTTCACCATGCATTTTTTGCCAAAACCAGCCTGAATTTTGACAAAATGATTTCAAAAGAAAAAAACAATTACTTCCATGATAGAGCCTCTGATTTCCTTTCTAAATAGCCCTGGCACATTGGCACATTCACTCTGTGCTGTACACCATGCAGCCATGCAGCACTAATCTCTTTCAGTGGATAGGCCAGCTACTCAAACTGGGAAGAGAACAAGTACAAAAACACAGTTAAGAAACACTAGCAACCCCTAAACTGCCATAATTGTAAAGCCAGTTCAGCGAGGTCATAGAGGAGGCGCTCTTGGCACTGTCCAAAACATGCATTATAGAAGAAAGCACCATGAGAAAAGAGGAAGCTGGCAGAGGAAACTTCAATTATCAGAGTGAAATGACAAGCTGTGACAAAAGCACTCTCCCAAGTAAAGCAGGGAGAGTGGTAAAGGGAAGTAGTGAAGTTGAAAAGGACATGAGAATTAAACTCATTATCAGGGAGCGCTGTGTGCTCTCATTACCACAGCTACTTTCCACAGGCTGGCCGAGAAGCCAACATGTTAGAAGAAATGGCCGCACTCGGGCACATTTTGTCAGGTCGCAAAACTAGCCCAAGGACAGTAAACGTGAAAGCCAAACTACATGGTACATATGAAGCGAAGAATCGCAGACACAGCAGAGATGTGGTGGACCAGCGTGGCTGAAAAACCAGGGTGCACATCTCTGTAAGTCGTCTTATAGTAATGGATTTGTAGTTAGTTTATCAATCTAGAAGTTGATCTGCTGTGACGGGTCCCTTGTTGTCCTACGCCCTGAAAAAGTGAACTCAAGCAATTTTAAGAATTGCTCATTAAAGGACGCATTTCTTCTCAATGCTACACGTTTTCTTTTGGTCTTTTAGTTAATTGTCTTTGAAGAACAATTCACCTCCAGAGTCCAGAGCAGCTGTGGGCCTGTGAAGACTGTTGTGCCCATGTATGTGATATTAGGTTATACAAAACTCAACTTGACTAGATCACGATGGGATATTTCTAAATTCTGCTGCTGATTTTATATTTGGTTAGGTTTGATTTATTTTTAAGATTATTTAAGGTTATTATTTTTCAAAAGTAGCATAAGCGTTTTCTTGGTCTTTAATTGTTATAAATGTTGGGGTTTTGGACTGTTGGCTGCATAAAATAAGACATGTAGTGCTCTGGGAACTTGTTATGTAAAACGGCCCCAACATGAACTTTAGACATCCGTTTAGGAACATGAGTTTCTGGTCAGGGCGAAGATTTATGTCTTACTTTTCTACTTTTAAGAGCTGGGTGATCTTAAAAGTGCTCGAACTTCAAAGTGGTTTTGATGGATGTTTTAAGAAATATTTCATCACGGTGATACTTTCTGCCTCTTTTAAGTTGTTGCAACAGTAGTTCAGCCACACATCTCTCTAATCTCCACTCTGCAGTCCAACCAGTGGTGGTGTTTTCATCCTTTGCATCATTTCTAGATGTTTTTGAAAATATTTGGTACCCAGTGTCATAGCTGCATGTGTATGTGTGTGTGCTCTTGTGTTTTGGTGTGTGGGTTAGTAGAACTGCTTGAATAGAGTTTAATAGTGTGACAGACACATTGCGTTGTAAATGTTAGTGTCGGTCTGATGTTTTCGTCTCCCACGCCACTGTTTCCCATTTGGTCGGCCACGGCCAAGGAAGGTGTGGTCTGGATGAACGATGCTCCATCCCTTTGTTAAACCTCGCAGTTTAATGTTGAAGAGTGAATAAATCTATAGTCGTGTGTGATTGCATAGGTGTTGATCGTTAAAGCACACTTTTACAAGGGATGCGTTTCCTTTTTTTATTTTGTATTCCCACCTGTAGGAGGTATTGGAGAAGTCCAGTCAACTCGAAGGAATTTTAACGAAGAGTGCCAACGTGTCAATATCGGAAACTTGGATTGAACTCCGACTGACGTTTAGAAGGAAGAGGAGCACTATATCGAGCATTTAATGATCGAGATTTTGCTTGATGAGAGGAAAACCCGCGAGACGCGAGCGCTTCCTCTCCCCATGACCATGGGCACCATGCGCTCCTCGCCGAGTGCGTAAGCTGCTGTGGAGGAGCCACACATTATGAGACGACATGGCATGCTGTGACCGAGGGATTCAGACTTTGCTGGCCATCGTGGGCGCCTTCGCCGCCTTCAGTCTCATGACTATCGCCATTGGCACCGACTACTGGCTTTACTCCCGGGCGTACATCTGCAACATCACTAATGCCTCCGCAGACGACTCCCAGATGCAAAGCAAGAAAGTCAGAGGTGACCTGACGCACTCTGGGCTCTGGAGGATCTGCTGTATCGAAGGTAAAACCTAGAATAAGTTAGTATTTGTTATTCCATGAGCATTTTCTTACTTTTTTTGTTGTGCTGAATGATTGACACTGCATTTTGTCCAGTGATGATCTCCTTCTGGTTGTTTGTGTTACGGCGGGGAGGTGAAGATGTATACGCAGTTTGATTGATCAAATAGTCATTGCATGTTCTGCCAGTGAAATAAACTGAATTTAAATGGAGATTAGAATTGGGAACCCTCAATGAAGATAACGCGCTTTTGTGTGATGAGTCACTAAAAATGGAAAAACCTGCCAAGTGGTGCATCATCATTATCAGTATGTTGTATTTTGAACTATTGTTCAATGAGTTGAATAGCATTACAAAAGTTACATGAGTATATTGAATTGGAAGGGAAAGTGCTTGTTGCGCGCAAAAGCACAGTTGTCCGTGCGTAATGCTTTGTTTGCGTCACTTTTCACTGTAAATGAATTCTCACAGATTATGACATGGTGCCTAAGTCTATGTCTTACATTTTGTAACAAGCAATAAATGTTGCTTGCTAGTAATAATGTAAGGATTGGTCTTAATTGTCTCAGCAACTTAATATGGTTGCTTGGAAACTACTTCCATAAAATAGCTTAGACTGATTAAATACATTTCAGCCTCACACTTCCTTTTACGACATCCTGCTGACATGTTCTCTGTGCTGCATGTCAGTGATCCCCAACACAGCCTGAGGAGTTTTGGGTTGGGCTTTCTGCGCTGGTTGAGCAGCTAGTTGTTTTTTGGGCACGTGTGCGCACCATTGTGCGCGACTGCTTCATTGGAGAGAAGCCGGATCAATGACATCAATCAGTTGATCCGTGAACATGTAATCCCCAGTGACTCCTTTCATCAGCCCAGCCTGACGTGTCGCTGTCCACTGCTGCTGGTGCTGAAACCTCCAGTCTGAATGATTTGTTTTTCTTCAGTTAACTGACAACCCAGAGAAATTACTTGGCTAAATAATGAAATACAAATTTGCTAGACAACCTCAGATGCATGAGGACAATCATGGCACACTGTAGAAACAGTCACTTGCGGACTTGTTAATACTGTTTGTAAACACCAAAAAATGAAGGCAGAATTTCGTTGATCAGCTTCTCCACACTTGCCTACAGTGGTACTTTGCCGTGTTTATTGCTGTTCATTCGTGTTTTGTAGCCGAACAGAGGTTGCAGTTGCAATCATAGAGGAAAAAATACACAAAAGCAATTTGTTGTGTACAGTAATTCAATTTTAATTCTCCCAATCACATCACAGCATTACCAATGAGCATATCACTGAATCGTACAGTATAGTCTACCATCAGGGAAATGTTTCTTATGACATTTCACTTTTTCATTTCTTTATGCACCCCTCAGACATGGGGGAAGAGGCACACTCCCTGCACTGTTGCTCTGCATTGTTACTACTCTAACTGGAGTTTTTTATGTTGTATTATTTGTGGATTTTCTGTCAAGGATCAAAAGACACGTTCCATTTCTCCCGCCTTTAACCCTCGAGAAAATTATTAGCAGAAGGGAGATGGAGTGTTCGCTGTCCTGTCTTCTTTTCCACCATCTTCTCTTTCCCCGCTCATGTTCATTTATTTTGTTCTCTCTCTCTCTCTCTCTCTCTCTCTCTCTCTCTCTCACACACACACACACACACACACGCGCGCGCGCACGCACACACACGGAACATCGGATCAACACTGTTCTCAAATATTCTTTGAGTTCGTACCTACCTTATGTACATTTTCCCTTCGTGGTGGATTTTTTTTCTCATTTATATATTAAAAATATAAAAAAAAAAAAAAATGAATAGGTTTAATTGTCCATTCATTTCGTTATCCATTTTTGAGACGATCTCTTCCAGGAACAAAGAACAAGATTAAATTCAACCAGTTTGCATTAGGTTGAGCAACATAAATAATAGGTAAGCCCCGGGACACTTATCTAACCTTGTAGAAGAAATTACGCCTGTGTCTCTCTTACGTGCCAAACAGACGCGTGTGTGAGGTTTTGTGTGTCGTGTAGAACAAGGAAGAGGTCCACTGAAGACGAGCAGTGGTGTCAAAAGAGCTTTTAAAGGGAGCAAAGTGAAGTCTTGTTCTGCAGCCAGCGATGCTGAAATATTACAAGAACTCTCACTTAAGCCGGTTACCGCCGATTACTTACCATGCTGGAGTGGCGCTAAAAGACCTGATGTGTTTTAAAAATACATTGGGTACGACTTCAAATGGACACATCCCACTGATATGCTGTGAGCTGCCATCTCACCAAGTTTCTTTTCTTTCTGCGATTATTTGAAATTCTCCAAGTTTCTTTTCTTTCTGCGATTATTTGAAATTCTCCGTGTCATAAAGGCTCTTTTCTGTTTTTTCTGGCTTTGTTAGTGTGTATGTGTGTTTCTGTGAAGTATCCGTGTGCGTTTGTGTTAGTCTGGTGAATGCATTAGTTAGATGTCAAAGGCGTCCTCTGAGCTAGCTAGAAATGGGAGGAGAGGGGGGTTGGGGTTGCCATGGTGAAGCTATGCTGAGTAATAAAAGATGGGCTCCGTTCTCTCAGACAGATGGGCTCTGGGGAGATACCTCCATACTGAGCTCACTCTCTTTCGCTCTCCCTATTTGTCTCACCGTCAATCCTCTGATTATTAACACACCTACCTTCCCAATTAGGTGACCTTTATGTGTTTGATTGCACAAAATAACCTTAAATAATGTGTTATCTTTTACCCTGCACCTGTCACAGCTTTTTCCTAGACCTCTGGATGCCACAATCAGGAGAAAATATCCAATTACACGGATCTTAAAGATATAAAATACATGCGAGATATACACAGAGTGCAATGATCACTCAATGATCGTGCTTCTGTGTCGATGCAAAGAAAGTGCTTCACATAAAAGATCAAAAGGAAGCTGAGAGGGAGTTGAAGAGGAAAACATTTTAGATCACAGGAGGGAGAGAAGTGGCTAATTGAGACATGAGAGTGGCAAGAGTGTTGTCAGAAGAGACAGACGATGAGTTCATAGAGACTGAGAGGATGAGATAGAGAGAGTGGAGTTGGTAAAGATAGACCGGGTCTGAGCATGTTTTGTAACTTTAAGTTTTGGCTCTCTTTCCCACTCGTCTTTGACATTAACCCGAAAAATGTGGCAGACAAATGTGACATTGAAATGTTGTGCTGGTGGCTATGAAGCCGTTTAAATAACCACTGTTCATCAAAACATCCATATGGCCCAACAAATAGGGCAAAAGCATTTCCTAGGAGGTAAATCATTTCCACCAGAAAACCTCAGGAAGAGCGGTCTTCCCCAAAATACCATCTAGCTCGAAGCTATGCTAACTAGGATGCATAAAGCCATGTCCATGATTCACACAGTACAGTGGCTTTAAACGTACCCTGTGGAGTGGTTATGTTTATATACAGTGTTAATGCACTGTGTGTATCCTTGAAACATGACACACATGTTACTTAATCTGCTTAGCAGATGTGAATCAGTTGGTCTAGTTGGGTTTTCTTTTTTTCAGGTGAGAAGATACACTTTTTGAGCAAATTGTGTCTGTTGAAGGAGCGTGACATTATCTCAACAACCAGATTAGGACAACATGGTGTATTGAAAACCTTCTCCTGTCACAAGAATAACAAAGCACTGGCATTGCTGTTGTTGTTACATTTTCACAGTTTATAGAGTGTTTGAAAAAAAAATGTGTGTGTGTGTGTGTCATAGTTTAAGAGCAACTAACACAGTAGCAAAGTCAGAAGTGACAGGATGTGGCAGCAAAATCAGACGTCGGTCTTTTAATTCAAAGTTTAACCTTTCAATATTCATAATGCTCCAATGTTTTATTCTCTTGAAAGTGGAGGGAAGATTTTCTCGATGAAGAGACTGGGTCTTTGAATAGAAGGTGCCTGAGGGCTTGAGAACCCCAGATCCACAGCAGCCTGTCCTCAAATGCTTTCTGACATGGTTAGAGGTGAAAACAAGAGAGTTCAGCATTGGTTCAGAGATTCTTTACCAAAGATTGGCTCCAGTTTTCTTTAGCTTATGTTTCTCATGATCCTATAAGCGGCACATTGATTCAGTGGATGGTCATATAGTTCCTTTTATTCCATCTCTCCTAATTGGAGAGATGGAATATTATTTTCCTTAAACAGTTATGATTTCATGGCTGCCTCATTCACACTTGGTGTGCTTTTTGCTTCTCAACAGGTATCAACAAAGGAAGCTGTTTTCGGATCAATCATTTTCCAGATGATAACGACTACGATACAGACAGCTCAGAGTACATCCTACGTAAGTCATTGCAACCTCTTCCTCATCAAACACTTAAACTGAATGTGTCATGACATCTCTATCCCTCCCCCAGACATAATGTCATGGCGGTAATTGGAGCTACAGAGATGATAGAATGTGTTGTGTGACGATGAGTAATAGGGTTAAAACATGACTATACTCACATTAGGGAGAGTAAAAGATCTCACGAGAGTAAAAGATCTCACATTTGACTTGTTTGATGATGTCCCCCTGTATGGTTACACTGAAAATTGTCTTATTATAGTTCAATCCATCTCTCCATTTTGCTTGAGGTTTCAGACTAGCTTCACTCTGCATATCACATTTGGCTTCTAGTTTGATGCCATGTGCCCAAAGCAACTGTTTCCCTATTTGCAGATGTCTAAAATGACTTACTTGGTTAGTCTCATGGAAAGGCCGGAACGTCTGCTAATCAGGCCTTAGTATTTGTGGAAGCATTCATCTGTTGAAGCTGAGGCAGTTTCTGCTCTTCTGTCACTCCCTTTATTTCTATGTACAGTACACTTCTGGCAGCGTCAATACATGTGTCAGCCAGGAGTGCTTTATGTTGTCATTTTTGGGACAGCTTGAGCTTGTCAGAAATGCCATCAATTGGCATGCAAATATTGCCATGAATGACCATATAATGGGATACCTGTCTTTTAGATCCTGCGGTTGTTGGCCAGCAGTCTTCTTCTTCTCTATATTGGCTTGCACATTGTTGCATATGTTGGCTTGTTTTCAACACCTGTTGATCAGTGGAATACAGTGAAACCATTTTAAGGAATGTGTCTTGCATCAAGGTAAACTAGAATAACCGCCTCGTGGTTCTATGCCTCCACCAACTAGTCAAGTTGCAGTTTCTATCCATGTCTGTCCAAAATGTCATCGCATAATCATTTTATCCTGTTTCGCATTTGTGTGAATTGGTCATAATTAGAACATGAATTATTGAGTTATGGCTAAAAT
This sequence comes from Taurulus bubalis, assembly GCF_910589615.1. NCBI lineage: Eukaryota > Metazoa > Chordata > Actinopteri > Perciformes > Cottidae > Taurulus > Taurulus bubalis. The sequence goes on along the minus strand of NC_136594.1, from coordinate 20,895,108 downwards.
GTCACATTGAGCTTGACCACCAGAATCTAATCAGTTTCTCCTTGATTCCAGGTGATTGTCAAATTTGAAGTTATTCCCTTAAGGTGTTCCTGAACTATCACATTCATGAGAATGGTACTGAAGTACGCACGTTCAGATGGAGTGACGGGCATCCGAAAACATAACGCCTCTGGTCACAGCTGTTGCCGGCCCTAAAAAACAAGATAGTTGCTACCGAGTGCTATTAGAGCTCAAAAAAACCCTCAGGGAACCTATAGTCTGGTCAATATTGTTGTGCTAACAATGGATTAAATGACTATGTGAAATGTGAAAGCTGTTTCTCACACACAGATAATCATCACCTGCAGTTCCCCTCAGCTCTGCAGAACATTTTGGTGTCTTCAAGATCAAACTCAAAGCCTGCAATTTTACTGTTTTGGTTCACTCTTTTTCAGCCGATGTGACAGAAAAAAAACTACCCTCCAACTAGTGGATGTTGGATTTGCCAGGGAGACAGAATTATTATATTACTATTGAAACTCAAGGGGAAGTTCAGTCAGGAATACACTCTTTACACTCCTTTTCATTCATAGTCTCTAATTCTCCCAGGGATTGGGGGGCGTGGACTTTAAATGAACCAATCAGATTCTGCTCAGTTTCCGTAAGCCAATCACATTGTTGTTGTCAAACCTTTAAATAGGTTCTCCTCTCTGCTGCTGTCAGTTGTCATTTCAGCTCAAACAGATGCGACCTCCACCCCAGATTCCTCCAGACAGCATTCAGTGCTGCTCCTCATTCACTCATCGGGTTACAGCAACTCCATTCAACACCACCAGTGTCTGGACTCTAGGGAGATTCTGCATTCGCAGATATGAGCACACCCAGTCCAATCGCCAAAGACTTTGCACTATTCAAATGTTATGCAATTGTAATACATTATTGTTTTATATATATGTATTTATTTAAAAGGGACCATGTACAGTTAAAACATAAATGTCACCATTTGATGCACTGTACCAGATTTGAGCTACAGCTAATTTGCATCTGTAGTCCCTTGACAGATCATAACAAACATAAAACAAGAGCAAACAGTACAGGATAAAAGACACAATATAACATTATATGTGGGGAGAAGGGCACACAATACAAAGCTACAGTACAGTAAGTAATACAAACCATTAAAAGTAAGTAAAAAAACATTACAAGTAAGTAAAAAAACGCTTTCAACAGATTTGTTTCATTGTTTTTAAAAGTGCTGATAGAGCTGCAGCTCTTCACCACGTCAGGCAGGGTGTTCCATTTGCGGCTTTCACAGAAAAGGACGATTGCCCAAATGCAGTGCGGCAAAATGGATAGTGCAGTCTCGTATGGAGGCTATTCTAGTGGATCTGATTGAAGTCACTGAGCGACTGTACACAAGGCCACGCAGTGGAGAAGGGGCCAAGCCATTTAGAATTTTATAAACCATGCACACATTTGTAAATATTCTAAAGTTCACAAAGCTCAGCAGATTGTATTTCTCCAGTATCCTACAGTGATGGAAATCCAATGGCTTTTTGTCCAACGTTTTAAGAGTTTGTTTATGTTTATATATATATATATATATATATATATATATATATATATATATATATATATATATATATATATATATATATATATAGGGATTCCAGTGGTCTTATTGTTGTTTCACCAGCCTGCCCCCAACATGTGATGCAACATGATATATGTGATCATGGCATGCATACAAATCTTGGCAGCATCCAGCGAGAGACAGTTTCTAATATGTTTAAAATTAGCCAGATTGTACTTCAAAGTTTTAACCATTCTCTTAACATGTTTTTTGCAGTTCAAATTTTGATCCAGTATCATGCAAAGATATTTAAAATCAGTAACAATATCAATCCTTTCACCTTTGATAAGAATATCAGCGTCAGGAGGTTGTGTCATGGTTTTGGAGAAAAAACATCCCTTTTGTCTTGTTGACATTAAACAGTTAAACTCTAAACAAGTCTTTCCTGATTGAACTACTACTACTTCAAATAATTCTACTTTTAGCCTTACTTTATTGGCACCAGTGGCATTGTAAATGAATCACATGCTAGTCAGCCTTTGTATATATTTAAAGCTGTGTGTTTCTTCATTTGACACATTGACAAGAACTCTTCACCGTCTCTCTGTCTCGTATGAACAGGTGTAGTGCGAGCATCGAGCCTGTTCCCTATTCTCAGCACCGTCCTGCTGATGGTGGGTGGCCTGTGTGTCGGAGTTGGACGCGTCTACAACAACAAGAACAACATCCTGCTCACTGCTGGCATCCTGTTTGTGGCTGCAGGTAGCACGAGACTGGGGGCACACTTCAGATACACACACAAACAACAAATAGATTCTGTGAACAAGCAGGCAGAGGGAGAGGACAGACACACGAGGGTCTCCCTTTGTCTTGTCGTCTTTCTTTTAAAGTGACCTTTTACTGTATTTCAACAAAAAAATACAATTCGTGTGCTTTCTCCCTATGGCATATGCACTCTGCATCTTCTCTGTTCTCTTGAATCCATCCTCTCTTTAATTGGCAGCGACAAATCATTATTTGTGAATATTCAAAGAAGAATGTCAGAAGGTGAAAATCTGCAGGGAAGGTGTGAACTTGTTATGGGGATTCTAACACTCCATAAGGAATAGGCCTCACTTTGAAAAGTTGAAAGTATAGATGTAGAGAGGTGAACTCTGTCAACCCAAACTGAATCATTCTCTTGATGAACATAGTACTGTAGGCCTTATTATCCACTTGTGTTTTATAGCTTTTCTTTAATCTTCCCTCTTCATCTTCTTCATCTCGCTCCATCTCATCTTTCTTCTATTCAGGCCTGAGCAACATCATTGGCATCATCGTCTACATCTCCAGCAACGCTGGGGATCCCAGTGACAAGAAAGACGAGGACAAGAAGAACCACTACAACTACGGCTGGTCTTTCTACTTCGGCGCCCTCTCCTTCATCGTGGCTGAATCTGTGGGTGTTCTTGCAGTCAACATATATATCGAGAAAAACAAAGAGACGTGCTTCCGAGCCCGACGGGACTTCATCAAAACCACCTCATCTTCTTCACCATACTCTCGCATCCCAAGTTACCGCTACCGGCGAAGGCGCTCGCGCTCCAGTTCGAGGTCGAGTGACCCATCCCGCGAGCCCTCCCCAGTCGGGATGAAGATCGGTGGAGGAAGTGGGGGAGGAGGGTTGGGCTTGGGTTTGCCGATGGGGGATATATCTCTGTACGCCTTCAGCAGGGAGTCCCTGAAGGGCGGAAGTGCGACTGCAAGGCCTTACAGTCCGGAGAGGGACTCTGGGTTTTTACAAGTCCACAACTGCTTTCAGAAAGACCTGAAAGATGGCGTGAGCAGGAAGACCACACCAGTATGAGGCCAGGAGTGTATGGCTGTGTAAAACCATAAGCGTGATGGAAGACATTAGATATTGTACAGTTGATGAGAAAGGACAATTCCTCTCCGGGCCGGTTCAGGCAGCAACAGTGTTGAAAGGTCAGAGCTCAAAATAGTTTTTCGTTGCATCCTTTTGTGACAGAAAAGTGCCCGAACTACGTTTAATTTGGTGGAAAAGGAAAGGTGATATTAAGAATAACTTCTAATGATATGACTGTATCTGAAAAGTGGATGCAGACATTTTGTAGTAACAATATAAATATAAATTAGCAAAGACTGAAAAAATTCTGGCATTCTTTAAGGACAATTGCCGGATGAAATAATTACGCCTTTAAAGGCTGAATATTGAACTTCAGGTAATGATGTTTTTCTGCTAAAAATAGCTGGACAGTGTTTAAGAAATTAACTAATTTCTTTTCTTTCTTTTGTCAAAATGAAGTGATTCATGTGATTGTTTGAGTATTACTGTATTGTATTTGCAACCTAACACAACTGGTGCTATATTACTCTGACACCTTTGATAGTCTTAAGCCTTTTCAACTGCCATTTAAATACTTCTACTATCTCAAAAACCTCTCACAAGCTTGTGTGTGAGTCAGGTAATAAATATGCGCGCTACAGTATGTGAGATGTGTGTTTCGGCTCAGATACTGCCACCCAATGACGTATAGCACAACAGTCCCGTGGAAGCTCGTGAAATAGTAATGAAATGCAATCTATTGGTTTCGTGTACTGGGGCACGAGTTGTCGGTAATTTCATGTCGCTCGGAACGACTTTTTTCTGAATGTTGAAAACAAAAGTTAGATTTAGACAACAAAACCACTTAGTTAGGTTTTGGTCAAACATTATGGTTGGAACACCAGTCTCTTGGCTGAACGTCTTGTTTGTTGGATGCTTCAAATAATTGCGTACAGTTGGGTTTATGCAACAAAATCACAGCCATAAAACCCCAAAGTGGTCTCGTGGATGAAGGTCCTGTGTTTGTTGGACCCATCCACCTCCTTCCCCGCCTCCCATAAACTTGTCTTTTTGGATATTAAAAACTTGCATCACTTGCTCTGCCTGTTATTTAGTCACATGGATGCATTTCATGTATGTGTCCACTGTAAAAAAAAGGGTCCTAATTGACTTTCCATTGACATTATTTGCGTTGAGGGCTATGAAGAAACCCAGACAATTCCTTCTTATGTACACAAAACTAATAGATTACATTTCGTGACTCTTGCCCGACCTGCTATGATATTGGGCTGCATAGATATCCATCAACAAAAATGACTTGGCACCCATAATGTCAGTACATTCCAGTATGCAGTGTGACGTATCAGTGTAAATATTATTTGTACGGACTTTGCAGTTTGCTTTCCATTTGCTCAGGGATGATGTATTAAACAAATCATTGCTTTTAGAGATCTAGAGCTAACCATGAAAGAACACATATGTTTAGGTTGTATTGGGTTTTCCTTACCTCAGCCAGGCAGACTGTTAGTTCTGTGTGTAAATAGAGAGGAGAGATCACGCTGTATGTGTACTGCCTCTTGTACTGCCTTTTTATTCAGAGGGTTTTTGTGTAGCCAATGCAGAACTCCCATTTAAACTATTTCTGTACTCTTTGCCCCGTATTTTGACAAAAAAAAATTGCAATTATAATTGCGCAACAGATATTGTAAAATTGCATTATTATGGCAATGTACAGTCACATTTGTATGCAAATCCAGTTATTGTCTTGATTGGTTTAGTGGTTAATGAAAAACCCCAATACTCTTTTTGTCTGTAAACAAGAAGACACAAGAACAATATAAAACATTGAACAACATCAACATGAAACAGAAAATACATTTAGTCATATTACACCAAGAAAGAGGAGACATTAGGCGAAACAGGAGTGTTTTTAGAATCCATTTTACAAGCCACAAGCACATTATGTCACATGGCTTAATTTTGTCCTGAAGGTTTCTGGGGATCTGTGAGTGTTCAAGGTTAACAAATTGAGCCAGTGTTTGATGGAAAACAATTTTATCAAACCTACTTAGCAACATGATCTTAACCACAGATACATTCAATTAACATAGATAGTGTGAAGTGTTTTGTGGTGTGAACTTCAGGGAGGTCAATGCAGATTGACATGACTGGACACATGGGTATGCTACAGCTGAGTATCTGGGATAGCTTCCCAGTGACCTCCGAACCAGAAGGATTAAAGCAGTGGGCAGAGCCAGAAGGCATGCAAATAATCACCTGTTGCATATGAACAGTATGGGCATTTGATATCATCAAATAATCCCATATGGAAGAGTTTGTGAGTTGATGTATGAGCTCTAAGAAGGACATTTTGTGTATCAATTGAGTTTTAGAATTGCAATTCTCGGAAAATGTGTTGTTGCTATACCATTTCAGTTTTTGGATTCTGTATGTTATGAACTGATTTCCATGAAGAGAGGATGTATCAGCATGGAAAAAAATTCTCATTGGCTTCTTTCAGCTGGTCAAAAGTCATGAAATCCAGTGCTGAATTGGTGCCTCTCCCAGGCTGACAAAAACATTAACCCTCACACTCAGTCAGTGACTTTCAGTCAAATAGTGTGATTTTCTTTGCTTCACAATTAAACAACAGCTATCCTAAATAGTTAATGGGAAAAGTCAACATATTTATTGCAGTAGACCTGCTTGTTAGTTGTTGTTTAATGCCTAATATGAACAGAGAATCGGTCCACTGCGTTTGCTATCCTTGAAAGAAGAATTATTTTGCTCATGATGGGGCTGATGGCTCTGCGATGAAACTGCGTGTTAGACAGCCGGGCAACCACAGGGGGTTAAAAGAAATCAACATCAGCCAAGTTAATGCTTGATTGAACTAACAGGCTCCCGAATGCTCATCCAGACTTCAAAAAGCTTGTCTCTAAACAAGAGATGGAGCAAAGTGAGCACTGTTTGTTTGTGTTGGGTTATTAAAAGTTGAAATTACTCATTCTTTGTGGAGTACACGCTTGACTGGGTTAAACCAGTGGCATGTGAGGGCGTGGAGTCTCTGCAGAGTCTCTGCTATGTCTATAGTTGTCATTCAAGTCACTGGTGTGGAGAAAGGGAAGCCTTGAATTAGAATAGACTTCTTTTCACTCTGCATCTGTGTGATGTAGACTATCGATGTGATGCCAAACTGGTCTGATGACCTTGTTTCCCATTCCAGCGCTGAATTCTAGAGTCTTCTTCACGCCTCTCCTCTGTCCATCACCCAGGCTGTTAAGCCCTGTATTTCCATGCCACTGACCCTCACTGATATTTTCATCTACAATAAAGCTGCACCCCACACTCCCTCATGTCGCGCGGCAGTGAATCTTCCCCTCCGGTAATTGAGAGGAAAATAGCAGGGTCAAAACTCCATGCAGTCACAGGACCAGCCAACATGCTTGTTAGCATCGGTACCTCGCTGAGCAGGAAGGATAAGACAATGCTTCTAAACTCTACTATACTCAGGTTCTGTCGTTATACCTTGATTTGTTGGCGTGACAAATGGTTCAGCAGTGGTTCACACCTAAACCTGATACACCCAATGCCATAACACATATTTATTTAAAAAGGACTTTAACAGCTATAGTTTTTGTAATTAAAAGCTCCTTTTTGAACGATATTAAAATATTATTGGCAGGTGTAAATGTTTCAACGATTTATATTCAAATTGGGAATACATTTTGTATAAAATGAGACCATCAACTGACACTAGATATTCTGCAGCTTATCTGAAAACAAGCAAACATCTCTCACTGTAAACCTGTGACTATAACCCAAATAACCCTTTAAACAAGTTTAAGATTTTGTTACAATTTATTATTATTATTATTTTGTAGGTTATTTAATAAATAACTTACAAAAAGAAAGGGTGTATAAAATCAAGACAAACAGATGAATAAGAGATTTCAATATAGTAAATTGGTTATTGGTGCAAAGATATTTCTGTACAGTGTGTAGCATTTCGGGAAATCTATTAGCATAAGTGGAGTATAATATTAATATGTTTTCATTAGAGTATGATCACCTAAAACTGAATTGTTGTGTTTTTGTTGAGCCCGTAATAACTAGATAGGGAGCGGGTCAAGTCCTCTTCAAGGAGTCTGCCGTGTTGCACCGTCATGTTTCTACAGTAGCCCAGAATGGACAAACCAAACACTAGCCAACTAATGCCAGTGTAAAGTATTGTTTTTATGGTATGGAGGTCCTTTGAGTGAGGTGAACAGCATGACCATGTTTTGCACTTGGAGGCTCACGTTACCACAGTGTTGGAAAGGGAGGAGTAAACAGAGAGGTATTTACTTGGTTGCAATCAGCAACCACACCCCGAGATGCCACCAAATCATCCACACTTTTGCCTTTTAGTCATTTTTTCCATAACTGTGTTTCATAAACTTCTTGTGCACAACCCTTAACCTTCTATGGTCTCTGTGGAATACTTACATTTTCCGTTTCGGTTGAGGATTTGCATGTTTGGTGAAATAGAAACATACATCAATAGTGTATCATTAATGGTACGACTGGGCCTGTAAATACCAAGTGTCTTTAACTATTCCCATGAGAGGTTTGTAATGTATCATTTTACATAGATTACTCTGAAATAAAAAAAAGTGAATAGAATTTGAATATCTGTTTGATTTTCTTATAAGGCATAAAGTTTGCTCATGATTTCTGATCAATTTTAAGCACATTGACTTGATGTTTATCTTATCCCCATAATAACTGGCCAAGCAAGTCAAGTTTATATGTATTGCCCAATGTCACACACAACAACTAGATGGAGTTTGCACCCGTACTAACCCTACCCCTAACCCTATAGTGTTTGATAAGTCGACACACAATACTATGACTATTCTATTTGTTGACATCCAATACTAATATGTATTTCAACCTGCTATACAATTATTTTTTACCTACTACAATATGAATTATGACATTTTTCTTAATACAATTATATTACTTTTTTCGACATATGATATATACATATATATACATATATATATATATATATATATATATATATATATATATATATATATATATATATATATATATATATATATATATATACATATCAGGGGTGGTTGCCTGCTATAAATCAGATTCCCAGTGTTTATAGGATGACTGACTCTTAAAGCCCAAATAGATTGTTGTATGGGGAGTAAAGATATTTGGGTTGGGCACAAGTACTAAGCCAAAGTACTGCTGTTTCATAGTGGTGTCCTTATGGTGTCCTTATGTCAAATAGTTCAAAGCACAAGGGGTAATTCTAGCCTCCCCCAGTTCATATAGAGTGAGAGGCGGGCTAGTCTAAGGATAGCTCCCTATATCCTATCCATTGATAGCACATATAGGGAGTGACCGATTAACCAAACCTGTCTGGTATGGTACATATCTATGCCGAATAGATACATTACACATAACCTGATATTCAGACTGAATTATATTCCCCATTGAATTTCATAAATCAAACAAATCAAAGATATGAATCACGAGTCAGAGGTCTACAAGCCAGCTATGATCCAGTCCTCACTGGCTGACAACTGCACCATCACAACACTCTCTCTAAAGTCACAGGTTTCAGGTGTTTTCTGGCAGAAAAGCAAAACATAATTTAAGGACATTATGAGCCTTATTTTCATAGTTGCTTTCACACAATTTCAATATATATTATGCAGAAGCTCAAAATCAGTTAATTGTAGCTTTTCAGTGAAGACCCCCAAGGCATCACAAACATGAGCAATCAAACAGGTTTTTGAACATTTAGACTGAAATCCACGCGTATGCACTCAACTGTCCTGCATTGTTGGATGAATTGGTGACAATAGCGCACACTTTCCATTTCCTGCCCAAATCCTAATGAACTTGAACCTGAATGCTCCCGTTCAGTGGAGTCCTCATGTTGTCATATAGCAGTTCAAATGATGAGTGAAATGGCATCATTGCCCAAAGCAGCCAAAGCTACATACACAAATAAAAGATAGGTTACTGTTTAAATACTGTATCGCTAATGGAAAAAGGTAAAAATAAGTGAATTAGAGGAGAATATTGTTGTTTCATTGAGGATTGGATTTATCAAAGGGATTCGCACACCTTTTAGGATTATTTTATTATCAAATGTATGTTTTCTGTCTTTTTGTTTCCACTTATTTTACAGGTCGGTTTCTTGACATAAAGTAATCTTGAAACAAACATGTTCTTCTTCTTCTTCTATAACAACAAACACAATTTTTGTACAATTTTGGATGTTACATCAAACTATCACGTCTGGTAAGCATCAGGCAGTCGCGTAAGAGCCTCAGAATCACAGGGCGGGAGCTTGTGTCTCAAGTCACCGCTTTGCACCAACTGCGAACATCGCTCTCTGCCATGGCCGTCGCAATCAGCCTTTCTCACAGCTTTGTGAGTAGGAAAAGCACAGATGTTACTAACACTAACGATGGCTGTGTTCTCTTCAAGCGTTTCAGTGAGAGGGACTGTGAGCGTGCACGAACAATACCAGGGACCTGCAACTGAAGCAGATAAATGGAATTCAGCCATCATACATTTCATCATCTTACTGTGATAAGTTAACACGTCGTCTGTGAAAAAGGCAGATTGAAGTCGTTACCTGCTGTAGAAAACACTCGACACCACGAAGTAAAATCATTAAATCAAGAACATTTATTTTTCGAAGAAGGAGCAGAGTCAGAATCACAAAATGGTATACAGATTGTACTTTCTAGACTGCTCTCAGAAGGAACGAAGGACTACCTTCTCAAATACATATGTTTATCAATACACAGAGGGCCACCTGACGTCTTCATGGCTCTATCATGAGCCTGTCATCCGATAACTTGGTTGGTCAGGGCCAAAGTTACAAGGCTACAAGTGTTCCTAAACAAAGACATACTGATACTTCAATCTCATGACTCTATCAGATGACCAGCCAAGGATGTGTGTAAGTATTTAACATGAGAGAGAGGAGTCACTGGCTTTATTAATAATACAACTAACTAATGAACCTTCTAAATGATTCTGAAGGTAACATTAATACAGCACTAATTAAGAGTAAATACGTTTTTCTTCTAACACTTATGCTCCTCAGTACAAATAATACTTTCCTCCAATAATATCCTCCATATAATATAAAATAATATTTTCCTCCAACAACATATTAAACTGTATGTTGTTGGAGGAAAATATTATTTTAACTTTCTCAGAAGGACATCAGTCAGCAGATGAATGCCCTCCTCACTGATTTCACGTTTTAAACTCATTCTGATTCACATATGTGAAGAAATGTTAAAGAATCATTTTATCACTGTAGAGTGATTTATAGTCCACGGACCAACTGATTCCTAATTCCTCAATTAAGAAACAGTTGGTCCCTGGACTGTAAGTACCAGTGTTATGTGAGCATCCTGACATCCATCAGGGAAACTGTGCTTGACAGCGGGCGCCTTGCTGCAGCTTTTTATAAACAGTAAACAGTAACCTCCTCTTTCTCCTTATACAATAAATAGTTTACAGAGACAAATCCACACCAAGGCTGTGTCAAAGTGAGGCAGAGAGCGAAAAGACGGGAGACTATTCTCACAATACTGAAAGGTCCATGTTGAAAGCTGCATGTTCATATGGATAACAGAACTGTTTATGTGAGTCCACTTATTGTGGCGCGTTACACATCTCCACTTACTGACACTGCAACGAGATATGCAGACAGCCTGACAACTTGACTCACTAGTCACATTTATAGCATCCCCCACCCATAAAACAGCTCCCAACACATGCAGCATCCTCTACAGGCCCATTGCCCACAATGACAGCCATTTAGTTTGGTCATCAACTTTCTTGATCTTCCTCAACAGCTGTAAGTCTAAACTTGCAGCCCCACAGTTGTACAGCAACTCATAGTGAGTCGGGAAAAGGGGACTTGTAACTAGGACAGAGCAGTCTGGCCCCTTTCCCTTCGAACCAGAGGCACAGATCTGCAACAGAGGGAGAGAAGACACTCGTCTCAGGCGGAGAGAGAAAAGGAGAAGAGACTTTGTTGGAATCTTGCTGCTGTCACTGAGGAAAGAATCCCCTGGGACAAAGACCAGTGTGTTCACATTACACTTCTTTTGTTCATATCAGGGGAAGAAGATTCACTGAACTGAAATCTCCCCACCTGGAAACATGCACAAGCGCACAAAGATAAAGATTGCAATCTTCGTGCTACTAGTGGGTATGGCATGCATGTTCACCGCGGTGGTAACGGACCACTGGGCCGTGCTCAGCCCGCGGGTGGATAAAGTCAATCAGACCTGCGAGGCGGCCCACTTCGGCCTGTGGAGGATCTGCAAGAAGCACATCTACATCAGCTCGGAAAACTACATGCAGGGGCATGGCTGCGGCCCCATCAGCCTGCCTGGAGGTAAGAGATTATTGGAGCAAAAACCTTCTGCATCTGGCAGATGAAATGACAATACTGTATCAATACTGTATGTCTGTACTGTGAGGCGCCTCTATGCAATCCAGCCCACAGCTCTGAGGTGGGGAGCTTCTAAGAATAGGCTCTAATGCAGGATCACTTGATAGGGCACATGACATTTTAAACTTCCATAAACTTCCTTGTGAAATGGAAGAAAGATCCATGCATGATCCATATTGTGCTCAACTTTTTTCAGCTGAAACATGGTAAATAATGAATTAATACATAATTAGATGTTTTCCATTGTCATTCATCAGTAGTGTTGAAATGCAGCCCACATTTAATAGTAAATGTGCCCACATAAATATTTGACATCAACCAGTGATGGCCAAGAACGAGGCAGAGTGCCATGGGGCTGCAGTAAGCAAACACCACAACAGCTGATTTTACTGGTTGGTGTCTCCTCTCTGTTGTTATTCTTGAAATCCAGTTTGCCAGTTGATTCTCCATACAACATGGGAACCAGTACCTGACATATGCAGACAGTCTATGGAACATATTCAGGAAACTTACATTAAAATAGCTTGAACACACTGTATTTAAATACACAATTTGAGGTACTTGTACTTTAATTGGTAACAATTTATCTTACAGGTCCCACTCCTCATAAAATTCAAAATAATGAACGGGTTCTGTGTTAAAATACTATTTTCTATTTTTAGTCTCAAATTACATATATCTTTCAATTTTATATTACTTCATACCTCTACTCCTCTACGCGTCAGGGGGAAGTATTGAGGATTATTCTACTAACTCAACTATAGATTTAAAGTATGAAATAATTAAAACACATTTCAGTACTGATTGCACAGTACAACACTGTGAAAGGGGCGAGCGGACAACAGTACTTTGGGATACAATAATTAAATGGAGTAGGTTGTGGTGTTACTTAAATTCAAGGAAAGGATCTAAACACTTCCACCACAGCCCTTCATGATTGTAATTAAATGAAATTGGTGTAAACAGTGTCCAGCAGCTGCTGACTAGCAGGGACTCTTATCTCAATGAGTTGTGGGCAGAGTCGCTCATCTGTTGAACCACACTGGCAAAGTGACCGCTAGCTAAGAAACCCTTATCTGACCGTTGCTTGGTACCTGACCATGCATGCCGCTTTATGTAAATTAGCCTGGAACTTCCCCCAAAATGTGTCCAACTCACAAGGCGGAGAGAAACTCCCAAAATATATCCCAACTGATGGCAGCTGTTAGACTTTGGGGAATCCCAGACACAGTCTGCCCTGCAGGGCCATTCCAGAAGCAGATGAAATGTCTGAGGGCGCTTCATCGATGCAGACATGACAGGCATGTGCTGAATATACTAAATCAGCTCAGCCCACCAAGGCATGGTGGGAATGTATCAGATTGTAAATACAAGTGGCAAATCCTACTAGAGCCTTTATCTGCACATACATACATGCATGCATACATACGTACTGACAGTTGTGATCTTTAAATATTTGGAAAGTGAGTTTATAATTAGAGCCAGAACATTTGGTCAAGCCACTTGCTCCTAAGAAATGGCCTTCATGTCTTCAACATTACGTGCGATTTGTGATGACCACCGGTGCAGACTTTATTTAGGAAGCGAGTAAATCCATCAGCCTCGAGGGGCTTCTCCCGGCCCAATATCTGTATTTGGACAGGAACTTTATTGTTTATCATAGCCACACGTCTTCAGAGAGGTGTCAACCTCTGATCCAAAGCAGGACCTAAACAGTATGTGAGGAGGTCCCCACGACGACACACTCATCTGGAAAATATGGCCTGAGTGGTTGTTCAGGTCTACTGCTGACAAAGCACAGATGGTGAGACGTTCTCAGGAAAACTGTTATGCGTATAAAGCAGACTTATATCCCACTGTATGTCGTTTCAGCTCAAAGAAAGAAAGTTTCATCTGAGCCAAAATGTACCTGAAGGCTATTTTAGTTTGAGATGCTCTGAGCTGTGAGCTGTAAATAAGAAACATCAGATATGTTACGATGCTCCTCCTTGCCACAGCATACAGAGCTTTAATGTTTTAACCATGATTCCAGGAAGAGAAAGGGTGTGATTTTGTGAACTGCTTAGCAAGCACTCGTGGTTATAAATAAATTGCCACATACATTTTCAGCTGTCTTGGGTGGAGACCACGAGGGGTAATGTGTGCACGCCAAGTTCAGCGGCCTTCTGAGTGACGGGGCCGCATGGATCGGTCCGGCATAGCTTTAAGGCCTGCTGTCCCACCAAACTGTTCCCACCTGAGACCCTCCTTGCAGCTTGACATCTCCGTGCAGTCACTCAAATTACTTTACATGCCCCGGCATGGGATGGATAGTTAAAAAAAAAGGTGGTACCACTGGTATTTCGCATAGGCACTCAAATTTCCTAATAACCAAGGGATAGGCTTCATATATGGAAACAGAGAACTGCAAGGGATGCCTACACATTTATTTATGTTTGGCTGAATCAAAGCTCCAATGTGATCAAATTAACAGAACCTGACAGATATTGGAAGTAAAATGAGGAGAAATTGTAAGAAATGTAGACATTTTTTAAATGACATGTACACTTGTGTTAACCCAGAAACATAACTGGAGTTGTCAACACTTGTCTTTGCTGATGAACCTAAGAATGAGGAAGGCAACGACACCCAAATAGATCAACCAAAACAAACACCAGGGATCAGAGGTCTCAGCCATTCATAGCTTTCGCCGTTGACTAAATGAATAGCCAGCTCACACCAAAGCTATATAAAGTGTGATCTACGTTGTGCAGAAATGCTGCTAATCCGATGTCCTCAACTGATCTTTGGAAAGATGACGAATGACCCTATTAGGAACAAGAGTTGTCAGCAGAGCCTAGCATGAAAAGGACCAGACACAAGTGGTGGTGCAGCAGTGCGTGTCAGTGTGTGTACGCCATTTGCGCGCGCAGATATATTTGTTCTCAGCAGCTCCTCATTGACGCTTTGAGCTGTGAAAATGGTACAAAAAGGTGTAATCAGGCAACAAACATTGAGTCATGTGTTGGAATAAAGCTGCTTGAAACAGATAATGAGCTCAAAGCATCCACTCCGAGGCGTATTGAACGCTGAGTGGCTCCACTTCAACATGTACAACAAACCAGATATGTGTTTAGTGAATGATGAGACACTCGGCCTGCTGGCAGTGCTTCTGCTTTTCAACCTTGGACCTAAAAAGACATACAGATGAAACCATATTTCTATAATATAAAAATGTTGGGAAATTAGTGAAGTTCAAAGATATTTTTCAGCCTCTCTTCAACATAAGGTCAGGCTCAGAAGTACAACTATTGCCTCTATCCCACCCACCCCTCTTCCATATGTGCCTTCTACAGTGAAAACTGTGGAGCGTGTTGCTTAGTAACTACCTCTGTGTCATAAGTCAATGAGTTTTTACTCATTCATAAAAACATTTATTTTTGTATGTGTGTGCTGTATTGTGTTGGCGGCAGCTTTAAAAGCTTGTAATTCTAAAGAAGATCTTTGTAAACATGTTGCCTTGGCTTTGAAAAAATATGACTCAGAGTTTTATTTTTTTTGCAATTTATATCAATTGACTCTGCTGCTTCCTGGTAAAAACCATCTGACATCCCATTTTGCTTATTTTCATGGTTAACAGGGGACATAGGAACATTTCCTACCAGCCCAGCACGGGTCGCCGAGCTTTAACCATTATGCGATTCCGCGCAGTGCTGCATAATTCGGCATGAAAGCCTTTCACCGATGTCCTATGGTGAAGCTGTCAGTAAAAAGGGATTAAGGACATTTGTGTGAGTGGAGACCTCACAGCATAAGCGAGATCATTGATGTGCACTTGACTCTGCATGAGTAGATGTAGATGTCCTTCTACACATATGATCATCCGAACCCACGAGTTATTTCTTTTTAATGCCAAGAAATTCTCCAGCTTTCAGAAACACGCATGACACGAAGTGAAGCCTCAGATGTTGCCTCCCTGCACTTGATCCTCTACTTTTAGGCATGCCCCACACAAGAAGTATGTGGTATGAACTAAGCATGTTTTCTTTTCTTTTTTTAACTCTTGGCTAAACCTCTAAGAATGTTTACTCTACTAAACCTGTGTCCACATAAAGCGGCCTGGCTTTATTTGTGCAAATCCCCAAGGTTTAACACCTTGTCCGCTCAAGAAAAAAATGATTGTGATGTCTGTTGTCGACATTTTTATTTTGACAGGCAGCCGACACGAAGCAGAACAGGGTCTGCACGCCATCTCAGAACCATTTTAGTGCTAATATTATCCTGGTAGTGTCCATCTGTGATGATAGGTGTTTAAATCTTCATCTGATACTTATGGTGCAAAAGTACTGTGTGTGTGGTGAACTCAATCTATCCATCATTTATTTATGATTGAATAGAAATGTGAAAGCGTTTAGTGGTTCAGAAAAGAAAGAAGACGCGGCCCGAAACACAATATTAGATTATTTAGAGATTATTTAAGGGAAATAGAAATTCATTCTAAAACACAGACTAGGGGTCGGGTTTACAGCAAAACTAGACAAAAAGATGTTCATAACATGACAATTGTGATAAAGACTTGGTTTATTTTCCAGCAACGGCAATATGGTTGAATTTAAGCAACTTGGTTTGGATTTAAAAAATGATTTTAGTCAACAACGTGAGATATTTAGAGAACGGGCAATGTGGTTGTCAGAGTTAAAAGCAGTTAAAGACTTTCATCACGGTGCCATTTTAATCAACTAATGAACTATTAGTCATATCTCGGCTACATGACCTTTTCATGTCGGTTCCCTCACTTTTTACTAATTTAGCATGTATTTGCATATGAAGACATTTCAATTTAATGTCATGCAAATTCATGAGACAAGGCCAAACCTTTTCAATAAAATACATCAAAGAACAGTTCATTCAAATCCATATCAGACCAAATGACTATGTAATGTGAGAGGCACATGGTGACAAAGCCACAGAGGATTATATATGAATTAAAGAGCTTTTTTTTTTGCTTTTTTCAGCTCATTGTTTTGGTTTTAAGGCCTGCAACTTTCTCTTTCACTCTCCTCATTAACCCCTTTTGTGGCAGCAAGAAGCTGTTTTCAAAGAAGACAAGAAAGCTTTAAAAACCCACATTAAAGCCCAACACCACACTGCATGCAGATACAGTTCTCTGCTAGCTTGTGAATGTAGTGAAGCACTTAGCAGCTGAAAAGACAGATATTTCTCTCTAGAGTTGATGTTAAATATTTTACTTAACCACAAATGTGATTTCAAAAAAATAGAAATGTCTGCTGTGTAAATGGGAAGCTGCCATCTATGTGGTGATAACCTACATAATGTATATACTATTGTTGTGTTTACACCTTGTTGTGTTGCCTCAGAGGGCCAAAAAATCATTTGATGTCGATGTAAATTTGAACTAAATCCTATTTTTCTTTCTCTTCACAGAGGAAAACTGCACATACTTCAGACACTTCACTCCAGGGCTGGATGCCGAGATATTTGAATACAAAACACAAAAAGGTAGGTCTCTGTCATTGTTCCCCTATCGAGGTTACTTTCATGCCATCCTGTCTAAACATGAAAAAGGGAGAGATTCTTTTGTGAATTCATTTTGAAATATGTTCCTTGGAACATTAGGATTTCCCAGTTTGTGTGAAGTTGAACATCAAACTGGTTTCATCACATATTCCCAACTGACCTCACCTGCTGCTGCTGCTGCTCTGATCTGCGTTTCAGATTCCCACTCATGTTTCACTACTGACCTCAGAACAGTTATTGGTGTCACAGCAGGTGTATTGGACCAGCTGTCAATGAATGTGGGTGAAAGGCAATTCGATTTTCCTTCATCGTTTCCCAACCCTTTGTCCAATTAGCTAAAAGTAAATGTGCTCATACATTTTATATCACTTTATGCAACAACAGAGCCCATATACACAATACACTAGCACTGCATTGCATGTGAGAGATGTTTTTCTACAGTGTTCCTCAGACCTTTTTATCAATACTTTTTGAAAACAGTTTGCTTCCCCTATGATGCTCATTAGCATCCCGCTACGTCACATACTGTAAGAAAATACTGATGCAATTGATACAATTGTTTTTCTAAAATTAGATTGTTTTTAAATCGCAATATCTCTCAAATACGTATCGTATTGTCCGATTCTTTTCCAGTCACAGCCGTTGTGTGCTGACACAAGGCTGATAGTGTTTCACACATGGCTCCTCAGGAGCAGCGAATACTGTCGTTTTAGAGCCGTGTGTGTTTGTTCCAGCGCCCCATTCTCTCCATCTTTCTCCCTCCAGTGTGACCCTGTTACAGCTGTGACCGTACAGCCAGCGCATGTTGTATGACAGCCCTCCCATGTAATGTGCGTTTGGGTCGAGCTCATGCGGAGCACTGTCACACTCAATTACTGGGGTGTAAATGTGAATAGTCTTGTGTATGAAGTTGTCCACACCCCCACATCCTAAACTCAGAGATGCTAATGCAATAATACATAGGTACCCCTACGCCATCCTCTAACACACACACACACACACACAGACACACACACACACACACACACACACACAGACACACACACACACAGACACACACACACACACACACACACACGCCGCCGCTGGGAGTAACACTGTACGGTTACTGGAATGATTGCAGGACTGACCTAAGTTCCCTGTAGTGTTATTCACTCTTGACTGAGCCATTTGGCAATAGGCCTACCATAATGGTGCATATGGTTGAATGAGGATAGTAGATGTATGTCACCACAGGCACACACAAAAAATCGACTGTAATGAAATTCTTGCAAGTTGATGCTGGAGGTATAGCATTTGGTGGTTCTCTGTGTCTTTTCCAAACATAGCTAAACTGAGCAAAATGTCTGCATAAACTTGATTGTGTCATCTTCTTTTGGAGAACTGTCTTCTTCATCCTTTCCCGTGCCAGATCTGGTCAAGAAAGTGAACTAAAACAAATAAAACAAATACAAAAATGCCTTATTAAATCTCTCTACATACATAAAGAAAAGCAACACATGCACATGCCTATTCACGCATAAATAATCCCACAAACATATACAATAACCAACATATATACATACTTGCTTACACATGTAGACACACACACAATCAACACATATTCTTCAATACTGTGACCTCAAACCCACACGCCTTTTGGCCTGAGTGAAGCCTTTTTTTAATTTCCCCTAACTACGCCACTACAGACTGTTTTACTTGCCGACCTTGTGTTTCTGAGAAAAGAGGTCTGATGGAATGAGCCCCGTATGACTGAAACACTGGTATCCTTTGATGTCTCCCTTGCTCTGGCTTTTGATAAACTTTGTTATGAACACAGTGTGTTCAGGGTGTGGCTCATCCTCCCTAGCCAGCAGAAGATGAAGGCTCTCTCCCCCAAAGGAGGGCCTCTCCCCTGGGCATGGTTCACAGGCAAACAGGCGGCAGATCAAAGGCCTCCTATCCCATCCACCTCTCTGATCGGGGAAAACAAGCGAGCTGCGGTTCCCTGTTACGGAGACACCCCTTATCTGTAAACAAATTACAATCATATAGCATATTTGTATCTTGAATGAAAGAGTATTGACTTAATAGCGAGTCTTGTAAAATTCTATTTAAAGTCAACAAATTCCATGAAACGACCAAAACCAACAAGAATGAGTTATTGCCTGCGTAGCTGAAGCCTCCTCTGTGCCATTGAGCTCCATTGTTGGCCAAAAACTATTAGAAAAAACACATGAATGAGACACACTGTTGCACTGGGTGACACGTTCTATCATTACCATGAAACATTTTCCTGAACAAATGCACTGTTTACTCCTGTTTGAATTTTGTTTTCTCCAAACTGTTTTAGGAAACAACTTTTGTTTTTTTAACTATACATCTATGATTTTTCTATGTCTTCAGCAGGAACTTAACAGCTTGGGTGTCACAGTCTCAGGGGATGAACCACTGCGTTCTTGTATGTTTTTTAATTGGATTTGTTCACAATAAGAAAAATATAGAACAAGAAGGCCACTCTTTAAGATATGCCATTGGATTGTGAAGGAAATTCATCGTGTCAACACTCTTGGTCTCTTTCTCTCCAGAGTACAACATCTCGGCCGCCGCCATCTCCATCTTCAGCCTCGCCTTCATGATCTTTGGGTCTCTGTGCTTGGTCGGATCCTGTACCGGTAAAGGCAAAGGAAGAGACTACCTCCTCAAACCTGCTGGCATGTTCTTTGCATTTGCAGGTGAGTGCTGTGTGCCAACCAAATGTCAATGTCACTTTGCCTTCATGGTCACATCTTTTGTCATGTGATGAGAGCTGTGCTACCCAACTCATGTCCCCTCTCTCTCCATCCCAGGCCTCTGTGCCTTCATCTCGCTGGAAGTGATGCGCCAGTCGGTCAAACGCATGATCGAGAGCGAGGACACCATCTGGATCGAGTACTACTACGCCTGGTCCTTCGCTTGTGCCTGCGCCGGCTTTGTCCTCCTCTTCCTCACCGGCATCGCCCTCCTGCTCCTCTCCATGCCCCAGATGCCCAGGAACCCATGGGAGACTTGCATGGACGCCGATGCGGATCAAGTGGAGTGATCGTTAGGCGGACGAGACGAATGCAGGATGAGTGACTGTCTTTTTGGTTTGAAGACAGATTTGAGTATAGATTCATTTCAAAGAACAAGAGCTGGAAATAAAAGAGTAACGGCAAGATGACAGAAACTGGTTTGGGCGTGGATGGATCGTAGCCAAGATGCTCACCCAGAGTGAGAAATAAGGGAGTCCCCTGCAGCACCTTCTTCGCTATGGTTCGTGTTGGAGATCAGAGCTCAAATGACCCGAGTCCTAGAAACAACTAACGTCTCAGTGACAGCTCTTCTACTTCTGTTTTCCCATTGGCTGATTCAAAATCGTTTTCACAAATGTCACTGTTATGTGACATGGTCTGGTTTGGTCTCCCAAATATGTTATAGGGGTTAGGTTTACGTTAGATTCATTCACATTTTGAGATTATAGTTCATACAGTTATGGCCTGTCATCTACAGTAGTGAGCTTTTTTTGATTTTATGTACTGCATTATGTATGATATATTGTATATATCTATTGGTCATCTGTGGAATTTTGTTTGGGATCGCTCAAGGAATCATTTACTTCCAAGAAATATTAAATTAAGTAAGAGAAGTACATTCAAATGTACATTTCATATTTCTAAGATTTACAAAGAGCCTTTAAAGATGACGGATTTCAGGCAAAGACGAGCAGAGAGCAGGGTTGTTCATGTGGCCGGCTGAATGCTAAACACCCACACGGTCTGCATGTTGGAAAAGGTTCAGCTCTAGCAGGTGCACATACAAGGCCTTTTACTTTTGGTTGACAGCTTCCAAACCAAACTGATACAAATAATTCTCTGTTCGTTTTTATGAGTCATCATGACCCGTTAGAAACACGCGGCAAAATGGTTTATCTTACCGAGCCTTCACACCAAATAGAATATAGTACATATATTGTATTGTATATAAAACCAGATCAATGCTACACACCTTTTCTGAGGTGGAGTGTAACATTACCGGGACATTTTTTACTTCACATTTTCACAAGGTTGCAGTTTATCTAATTGCGGTGAAATTTCATGTTAAGTGTGATTTTTCTTGACAGGACCCTGTATGGTCTGGAAGTTGTGTAGTAATGTGGCTGTCCTGAGACACACTCAACCAGACATTTGTTTTACTTTGCTCAGCATCACCTACTGTATGAAACAGCCACTGTCCCGGGTATAAGCATTTAAACCTTTTGTGCAAAACGTCCATTTTATGAGGTTGTTTATGGCTAAAGTCCATTTATTTTATTTCTAATTACATTTCTTTTGACTTTTCTGATATCTTTTAGCTAAACAAAACAAGTGAAACAAAAAGAAAAAAAATGTACGTAAAAGTAGTGAATTTCTATATTCTTAGTCCTTATGTTTTAGTCTTTTTCTTTTAATTTGGCATCAAATTAAACAGTTTTGATAGCAGTGTAGTCTGTGTAGGTGTGTTTGAAATGTGCCATATCTTTGTAAGCAAAATTAAATCTTGATAAGCTTTGGAATTTTTTTTTGTATGAGATTGTTTTGTGTCTTTAGTTTCCTTTGCTTCCGTGTATCAAAGACAAAAGGAGCGAAGAGGAGCGAAGAGGAGCGAAGCGCTTCGCTCTCCCTTCAGGTCCTGGCAGGCGGACACAATTAGTCCAATAGGACGCACCTGGTCATTCCAGGACCAGACGCTCCTCTCCGTCACCGGCTCTCCTTGCACTTCTTTTTGTGGCTTTTAGCTCCACCCTTTCATACATCCACTAACTGACACTACTGACTGACCATTTCATACATTGAGTTAGCGTATTTCTTTGCAAATTCTGTCCATACATTTAATCTTCCTAGTACAGCTGTTCACATTTCCCTTCTTTCGTCACAACCTACGAGCCAGGTTATTACACAGGAGACGCTGCTGCTGCTGTCGACACTGACCATTTACTAGGAAGATAGTGGAACCCTTTGATGTTGAGTTAATGAACTTCAAAGCCCTAATCATTCCTGTGGCCCTGCTGGTATTCAATAGGCACACAGGCTGCTCTATAGTACGACAGTATAACGCAGAGGATGAACACAAAAAGAAGAACTCGAGCGGTTTCAATAAAAACACTTTAATAGAGAAACAAATAAAAAAGAAAATAAACTTTTGAAACACAGTCTAAATCCTTTATTATAACCACCACCAATTGAAATGAAGAAGAGTAAAACAGATCTATTCATTATTTTGTACCCACGAGGGAGGAACCAATGGGAATGGGAGGCTGGGGGAACAGGTGTGCCATTGATTCACTGCAGCGAGGGAGGAACAGAGGAGAGCAAACAGATAACAGGAAGAGATGTGGCGTTTATAGAAGGCTGAACACAGTGCTCTCTACTGGCTGGGCAAGAGGTTGCTCCCTTTCCGTGTGCCGCGCGCACACAGGCGTTGGTTTCGCTTTGTTTTCTTTAAAAAGGAAACACAGAATTTGTTTAAAAGATGATATATGTTAGGAGGTTGAACTTTATTTCATTGCTAAGATCCTGTCAAAACTAAATTTTGGAAACAAACAAAAAAAGGACAAAAAATAAAGCCATGAAAAAAAAAATCGGCAATGATAAAGATTTGTAAATAAAATCCCTTTAAAATGTCTTTGGCTCAATCTCTTCTGCCTCAAAAATAAATACAAGTGAAGAAGCGGTGAAATATTAGTATTGCACAACTTCAGAGATTAGCCAACGACTGCTTTGGGGAGAGGTGATCCCCCCAAACAAACACGTCCAAAGCGTCGTAAATACAACACAACAGGGAGCAACCTCAGCTTTAGCCCTGCTAAGTAACTGCAGAAAAAAAGAACTTACATAACCATTACATATTTGATTGACATGTTAGTAAAATATTATAATAGTTTTGTTGATAATGTCACAAGTTATTGTACACATCAAATAATATACCAAAATTTGATTCTGTAGGTTGAACAAAAGTTTTTTTTTCTTTTTTCTTATTTTTTTCCATCCACAAATCAATACAAACTGATAAAAACAGGGATAAAAACCAGCCAGGTCATCTCAACATGCATGAAAAGAAGAAAAAAAACGTCACATTAAAAAACAAAAACAAAACCATGTTGATTGTTGTACAGCGGTGAGATAACAGAACAGGACAAATCCAGCAACATATACTTAAAAATATGTATTGTACAGTGAAATAAGTCATCTTATAACAGCTGCAACAGAAGTTCTCCTCTTTGTCAAATCAGCCAGACACAGTCTTAAGTAAAAGAAAAAAAAAAAATCTACAAAGTTGTCAACCAGATGTCGCAACTATCAACTAGGTTGTTGTCCATTTTTAGAATTATTATTTTTTTGTGAATTTGCATAATTAAAAAGGGCATACCTCTTCTTTGAACAGCTTCTACAAAATTGAGGAAATCCCAAAGTTCTTGTTTGTAAATACCTAGAAAATGCATATTTACAAGTATGTGTTGTTCTCCGCCTAGTCAGAAAATCTGGACCTTTGAATTACAATGTCAAAACTTAAAAAAAACGCACAAATAAAACCATGAAGCTCGCCGCTGACTGTTAAAAACACATCTAAGTTATTAGCTGTGGGGCACTGGCTTTCTGGGGAAGTGACGTTGGAGAAGATTTAACGGTGTAACTGCCGGGTGAAAGCCATGAAACGGCAGGATGTTGGAATTTGAAAATGGGGCAGTGGTGTTTTAACAATTAAAATGAATTACATATAACAGGACCGAGCACTGGACGACCGTTTCCAGTATTGCTTTCATCAAAAGGGGAACAACTTGGCAGATATAGTATCGGCATCTTTTTATATTTTTCTTGCAAGGTACTTCAGATCACCGAGGCTTAACTATGTTCGCAGTGAAATTCATGAGCATGAAAGCTGTGCGTCTGTATTTCAACTAATAAGCAACTCACTGACCGAAACCCAAACATGAACGTTCACGTGGTGTGTTCATCGTGTCGTTGTGTGTGAGGAGAGTAATGTGGACGTTGCTAATGTGAAGCACAGTTGGCGCTTTATCCAAGTCAATTAAAAAGGGAAGGCGATTAATCTACCACTTTAACATGAACGTATCAATCAGATCAGACTAAAAAGGTGAATAATGTAATTGTCTGAATGACCAGTAACAACGTGCATACGTCATTAACGATTTGTTCTTATTTTGCACAGTCGGAAAAAAACAGACACATTAACAGTCACACGTCTTTGAACAGCTTGTCATATACTTGTACGGTGCTATTTTTTTGGTTAAATCTCAAGCAGTGTTGAAAGGCATGAGGGATCCATTTGATTTAAATGCCATGAAAATCAGAAAAAAAATGAGGGATTCGGGAAATGCTTTTGACTTCTACTTGTATGGTCAATGCTCTTGTTGGAACTGGGAGCAAATATCCCCTTTTGTGTGAGCTTTTTGATTATGGTCTATTAAATGGGTCAAAAATATTCAGACATTAGAATATTGACTTACTCAGAAAACAGCAAATTGTCTTTAGGCAAACTGGTTTCCACTATGAAAAGTTTTCTAGAAACTGGGAAAGTCTGACTGCAAAACACCTGCGAGACCAACAGTATGTTAAGAGCATAGATAATACAGTATGCTTCTGTGACCAAGATCCAGGCCGTATCCAATCAAATAAAAAGCCACAAACACTAGTGTATTATTAATGTGTATTTACTACGGATCTACAGTTTCAATATACTTCCGATTTAACCAAAGAAATGCTTACATTTAGCGTGTTCAAAAACGTCTGACAGGCAGTGTTGATCACACCCTCAGTTTCAACTTACCCATCATGACACATCACTGACCTCACCACTCTCTCCTCACTTTCACAAACCTTCAGAGTACTGCAACCTTTTTCAAAACAAAAAAAAAAAGCTCAATAGCAATTAGTGACAAAAAAATAACTCATTTCATATCCTCAACAATTAAAACATTTTCTGTGTTGAAGACTTTTGCTGACAAAGAAAAGAAATACAATCAAATAAAATAAAATGACTGAGCATCGGCCACAAGCGAAGCAGTTTGGGATAATCTTATCATAGACTGTGATGTCTGATGTTCTCTGATCCTTAAAACAAACAAAGGAGGAATGACATGGTTGCTTCTATTTTGACATTTTCACACCATCTTTTTTTGCGGATGAGAAATTGGTGAAAAGTTAAACACGCAATCAATATTTGTATCGTTATTTTAGTAAATAAACAGTAAATAATCACATTTACTACTAAATCACTAAGAATAATTCCCAGCTATTCCCAGGATGTCTAAGAATTAAGGATCAGAAGCCAACAAACAGAAAATAATTCATAATGCAAAAGCTAGCATGATACAGGAATTTAAGGACATGTCTGTGGCATACAATTCAGTCTTTTATTTTCTTCATATTTACAGATTAGAGGAAATTTGATCTACTTCTATACACTGTTTCCATGTAGTTTCTGTGTCAGTCGACCACTTAGCTGTTGTCCGTTACCACAACTACAGTAGTATGAAAAATCAAGACGTAACGTCCACTCAAAACTGAGGAATACAAAATGATAAAAACTTCAACATACTTATTTAGTAACCAACGAAACCAACTTCAATTAGGAAAAATATGCAGGTAGCTAAGTGGTCAACCAAACTCTTTTTTTTTTTTATTTTCTTTTATATTTATTATTTTTTTATAACTTTTATTTTTTTAGCATTACGTACATATACAAGTGTAGATAATATAAGTATATATTCATATATACATAATGAGTATGTATATATACCAGTAATGCATTCATTATATATACTTATTTTCTTCACAGATATGTGAAATAGGAGAAAAGATGACCGTTACAAATAAAAAGTTAAAATGAAACAAAATGCAGAAAACAAACCTACTGATAGAAACAATTTGTAAATGCACTTTGCACTATATATTTTTGTTTTTGTTTTTAGAAACTGTTTTTCCTTTTTTTGTTTAGTTTTATATTTCATCACTTACTTAATATGCGGGAGGGGTGACACTCATTTAAAGTAGGAATAGTACCCATTGCTACCATTTGAACTTCCAATACTCAGCTCTTGCAAGAGGGAGAGAGGGTCGCTGTTCTTTTTGACCTGTTCGGGGCGAACAGCTCGGGGTTTGGGTGGAGCACGGAGGGCACTGGCATAGGACATGGTCGGCGGTTTGCTTAAATTTGGAGCCCCTTGGCTGGCCTCTGCAGGAGCCTGCGGCGGTGGTGGTGGTGGCGGCGGCGGCGGCGGCTGCTGCTGCTGTTGTTGTTGCTGCTGTTGCTGTTGCTGCTGCTGCTGTTGCTGCTGCTGCTGCTGCTGCTGTAATTGCTGCTGCTGCTGTAATTGCTGCTGCTGCTGTAATTGCTGCTGCTGCTGCTGCTGCTGCTTGTTATTGGGCATGAGAGGAGGAAACTGTCCAAGATGCTGAAGGGAGTTGAGGGAGTGTGGGTGCGCCTGCTGTGCTGCTGTGACCTCAGCCTTCACCTGCTCCTCTGTCTGACGAAGGGCCTTGGAAGCTGGAACAGGATGGAATATCAAAGTTTTCAAAACAACTCTGTCTAAAAGATCACAGTGCTTAAACTCTCTGAAAACCAAAAACGTTGACTGACAGAGGTGCAAGACTTGTATATTGAAGTGAAAATCAAGGCCACAGAGAGAAACACATGATAGGAGCAAAAAAATTTCCCAACACCGCTTTGGGTTCAGAGGGTTAACAACAGCATATTTGGTGGTGCTTACCCAGAAGATCCCGGTGCTGAGTGAGTGTACCGGCTCCGTTACATGGAATGTTCTGGAACTGTCCGGGACCCCCACCATTACTGGGCCAGAGGTCATGTGAGGGGTAACCGTAGGGTGCATGTGGGTGCTGATGGTGCTGTATGTGCTGATGGGGGTGCTCCTGGAGGTCTGACGCACAGGGCTGGGTCTGTTGGGACAGGGCATTGTGGGCGTTGGCTGGAGACGATTCATCTGGGTAGCTCGAAGAGATGCGACGCTGATAGAGAGGCCGGCCTGGACCTCTGGGTTCATACTGCACAGACAGCAACAAGGGACGAGGAAGAGAAAAAGGTGAGTGTAAGATATTAAGTCAAAGAGATGGGCAATATGACCTTTAAAATAAAAGAGGCTTGCAGCCCTAAAGAAGTAGAGGGCCACAAACAACAAGCACGACATTATCTTATCACAGCACTTCAGTGATTGGTGCATACATGAATGAGAAAGTACTTCTGTGCATTTATTTCTCAAATAATGTTTGTATTTTGCATCATTACTGTTCACTTGTTTTGTAAAGATCCAAGCACCACAGCATTAATATCACTAGTCCCTCTAGTGCAGGTCCTACTCATTTGTCAGATCATACTTGGCACTAATAAACATAAGCCAAGCAATCAACTGTTTATCTTGGACACACATGCAACCCATCTTATCTTTGGAGGGTGAAACAGCATTTGACCTACACATCTTAATATTAATTCTGCATCTCTATCAAATGTGGGAGATTTGATGTGAATTATCCACATTCGTCTGTGGCATCGACCGGTTTGATTTTACCAGGAACTTTGAAATCTTTATTCTTTAACATTCAGATGTAAGTATTTGAGAAAAGCCAGACTCAGCTAGTCCCATTAAAATGCTCACAACTGTGTGAGTGTGAAGACAGATTAAACCATTTACAGGAGTTAAAACAGGTGATGCCAAATGTATCCCCTTTACAGAAAATGTCAGACAGGTAAAAACGGAGGAAGAGGGATAAAACATGTTCTCTCCCTGATGCATTCTGAATAGTTGCATATGAAGATACAGTGCTGTGAAACAAAACAGAGTGGTGAAGAAGTTGCCCATACTAAGGCAGGCCCAAAGCTTGCACTTGAGCCATTCCTATATGAACCAAAAAAACACCATCCAGGATGTTATGGGAACTGCAGACATACAGTTTGTCCCTTCAAACACACAATGTGAATGGATGATTGATGAATATAAATACAGTTCCGAGAGCTATTTTTCAAGTAGTTTTAGCCTGCACTGAAGCATGTGACATAATGTAGATGACTTGATAAAGATCCAAATAATAATAAAAATAAATTAATAAACTTACCTCATCTACGTTGTGAAGGGCTGTGGCTGCTGCTGTTCTGGGGGAAAGTGGATGGTAGGACTCCTGGGCTGGACCTTGACTTTGTTGTGGTTGTTGCTGCTGCGGCGGCTGCTGCTGCTGCTGTTGCTGCTGCTGTTGTTGTTGTTGTTGTTGTTGCTGCTGCTGCTGCTGTTGTTGTTGTTGTTGTTGTTGTTGTTGTTGCTGCTGTTGTTGCTGCTGCTGCTGCTGGTGTTGATGGTGAAGTTGCATCAGGTGGACTTGCTCCTGCCTGCTGGGGTGAGCCATGATGGGTAGTCCATAAGGAAGGCCGTGGCCCTGGTTACCCAACAGGTGGTTCTGTTGTGGTGGGCTCACTGACGCAGCTCCACCATGAGGCCACTGGGCCTCTTGCAGCAGGTATTTGACCTGGGAGGAAGGGGTGCTGGTAGAGTGGGCTGGTGGCTGATGTGGGTAGCTACCAGTATTATACAGGGGGTTTCCTGGGTGCTGCTGCAGAGCTGGGTTGTTGAGAGGGTTGTCGTTAAGGGTGTCATGGGGGTATGGTCCTGATGGGAAAGGGCCAGCATGATTGGGGGTAGGAGCTAAAGAGGATGAAGGGTCACCTGAGGCACGGGACTGGGACTGGCGGTACTGGAGTAGACGAGATTGAGGTGGGGGCTGCATCTCAGCTGCATCCCTGGGTTCAGGCTGTTCCTGCGGGGGCATCTCTCTCAAGAGGCCTGGGTACCTGGGAATTGAAAATGTATTTCTTTACGTCTGGACTCTGCGTCATGTTTAACAATAATTGAGGAGCAACCAACAAACGTTAAACGTGTTGCTCAGTCTAACCTGGTGAAAGGTGGTCCAGTGGAAGCAGAAGTAACAGTGTCATCCTCGATATTGGCACCAAGGCCCCAACTAGCTGCTCGGAGCAGCTGAGGGGGGAAGCGAGCCATGCCAGGTTGAGCAAGGTGGGCAAGCTGCTGGGGCAGAGGGAAGGGGACGCTGCCCTGAAGGAAAGGGCCTGGCGCCTCCCCCCACTGGCCCAGTCTGGCGGCCTGCTGCTGCTGGCTCAGGGCCTCTAGAGCCAAGGGACCCTGGAGGTCTAAAAGGAGAACCGTGTGATTAGTTGTGATCGGTTGACTGCATCAATTTTTTATTTATTTATTTTTATATATATATATATATATATATATATATATATATATATATATATATATATATAAAATGCATATGGTATTCTATATATTAGAATACCATATGATTCATAAACAATCCAGAGTTAACATGTTAACTCAATTCAGCTTTCAGCAGTTATTATTTAAGATTCTACCAAACTACTAACATTCTCATTAGAAAATAAGTGACTTCACTGGGGAAGAACACTTGCTTGATCAGTTTAATAAACAGCACTAACATGAAAGTGACAACTTCATAGAGTGGGCGAAGGCAGCTACGGATTAGTCTCTTATCAAACAAAGAATCTTGGAAAATAAATCAGATTATCAGGACATGAACTATTTTCAAACTAAATATAAAAACATTGAACTCCTATTTGTATTACTTTGTGAAAGTCTAGACTAAATAGCCATTAGCAAAGTGAGATCTTCTGCGTTAATTAAAAGAAACTCTGTAGCAAAAACAAACAAATCACCATTTCCCATTCTAGCTCTAAGGATTTGCATCCACTTACCCAAACTATCTCCCAGACTTCCATCCTGTCCGTCCTCACCAAAGCTGTTGACCCTGTTATGCTGCGACAGGCCTGGGTGGTGCCCCCCTGGGTGGCCCATTGGAGTCCTAATGGAGCTGCTCATCTCTTCCACCCCTCCAGGCTCCGGTCCATCCAAAGTGGGAGACTGGATAGCCCTGTGAGGGGGCATGGGGCCAATGAAGAAGGAAGCGTTGTGGCTACCACCAGTGTAGGCAGGGCTGAGCTGCTGCTGCTGCTGCTGCTGACTTGGTGGGGCCATCCCCGGGTGTTGAGGCTGGCTGACCCGATAAGGAAGCCTGGAGATGGGATACTGTGGGGGGAAGGCTCTTCCACTGGCAGGATGTGGAGGGAAAGCTGGGTTGGGTGGTGCAAGGTGGTAGTTGAGGGGTCTTTGGGCTGCTGAGGGATCTTTTCGATGGAGCAGCGCATTGGGAAATCCAACAAGCCCGTCTTGCTGCGAGTCTAGACTTCGGCTCTGGGCTGCGTCTAGCTCTCCCTGGAGCACCAAATAAACACCAAATCAACCCCCATGAGCAAAGACGTGTGGCTCTACATAAAACATAGACAAGTTGCGTAAGGTTAATGAAACGCGTAAATGTCAACAACTTGCCTGTTTTTCTTTCATGTCGGTGGTTTTCCTCTCTGGTGTCTGAAGACGGCTCTGTTCTGACTTTGGACATCCTTCTAATTTACCTATAAAGTTAAAAACAAAAAACTAAGTTATTGACATATTTTTGGCCATTGCATACAGTCACTTCTTTCTATTTGATGGAATACAATTAAAGCCATTTGTGATGTTGGCTGGTCGAGGCACACCATTTCTGATAGGGTCTGCCTGTAGCTCCTTGTCCGGGCTGGGCTGGCCCATTCCTAGATGAGAGGGGTGGGCCACCCCGCTGTAAGGGATGGGGGAGCCTCGATTCTGGGCCTGCAACAGATTAAAGTTGTAGGCCATGGCTGCCGGGTGGTTCATGATGCGAGGGTCCACAGGGAATCGATTTTGGTAACCAGGCCAAGGCAACTAAGGAAGAAAACACAGTTTGACAGATTTTTGATTAAGACACCGTGACAGAAGAGAGGGAGGTAATCACACACTGTGGATTCTGGACAGCACATTACCAATAATGACAATAATAAACAGTAACACATGAAACCAAATAGCTGAATGTAGTCATGTTGTTTCACATGTAACATACAGAAGTGAGCTACATAATAACAGAGAATTAATTTACAACCAGACTCAATGCATTTGGGTAATATAACTCTTGTAATATGACTCTTGTGGTATACTATTAGTGAGAAAAAAGTTAATTGCAGAAGGGGAGTTATTACACCGTTTAGATTGTTCTGTAAGAGCAAACCTATGATATATTATCACATTCCACAAAAATATACTAAATACCAATACTAAAGTACTGAAGCGAATACAGTAATTGCAGGATTATAGATTTATTAACCTTAGCTGCTAAATTTGTATGATATTCTATAAATGTGTTCCTTGACCAAATATGCACATATTTTACACATTTTCTTGCAGATCTTACATAATTTAATTAAAAAAAAAAAAAAACTATTTTTATTAAATCCTTTGCTAGTAATCAGAATATAAGACTTGTGTGCGATTGTATATTTAGCCAGTTTGTTACCAGCGGCAGGAAACTTACAGGCAGGGGCATGGACATGACCATGTTGCCACCGTACACAGCTGGGACGTAGAGGATACTGGCGCCAGTATGAGGATCTATCCTCTGAACAGGGCTGGGTGACTTGCCCATGCCAGCTGGCGTGCCACCCAAGGGTGGTGAGAATGCCCGAATAGGGTTTCCCATCAACACAGCCGGGTTGGGTTGGACTGCAACGAGAGAAGATGGCAGAGTAATACAAGTTAATGCATATGGTTCATAACCTTAATGTGAAGACACATTGATAGTAGGCAACACACCAGCCAAATACATATCTAACTATTCAAAGCTTGGAAAATATTAGGGAACAACTTCTATGGCTTTATCAGAGAGGAGGGCGACCTATGAATAACCGATGCCCAAACTGGGGAGGAAGTATTGATTTGTGCAGATTTCATCATCTTTTCAGTGATGACTAATGTAGCTGACAGACAATCTGCAGCAGCTGAAACAAACTGTCTGTCTTCCCGTAGTAAACATCGTAATAACAACTCCTTGCTGTGTTGTTAAAGGCTGCATCGCACTGATGGCTTCAATAGCCTCGGGCCTTCATGCATCCATCTGCACTGCTGCATTAGACTGGCTCATTTCAAGCTGTTGTGATGTGTGCTCATTTGTGTTGAGAGAGACAACAACAGAAACTCTTCTACTGTTGCTCTGTTGTCAGACCATAATAATGAAAACATATAAAAGAAAAAAAAAAATCTGGGAACGGACATTATTTCAACACATATTTCAACATTATTTTACTGCGTACTGCTCGATTTAGTCAGGATTAAAAGCAATTTTAATCCTGATTAAACAAGGATGACGTGGGTAGATTTGCGTCACATCAAAACTTTTAGCTTTAAATGAACAATATCTTTTTGATGAAATGTTTATCAATGGTACCATAGCAATGTACTTTTCTAGGATAAGTCCTTAATCTACATCCAGTCAAGTGGACATCATCAGTGGGCCTAAGTGACAAGCTTTTCATATTTAGATAATCAACAGGGATGGACCCACCATATCCTTCAGGTGGAAGATGCTCTGTGTGGTTTGCATGTTTCCCCTGTAGAAAAAGAAGAAAAAAAAACATACAAGATATCTTTAGCAAGATTTCATAGAGGCCAATTGGAGAATAAAGTGTAAATAAATGATGATGGTAACTGTTAATCAATACACAGTAGGAACTAAGTATACAGCGGCTGCAGTATGATCCTCCCGACTATCCCACGTTTGTCCAAACAGTTATAGGAGCAACACCTCATCAGTGAAGGGGCAGGAATTAAAACAGGGACTGAGTTGGAAATCCTCCTAGTCCACAATTAGCTACATTCTGTACTGTACTTTCCCTGTGACGGCATCTCAGACGATCCATTTACTGTCCTACAGTATGGCCTCCTGGAATTTTTGTCCAAAGCTTACGCAAGCACAAAGATACATGAAGACATACAACAAATTGTAGAGACAGAACACAACTGTGTGCTATGCCTATCTTCACTAATAAACTATGTATGTATTTAATAAACTATTTAAAATGCCCTTTTTGGAATAGCCATAATTGACAGATTTGATCAAAAACATCCCCTAAAAACAACAACAATCCCTTTGAATCAATATATACTATTAACAGCCGCATACTGACACAGCTTGTCCAAAATTGATCGAAAACACATAAGAGCCACACCACTGCATTTGGAAGACATATACCTTAGTTTATCTGGGATCAATTTTGTGACTGCAATGTTTTTCAATCTACAACAAGTCAACATTTCTGCCAAGAGAGATCTTTTCTTTCTACTACTCAATGACAAAAACTTAACTCCCTCGCCATTCTCTTTCTCTAGGGTGATTCACAATAAAGCTCCATCTACTATACGTGTACACAGAGAAATTGAACTGACGCCCGATCAGTGATGACACACACACGTACAATTACTCATGTGGGGGCGTGCACACAGACACGCACATATACAAAACACCGGGCTCACATTAGATCTCCACATACCCGAGTGTAGATGGACCATATCTCATCTATTAGTAATCATTAAAGGCAAGCATACACAAAAATCTACTTTGAGCTCCGTCAGTGGCGGTTTACTAGGACGCCGTCTCTCCTAGTTGACTGTGGCGTTAACAGATAGTCCTTGACAGAGTATGCTTCCTCGGAGGTGGAAATTAATGACATCCTCCATTCCATGAGATCCACTCTGTTGCCATACTGATATTATAAAAAGCTGATAAGGAACACTAGTCAAGAACAGGAAAACAAGTGATTCTGTGGCATCATTACCGAGTCCATAGTGCCAGCGAATGATTAGCAAGTAGTTATGGACAAAAGGATGGAAACAATTTGCAGAAACATCTGCCATCACAATACAATCGCACAATTACAATTATTCCCTCAAAATGAATGACAGCGTCTAAACAAAAACTGACAAAAACAGCAATGCTGTAACGGGTTCCTGGTATATTGCAAACTCTCTACAAACCCGGACAGACACAGTTTGAAGGTAGAGGCCATTTGTTGAGAAAATGAGACCAATTCTGCAAACTATACCAATACAGAAACAACTGTGAATCGAGTCATTCTAATATCAAATAACTGTAAATTCTGAAAGACCGACAATGTTGAAACCACTTTGTGAGACCGAGCCCAGGTACCAACTAAAAGATACGGTCAGTAAACAAAGTCAAATCTGGTTGCTTGGTCCCATATGTAATAAAGTTTAATTTATTATGGCACCTTTGGTATTGGCATGACATAGCAACTAAATTAAAAACTGCTGAAACTAATGTAAATGTCTCTGCAATATGCAATGATCTGGTAATAAATACACCAAAGATGAAACTGTGTAACAAGTAGTTTTTAGTCCGAATAAGATCCCCTACATAAAACTGGCTGAGATCGGAGATGATGGCGCAGAGACAGCTTTGCTTGGCCGCTATTTTAGGGCGTAACATTAACTGAGAACTGCCAGACACACCAAACTGAACACGGGGCCCAAAGTCCAGCACTGTGGCTATTTTATCAAATCATAGATGTGCTGCTGCAACTTTTTCCTCTAAGTACAAGTTGAATAGTGGCAAAGACCAACGTTTGTCTCATAAGATCAATTTTCTGTGGTGGGCTGCTGAGAATAAAAGGCCATGCTTAGTGGATCTTACAGGGTGAAGGCTCAGCAGTAACAGTTTGGTTCTCAATGACACACTCAGTGAAATAGCAAATGTGCCCTGTGCTGGGAAATCAATGACAAGCGGTTGAAGAGATACAAGAAAAATTGTAATGAAAAGACAGAAGAATACTGTATATGCCAAGAGAAAGTCAGACTTAAAACCAAATATTCCATTTTGCTCCCAACACCACTTCATGGTCCAAATAATGATATAATTGTTTTTTTTAAAAAGTGGCGATTATACTTGCAAATCTTCATCCCCAAAAGCTTTTTAATGAGACATATTTTACCGAAAGTCTTTCATACTTGCACCAAAACAACATCTGTGTCTGAAAACAGCACTTCACAATATGAAGTCAACAAGCATATATTTCAAGTAATCTGGATGCCACAGTGACCATGCAGCATGCTTTCTAAATTCTGATTAAATCAATGTGTCTTACAAGTAATTTAAACTACATATTGTATACCGTAGTCCCTATCATCCCTTTCACTCTCTTCCCTTGGATACAAAGTTACTAATATTTATCGCATTGAAGGACAATGATCAACTGTCTCTACAAATTGATAGTTTGGACGAATTAACCCGGTTATCTTGGATTGTATAATACTCACAATGCAAGGTATTAGTGCAAGTGTAGGGTAACTCCAGCAGCGGCAAATGTGAAAAAGTTGCACTGAAGCAGCTACTTTCAACCCCACAACAAAGGTATAAATATAAACTACGACAAGACACTTTTAAAAGTTAACTAATTACTCTATTATTAAATTACATTTGCATGGAATATTTTGCTTGTACATCTCAGTAGGTGCTTCCAGCATGGACAGAGCTACCAAGAATGGTCTGACCTTTAAATTAGCAACATGCTGGAAATGCTGAAGGAAACAATATATTACATACTGCATAGCGACAGCACCATGTCTTTGTGTGCCGTGTGGTTGTGCGTTTGTGTGTGTGTCTAAAGCCGGCTGATGCTGCGGAGCTGTGGCTCATTAGGCCCAGTGGGAAATGGCAGCAGGTTGACAGCTGTGTGGATTTCGTTAACCTTTACCACAGGGCAGACAGGGAGGACAGACAGACTCACAAAGACATTTAATTCAAGCTAAACAATCAAACAACACATCCTTACGCCAAACCGGCGATGCTAATTTTATATCCGTTTTTTTTTTTCCTGTGGCCAAACTGAACGACCGCCAAGTATTACTAATTAATAAACATTTTTAATAGATGTGTGCTTTTATCATTTTTCATCGTTAAAAGCAAGAGGCCCTCAATCTATTCCGGATCATTTGTTTACTATTTTCAACAAACCAAAACGTGGTTACCCAACACATTACATAAAAAAACAAAAAACAAAAACATTTGGGCTTGTCAAAACATTATCTATCGCCATCTGTTTTTCTCTCATTTATGTCTCCCTACTCTTTTTCCCTGTCATCCTTCTCTTCTCTATTCCTTCCCTCCATGTGCAAAATCTAAATTGTTATTTTCAGTATTGACAGACGAAAAATAGCAGACGTGTATCCAGTAACAAGAAATATTGTTGAACAAAATCTATTTATATATTTTTATGTTTTCTTTTTTTGGTATAATCTCTACAGCTTGGTGTCTGGCATTTTTAATGCTCATATTGAAAATGCACATAATAAAAGAGGTGGATGGAAACAATTATTCCTTCCACTGTACCTCATATAAAACAACTCACCTTAGGGGGCGACTGCTGCTGCTGCTGCTGCTGCTGCTGCGAACCCTGCTTGATGGAGGTGGGCTGTACATGCTGAGGATGTGGATGATGGTGGGGGTGGAGGGCCTGCGATGAAGAGTGGTGCCCTTGAAGTGGCCTGAGGGCACGGGGGATGAACTCTGGGGCCAATGGGTTGAGGACGTAGGTCTTCTTGAGCTCCAGGGCTTCCAGCTGAGACTTGATCTGCTCATAGGTGATACCATGCAGGCTTGAGTTTTCGTGGCAGATGGAGATAAAGTGCTCCCAGAATTTTCTGAAAAGGCACAAAAAGAGGGAAACAACAGATGGAGATTATGTTATTTTTCTTTTCTCCTTTATTTCTCCTTGTTTGGATTGAGCGTTTTGTGGATCAGCTTGTTGATTTTTTTTTTTCTTTTCTTTTTTTCTACTGCTGGCAGTGTAACAAAATACTACTTCGGGGCTGAAGATAAAAAATAAGTCTGTTAAAACAAATGTGGAAAACGCATGTGTAATGTAGGGGTTAGAGGAATTGGAGGAAAAGGAAAATCAGCAAAATGATGAAGCACAACAAAGGGGAAAAAAATCTAAAACATAGGAGGCAAAACAGCCGGAACGCAAGAATGAAAAGAACAAATAGCAAATAATCTCTCAGTACACAGTCTACCAATGACCAGTCCGCGTTGACTAAAACAATCATGAGAACAAATAACGCTCAAAGAAACTGGTTATGTGAAATATTTAAAAATGGACTCCTGTTCAAAGGAATAATTGATCTTCTTCTGACATGTGATGATGACTAGCAGAGGCAAAACAGACAGTTGCTAGGGAGACTGTAGGTGGGCAAGGAGGTCAAAGAGTGAACTTCAAAAAGAGATACGAGGTAGCTGTCAATAGCATTTCCCCCTCACAGCTCCTGTATATGAAACTATGATCCTATAGAGTTACCACATCACAAGAATAGACATTCACCAGAACTATCACTGCACATATAGATATGCTATGTAAATATGTAGCATCAAAGGCCTTAGAAAAAAAAGTTTAAAGGCCTCTTCCCTGGTGGGATAAAAACTGTAAGAAATCAATAAAACATATTTACAAAAGGCATTATTTACCTGCAGCGCCCAACAGAGCACAGTGCAATGGGGTCTCCCACAACTGCAACCAGAGACTGGGCTCTGGTGATGGCCGTGTTGAGAAGCCTGTAGTTGGAGAGGAATCCATAGTCAAGGTCCTCCGTTGAGTCCTCAACTAGCTGCTCTTTACGTTTGATGGCCGTCTGCTTGTGTTTGCAGGTGTGCCGCGTCCGCACCGTGCTGAGGAACAGCACCCTGAACTGCTTGCCTGCAAACATGTTTTTTATAATTTTATTTTCTAAGTACTTCGATAAGAGTGAAGTAAAACCTATTATTAGGAGAAGCAAAGACCATCTATTTCATTTGATTAGAAACACACATGCACAAGCACGTTATTCCCTGATTTAGAAATAAGCCATAAAATTGCAATGAATGAAAAATTATGGAGGAACATTAATTTCTCTATTAGCTTCTATGATGTTTGAGATCAGTGGAAACTGTTTTCTAAAGCTCATTGTGTTGCACTGTCATGCGTGTTAAATTCAAGTTTACGTACTAACCAGAGTAGAGTTTACTTGTGTGTGTAATCACATGTTTCATGCGTGATTAATGAGGAAGTTAATGACTTGTGGAAATCAGCTGGATGCAATACATGTGGGAACTGCATGAGACTGACGCAGATGAGATTGGGGGAAGAAACCCAAACTCATTATCCTTATGGATGATATAAAGGGTAATATGAATACTGATAACTGCAGTGTGATGTATAAAGATTTGTCTTTAAGGCAATGTAGCTCTAATTGTAAGTATAATTTTGACTGAAGATGGACAATGATATCATCCCACACAGAAATATGTCAGACAAGTTTCATGGAGAATGAGGCAGTTGGGGATTCAAAACGGTATTTGTTTGTCTAACTATTTTTTGATTGTCTGACAATAGCAGCTTTTTTTCAGTTTACAATTCCCCATTCTTTGAATAATGTATAATACGCCATCAAAGGATAGATAAAACCTCAAATACATGCATATGTTTATGCAGGACACCAACAAGGCCACTTAAATCTCAAAATATTCATGACCTGGTACATTGGTGTAGCACTAGTTTCAGCGCTTGAGCCCGTAACTACACACACGTAGATGCATGATGGTCAATACGCGTTCCTCACCTTGGACATTGAGCACTCTTTCCACGCTGATCTCATGCATTCTCTTCTTTCGGAGCTCAGCACGAATGCGGAACACCTGGTCAGCGTACGGTGACACCACTCCAATGCTGCCGTCGTCCAGCTTACCCCAGGACACTGGCCACTTCTTGCGCAACTCTTCCACCCTCTCCACGATCTCAAATACCTGCAGAGATGGAGGAACATGAACGAAGGTGGTGACAACAAGGCTCAATTCCATGCCTTCTTCACACCCTGATCACTGCCCACAAAAAGAACTGTAGAAAGTCAGAGACTAAGTGATATTTTCAACACAGGTAAAAAAGCAACATATTCTGAGAGAAACAAGCTTCAAGGTCTCTGGAAAAACAAGGTAATCCAGACCAGCACGCATTGCTAAAGGAAAAACAGCATTTGTGGTTTACTGATCACTCGACTTCATATCACACCTGCTGTTCGATTTCGTTCTAAAACTATACTAATACTTAACATAGTTTAATTGACAATCTGTTTTACTTTATTAGCTTCACTGTACAGGTGATTATTAGTTTATTTCTAATTCAATAGTTGGTGCTTTGAATCCCTCTTCTTTTTTCACATGAGCAGTTTTTGAATTCCTGTTCAAAGAATTGGCTTTGAAATATCATGGAAATATTGTCTTCCACTTGAAGGCAAGCCCATCAGAGACTCTTGCACAGGACTATCAAAAGGACATGCGTATCGCATTTTGATTGAGCAAAATTATGATAATGTTGTCAATTGTTTGACATATGGATGCTGTAACGGAGAGACAGAAGGTAATTAATTTGGCATTGCTGACAGTTTGGGAACAAACTGAGGAAGAAGCCGTTGTTTAATTGG
Source organism: Taurulus bubalis (assembly GCF_910589615.1). Classification (NCBI taxonomy): domain Eukaryota; kingdom Metazoa; phylum Chordata; class Actinopteri; order Perciformes; family Cottidae; genus Taurulus; species Taurulus bubalis. Next base: position 20,855,249 of record NC_136594.1, on the reverse strand, counting down.
CTGGAACTTGTCAGTAAAGGGTCAAGGGTCAGACACGACCAATGAGCACAAAGAAGTCTGCAGAGGAACCAATCAGAGGCGAGGATGTCAGTGAATCATGCGTCATGGGTGTCAAATGTAGCTCCTTATTAAGTTTATGGGTTTCATCTTCAATTATGATCAAAAGGCAATGTGATGAGGCGAAATAAAGGGTGCTGATCATTCTGCTTTTGACTTAATTTAATAATCTAAATGAAATGTCATCATAATCAAATATTGCTTATTTAAATACACGTTTATTAATCAAACTGTCCATTATGCACTTATACAAGCACAGAGATAAAAGCATTGCAGACTGACAACAATTCAGCCTGAATAAAACAACGTGTTCTCAGGTGGATAAAACTGAAATAAATCTGAAATCAACTTCTCAGTGTGAGAAAAAGGAGGTGTAACTAGCGTGCATGGCAATCTCGACAGGCTCGCTCTGATGATTAATTAATGACATAATTACCAGCCAAGTGTTAGTTTTAATATTTTATAATCAGAATTTTAGCATTTTCATGAAGTTAATTCCCCTCACATCCCAAAGAGAATCAAAATGCTTCATCAATCACACTGATTAACTACATATTGGCCATGTTTTTAAGCTTTCATAGCCTTTCCCTACTCAGAGAAAGGGAGAAGAGCTATTTGGTATAATACTATAGTTCTAAACTTTAGGAACGCAGTGGAAATAAGATTCATAAATATATTGTTATGTGGAACAGGACAGAAAAATGTTGCATCACGGCAAAAGGTGAAAGAAATCATTTAAGATGTTGGTGTCATCTAATTATAGCTATTTTACTTATATGTATGATGAATTGCATTTCCTTTCAATAATGGATTTCCTATTCATTTATTTCAAAATGTAACATTTACTTTCCAGCCAGAGGAGTAAATATTAACACAAACGCTTACTTGACGGATCTCGTAATGGCTCCAATGACATTCAGCCAAAATAATGTATATGCAAACAGCATCAGGCCACAGCAGAACAACTATAACTTCTGTACCTCTGCATTGTTGTAGTAGGCAGTGCTGTTCTTCTCCTGGACATCTTCTCCTCTGGCGGTGAAGAAGGTCAGAGGGTAGAAGTCCTTATGGGAGGGCTGCTTCCCACTTGCCATCAACTTCCCATCATAAAACAATTCTGACGTGTAGCTGTCGGAAGAGGAGGTGAGAGAAAGAGAAAATAAAAAAAGGAACGCAAAAAGAGGGGAATATTAGGATGGAGGATGTTGGTGCAATAATTTCTATCAGAGGTTACTAATAATCTAATAATGATCGTAACATCATTCATATTTGGATACACATTTTCCTGGGGTATTTGAGATTTTGGAAAAGTTTGGAATCTTGACCAAAATTTGAAGTTCTGGATGCATAAACTGCATACTAATTTGTAATTAATGACAACACAAACATGTTTAATGTCAGAACAATTAAAGATACATTGTGTATGTTACCAGGAAGTGTAACGTAGTAAAATAAAATAAATGTATTTAAAACCTGAAAACTTCAATGTGCTCCTGAGTGTGTACATGTAGGTGCAGGTGTGCCATCAGCCTCAGCAACAAACTGCATTGACTAATCCAATACAGTGAGTTCAACCCACCTAAACCGAAAAGGTAAAATAACTCACCATACACAATTGGGTTAAAGTATGCACTGCTAAGCACACAAGTATTAGGATGGTGGAGAATAATCTTGTAAACCTTAATTTGTGTCTTCTTAGAAATCAACCCATGCCTGTCAATTCTTCACCCTTTTCCTCCTGACCCATTCCTCCCAACCCCCCTTCTCGAGTATTTCAGCCTCGCCTCCCAGTTTCGACACTCTGCATCTTTTAGGGCTCACACCTACCTGATGATAGCTTCGTGAGAGCGGTAGTTCTCGCACAGGAGGATGCGACAAGGGTATTCAGCGGGGTAGTGCTCATACAGCCGGTCCAGCAGTGACACATGCAGGTTACGCTCACGAGCAAATTCGCTGTACACAAACGGACTGAGCTGAAGGACACAAAATAGAGAGAGAGAGCATGAGAAAGTTAGTTTAACATTCTCTCACGTCCTTTCTTGTCCTTTCTATTCAACTTTGAATTTTTATTTAGTATTTTATGCAAAGCGACTTACAATGAGTAACCATGAATACAAACTCAGAACAACAAGAATCAATTTCTTCAAGAAAGTCAAAGTGCTATAAGTAAGTGCCATTTAAGTGCTACTAAAGTGCTACACTAAATACATTCCAAGTCTATCAGAGGTGTCAAACCATGTTATGCACACCTGCAACACTGCATTAGGTGGTTTCATGATGAAGTTTTTCAACTCTGGTTGAAGTTATGCTAATCACATGAAATCCCATTTAGTCTAATTTGCTTATTCTCTACGGTTTATAACAATAATGCACAGTTTGGTTCCCCTGGGCATCCTTGTTCCTGGAACTATTTAACAAATAAGATGTAGTTAATTTAAAACTGCAGTAACTACATTGAGGGCCATTTTTGTTTTGAGGAGCTAAACAAGTTGTCTCTTCCATTGTGACTTGCAAACTCTTCCATCTGGTGTGTATGCCGCTAAACAAACATACCTAGAGTCAGAGTGATTACAGTGGAATTTACTCTGAGAGAATTCGCAGCCGTTTGAGAAGGTGCCAAATTCAAATTAGTTTGGTGTATATATGCAGCAGCCAGTCTTGGTTACAGTCCTGCTCTAATATGGCACTGCTTTCCAGCCAAGCCAGAAAGGCATTTGATTGTTTGATAGCAAACCACAGGTTGCGTTTTATACCTAATCGCTTATACCGGTAACAATAAATCAAATAAGTGAAGAAATCAAGCATAAATCAGTTTTTCAACCAATACTTAATATCTTTAATGTCTAGTGACACATTTACAAACCTGAACACACCCACACAAACAAGACTGCAATGAATCTCTCATTTGAATCTTAATTTAAGACTGAAAGTGGGGGGTCTTCTAGCTTCATGAGGCCTCACACAGTCAATCAGAAAGCAAACAATCAATAGATGCCTTCGCCTTCATTGACTTTTCAGTCTGCTCTTCCACTGCTGAATAATGGAGGTAAACTGTTCAAGTGAGGGGCGGGAGACAGGAGAGAGTGAAGAGACGGAGAAATACAAATACAGTCCTTCCTTGGACCTACTTAGCTATTATATAGGCTCGAGAAGTGGAAGGAGATGGACGTGAGGCAAAGTGATTGAGAAAAAGGCAGATGGATACACAGGAGGACGTTGTCTTTTAAATCCATTTTTCTTTGCTCCAAGAAATAGCTGAGAGAGAGTGATCAAGTAATTAGAGCAGCTTCTGCACAGTAGACTCCTGTCTCGCCTCCATCCGCTGCCTACTGGTAATCTTGTACCACTGTCTAGAACCAGGAGAGGAGGAAATAAGGATTTAATTCCTTTCGTTGGCTTACAAAACCTGACTGATGAGAGTTTATGTTTGAGTCATCTGTGGCTGAAGTGGTCACCAGAACCTCAGCTCTACAGTGGCTGCTGCCTGTTCTTTTGTATTTGGAGTAGGCGAGTGTGGAGTCTAATCCACAGCAAAATACAAATGGAGTTGTTACTACTTGACGTCTCGGCTACTATCTGCGCCTGTATTGCATCCCTACTTCCAAATGTTGTTTTATTTTACTTTATAATACAAAGGTCTTCAATTGTCTGAGAGAATGAACCCAGGACCCTTTGATGTGCATTTACATATCTTGTAATTGGTGAATAAGCAAAGAAATGCTGCATTTTATTTTTCAATGGAGAAACTTTTCGTTACCTGCATATGGTCTCCAGCCAACACGATGCGGGTGTTCCTGCTTGCTAGAGCAAAAGGCATGATGGTTTCACACTCCATGGCCTGGGCCGCTTCATCCAAAAGGATATGAGTGAACAATCCTGTCAAAACAGATAACACACCAACATCACTTTAGTACTTTATGTTGTTGCTGCTAAACATAAACAGTTGTGCTGCCCCCAAAATGCACACTTGTTTCACACCTGAGAAACCTTAAGAAAAATAGAAGAAAGAACACAGTCCTTACGATAACGTACGAAAATGTATCCAGGGGGTAGTGTGTGTGTGTGTGTGTGTGTGTGTGTGTGTGTGTGTGTGTGTGTGTGTGTGTGTGTGTGTGTGTGTGTGTCTGCTAAAACCAAAACATATATCATACATATTATTGTTATAATTTAGCAAGATATACTTTTATATATAAAAACATTGCTTATGTTGAGTATAGGCATCAAAATGAATCAACATCAACTCAAAAGGCCAGGGAAGATTACCAACATTGGCACATAATGAACAATCATTTTGTTCACCAGGAGCATTAAAACCGTGTAGTTGTGTCATCTTCTTAGTCACTTTTTCTTCTTTCTTTTAACCAGCCCTGCAAACCGAAGGCAGGGTTGTGTGGCCGTTTGAAAGGGAACAGAAGACTTCCCTGATTTAAAAAGCTCCAACGGTGCTCCGCAATATGAGCAGAGGGGATGAAACGGCATGGCAAATGAGTGCTGGAGCAGGGAACGAGAGAGGCTGAATAACAACCAGCAAACAGCCTCTGAAGCGCGAGCAGAATTTCTACAGGAAAGTATATGCAGATATGAAATGTGACGGCAGAAAATAACAAAATAAACTAATGTACAAACAACAGAAACATAGCATGGCAAGAAAAGAGGTGGAACAAATTGATTTGGGGCAACATTCCCTCTTTTGTATCAGCCTTTAAACAAATGGCTGCAAAACGCATTGATTTTTATTTTTCCCTCCAACTATAAAGCCTCCAAAGTGTTCTGTCTGCACTGTGTGCACCTCATTGAAGGAACTGCTAGCATTATCTCTCTCTCTCCCCCCGGTGTGCTACTAAAAAGGGCATACACCTTTTTTTTTTTTTTAATAGCCAATATTTTTGCATGCACATTTGCAGAATATGTGTCTATTTAAGCTTATGAAGGGAGAAATGTCCCTTCACAGCTGTAAAGTGATGTACCAAAGAGAGGTGCATTTAAAGAAGATATGCGCAGGTGGAACTCAAACTAGAAATAAAGCATTGCTAGCATTCGCTCATTTTCCATTACCTATCCCTACCTAACAGTATGATTTGTTAGATGGTAAGGCATACTGCTAGATGTCACCAGAGGTTACACTGACTCCAAAGGCGGGATGTAATATGCATAAAATAAGGCACATGAGCAATCTCTGGATAATATGCATATACTTAAAATGATGTGCTCGGAATAGTTTATATACGCAGGATGAATGAAAATCCAAGCTGCACAGCAATGAATTTGTGGGACTGTCATTTATTTTTCATCACTGCATGGAAAATGACTTGCTCAACAATGCAGCCAACAGGATTTTCATTCCTGTGTATGTGCTACCCTCAAATCACATTAATTATTGAGGCCAGGCCCTTTTGTTGACCTTCTACTTCGATCCACACGAATACGCAACATGCACAAATAATGTACATGGGTCGTTACAAATGGAAATGTTTCCCCGTGCAGGGAGGTGAAGACAAGGAGGGAGGCACAGATGGTCTTAATGAGCGCAGAGAGGCAGTTATGAAGGGACGCAGATCTTTAGGTTTCATCTGGGACATAGTTGCCCACCTTGAGGGACCCCATCTCTGAACTAGAAACCCAAATTTTTGGAGCTGCCACTTGTCATTGGGCTAATAATGGTGTTTGAATTTGGAAACGGTAGTAAAAGAAAGGAAGAAGGGATGATGATAAGCAGAGGTGAAACAGATCCGAGGCCGAGTGTTGCACAAGAGATTTTGGGGACAGATGACCGTTTAATAATAAATGGCGGATGCTTCACCTCACACCCCCAGTCTCTCACATTCTCTATTTCACCGTCTCTTTCTACCCTTTTCACACTTTTAAAAAGTGACTTGCAAGATCTGAGCTCTGTGAAAAAGATAACATGTAAAGATCGGGTTTAAAAATTGTGTCAAACAGTGTTCATTAGCGGCTACTGCTCAAAGGTGAAAGGGAAACTATATGAACATTTTACATTGTTCTTGATGTGTTCTGGTTCTTGCCACACGATGTGAACCCAACAGGAGGCAACTTCCTTTCGGATAACAACATTCCCCTATTGACCACAGTTTGAGCTATAATGTTGAACCTTCATCAAGAACCAGCAGACTGCAGACAAAATCAATATTCACTAGTGCACACTCCTCTCCTTTACTTTCAAATTAGCTCATTTACAGTTTTTTTAAGAGTAGTTTGTTTGACAAATGTTACTCAGAGATCATAATTAAATGTCACATTTATTGTTTTATTGGTATTGTATTATTGCCTTGTCACTGAAACATTACAGGGATCCAGTTGATCCTGAACAGCAGCGGGCAGTATAGGAAACAAACACACACAGCTACACTGCATGTCTTCCCGACAGGTGAAATTAATTAATTTATGAATATAAAGTTGGCCTCTTCCCTGCTTTAGTCAGTTAAGAACGTTGAGACTGTGCCGAGGAAGATTTAAATGTATGACAGTTTGGAGTATATGAGTAAACATCTTGGACTGAATGTGAGGCTGTATATATTTTTCTTTAACATGTCATTAACTGATGGGGTTTGCAAAGGCTGTTTGTTCATTATTTGGGTTGAATTAGCCAGCAACCAGCCTTCTACGAGGGATAGACGCAGATCAACAGGGCATGACATTTGTCGGTTCGAGTCCTGAAGATGGAATTAGTCTTACAGGCACACCAAACCATTTACATTTCCACATGCCAGATCCCAGATCCAGGCCATGAAGAGGGAGGAACATCAGCAAACCAGATATTTAAGAGATTTCTTGGGGCATCTGTGCGTTTGGGCTGGGAGATTTGTTATTGCTACTTAGTAGACTCGCTGGCTCCCAATTGCCTCGTTTCCTGAAAATGTTCATCACCGTCGAACACAAGGAGAGCCGGAGAGATGAAACGTGGGGAAGAGGGCTAATGATGTACAATACATTAGAAACAGGCAGATGGTGTTCCCAAGCAACAGACAAAGCCCCCTCTGCTGACACATTAGAGTCAGTTATTAGCCTGCAATGACAAACTGGTTGTTTTCCATGTCTTTTACACAACTTAAATGAGTCCCATTTCGCTCTAAGTGGTGGGCTCCCGCCAACACTGGATATGAGACTCACTGGGGATGGCCAACGAACAGGAGACTGAACAAACTTTACATATTTATAGAGAAGAAAAAAAACACATTTTAATTAATATATTTTCAAATATTAAATTGTTCACCTTTTGTACATGCTGACTGATTTTTAAAAAAGGCAATCATTGTGTTTGACTGTATTATATCAAGAAATTGTACTATTTTGTCAACCTGTTGGCCTGTGTTCATTCCTCACATGTTCTTCAAAGGAAATTAAGGTGATTTAGACTGCTATTACACTTGAGATGACTACATATCTTGTCATGTGACTCACCGGGCTCCAAGTCAAGCTGGCAGAGGTATTGGGAGGTGCTGAGGGTCACCACCACCACACGGTGCCTAAGGATGTCATCCTTTGAGGGCATCTTGAAATTTACGAATGTGTTGGAGATGAGACAGTACTGCTGGACCACTGGGTGAACCGTCTTCACCCAGCGGTTCCTGAAGTATACCCTGGAGGGAGAGAGACAAAGGGAGAATTGTCAGGAGAGGGAGAAACAACCCAAAAGAGGACGACTTCATCAGTCTGTTGTTTGTCCACATTCAGATCTTGTTTGGATTTATTAACTTGCATTGTGAACTCTATTAACTTCAAACCATATTGTGTGAAAGAGTCTCGCTTGATACGACCAGTTCCCTTACCCTGCTTTTAGTTCTTACAATTAAAATATTTTGGTTAGGGGATGCAACCAGACTAATTAAGTCTGCAAATTATCTCACAAAGCAACAAAGTAGTTTCATCACCAGCAACAAGCATGTTTTATGCCTCCGTTTCACTTTAGACAAGGCAAACTTAGTATTTATATTATTATTTTGCAGGGAAGAACACCACATCAGGGCTCAGTGAGTATAATAAAACGCGTATTGTGTCTAATTGTACAGTATTAAGATAGTCGTCCTTCCTCAAAGAGTGAGGAGAAAACAATACTATGTATGGCTGCAAAGGACAGAAAGGAAGGCAAGCCCTTAGGTCCTTGTGATGTTAGTCAGTCCCTTTCCACATATTCATACAGGTCTTTATTCTCGACTGAGCTCGCTCTTTTAAAAATAGACAAGGGCGAGCTAAATTAAGAGGTTGTAACAGTGATTACGGGGCAATAAACATTGGAATCCACAGAAATCAGACAACAGACTCATGTGAAACAAGTCGTTTGACTGCACATCGTCCCTTTAAAACAGCTGTCAGGACCTGGCTGGTCAAGGCAGACACTGCTTTGTCTTTTGTGGCCTATGATGCTGGTGAAATGTGATTAGAATCGCCGTGTGAGTGAGTGAGTGAGTGAGTGAGTGAGTGAGTGAGTGAGTGAGTGGCCTTCAAGTGCAGGAGAGTTCATAGAGTCTCTAAAGTTAGCAAATGTCTGTCTGTCACTGCTGAGAGCCAAAAATAATAACTGTATAATATGGCTGTATTATTCAGACTGCAGGCTTTCCAATAATGTTAATCTAGTTGATGTATAGATGAGTGAGTGTTATCTGGCTAGAATGGCTTCAGCGGAAAGAATAGCAACAGACAAATTAACTGAACTGGAGTTTATGTTAAGTACATGCAATTTTCTTATTGAAAATATGTTATTAAATATGTTGTATTCACTCTGTAAAAGGCCACCTTTATACCAGATAATTTACATACAAGGTCAAGGCTTTGGAGTCTTAATGCCTTTTACAGTATACTATCGAAATGTGGCCCATTGTGGGTCTGTGATCACACAACTGCAGCTACCAGATGAACGCGAGGACAGAAAGGGGCTCTGTACATATAAATGCAAACAGATTATATTAAAACATATCTACAAAAGCACTATGTTTTCTTAAAGACACTATTGCATGTTTAACCTGCTGTGCACACGTACACAAGGCACATAAAGCATGTTTCGGCCCTTAGCCGTCAAGTCTTCTTTAAGCGTGTGCTTCCATACCTGAGAGGTCTGGCATGCGGATTGCCTGCTTCGACGTAAGGATGAAGGTAGTCCTTAATGTAAAGGTCGGCTGCACTGTTTGAGTGTGTGCAGATCAGGACCCTGTAGAGACAAAAGACAAACAATGTCAGGAGTGAAGCATGATACACAGCTTCTGTGAGACTCAGTGGAAGAAATGACAAAACTATGGCACATAAAACCAAACACTTTCAGCTAAATAAAATACCACGTTAAAGATGTTGACGTTATTTGGGGTGAAATAACCCTGAAACCTGCCTTTATGTGCTAGTTCGGATGTTAATCTCCAATTGGACTGATCAAACGTATTTACACAAAATTCCTTGTACCGTGTAGCTTTAAAGCACTTTGAAGCCTAACAGCGTGTATAGTGATGTGGGCAGCAAAGCCAGTTAGTTCAAATTGAGCTTCGCAAAACGTTCTTTTCCATGTATCCATTTAAACGGTGGTGAAACATCACAGCAAGCGACAGATGTATGCAGAGAAAGCTTGGAGCATTTAACATGTACAATAAATATTAGATACACCCGACTACGATCCATACAATGTCTTCATCATTTTTAACAGTATGAAGAGCAGCTAGCACAAGTCAAGAGGGGTCACTTCCCCTGGTCTTGACTAAAATATCTATAATTCATCATGAAGATAGAATATTAAATGCATTCAAAGTGAACTGAGGAATGAATATTACATTGCAACACTGTTTCCTTTTACATTACATATATGCAACCCCGTCTCCCTTATTCAAACAGAAAATATGAACTTCTGTTCAGGGGACACTGTCCGAGGTATTGCATTCATTTTTCATTAAGACCAAAGAACCATGTGTGTTCTCGTGCTAGAGATATTTATATATATATTTTTTTTTTATTTTTTTTTTCTTCAAACACAAGATATTGCCGAATTTCCTGCCGGTATCTGCACAGTGAGGGAGCCAAATCATGATGAAAAATTATAATCAAAGGAAAGCGAAGGTTTTATTGCTACACAACACTGTGTGGCCCACTGAAGTGATATAACGTGATTGATCGGATTATAGTTTGCTGGAAAATGTAATCCGGCCCAGGAAAGATGATCAAACTAACCATGTGCACCGACCACAAATGACACAAATTCATCCAAATGGCCAGCCCTCTTTGTCCTCGAGCGATGACACATGCACACTACTACGTGTATATACACCACCACAGTACAAATGCGTACTGCACAGCTCGACACGTCAGTCAGTGTTTTCGTGCACGTGTAATGGCAAACCCAAGGCTGCCACAGCCCTGGAGTTAGAAACTGAGGCCACTGCACAGCCAAGCACTCCCCATCACACCCTCTGACTGACCTCCCTGAAACTTTAATGACTGATGAAAATTGTATGCAGACACAAACACACACCTGCTCACATCTACAGTCCCCTTTCCATCCATAAAAACAGTCAATAGCACCCATTCATTTAAAGAGGGAGGGCTTGAGACATCCAGGGTGCTGATTAATTCTCAAGATGAGGTGAAAAGCCTTTTAAATACATGGGCAAGAAAAATTAAATCAGTAATGTTTAAAACATGCACTGTTGAATTGTACTATATTATACTGAGAGGTATAACATCATTTGTTATAACTCACATTATAACAAATTATAATATCATTAAGTTAGGATTTATTGCAGGACTGGATTTATATTAGACTGTTATTTTTAGCAAATCTAGGTGATCTTAATAAACTGGCAATTGAGAGTAGATTGATGAGTTCATGAATAATGTTTTTTCAATCACCATGAAGCACAAAATGACCATAATATGTGTGGGATTTGACAGGTTTGTTGATCAATACCAAAGACTGAAAATTGACTTCACATGTACGGAGTTTCCCCAGCACTTAAACTGACACCCATTAACATGCCGAGACACTCCAAACTTCTTTCCATCTCGTCACCAAACACCTTTCAAGTGCTGAAAGGAAAGAGGACAGTGCTCCCAGCTATCAGGGCAAATATGTCATTTTCAAAAGCAAATCATAAAGCGGTGTTATTAGAAAGGGCTTTGCTTTGAGACACATGATTGTATTGTCCAAAATACAAGACACCCTTGTCATGAGAAAACCCCAACCGGTCACAAAACTGGTAGGCCGATATACAGCATCACGTTTTGATCAAAATAAAGCAGATAAATAGATATGATGGAAGAAATTCAGAGCAAATGGGCGTTTAATTAGGGAAGGTAAATAATTGTAAAGGAGGTGCAACAGAGGCGGCCAACAGAGGTAAAACATTATGGTTTACATCATTTATTATATAATAAACAAACCTGCTGTCGTCCTGGCGCAGGATGTGCTTGACAGCCTGTGCCAGCGTGAAGGTCTTGCCGGTGCCGTAGGGTCCAATGATCAGGATTGGGGGCAGGGGAATAGTGACGGGCGTGGTGATGGCCAGGATAGCCTCTTTCTGCTTGGCATTCAGACGGGGATCCAGCTGCTCGTCCCACTGCCTGAGGGCGGAGAGAGGCCGGGGAAATGATTAGAGGAATCAATTTTTAATTTACTAATTTATTTATTTCAGAAAGTAGCTTGTTTTCAAGCATTTAGATAAAATATTGCCATGTGAACAAGTAATAGATTTGACAATGAGAGACACAAAGAAACATTTCATCTAATTAATCTCAGTGGGACATGACGAGAAATGTATGCAGTCTTTCCCTTAAATGTTCAGGAACATTTCCTGCATTCACCATGTTGGGGGAAATGCCGGTCACATGCCTTCACATGAATGTGCAACCGGCATAGATACCTTACTGCCACAAAAATAAAGTGGGAGCACAGAGGAAAAATAGGGGAGTATATGAACTAATACGGTGAGCTGGGTGGATGCGTTTCAAACATTACACCTGGGTAGAAGAAAGGGATGCACATACATTATTTAATGCACATACTCTTGATAGTGTGAGGGTACCATGCATGTAGCGCTTGTGTGTTTGTATTCTAGCATCACTGTCCTCATTTTGAAGATTGCATCCTCTGAAGTTGTGAATCCACCAACAGCAATCGATTGAGCTCCAACTGAGACATAGTTGGGGGGCTGAGAGTTATCTCAGTGCGTGTGTGTGTTTATAACAGAGGTGGACGGATGAGATCAAATCTAACTTTGGAACGAGCCCTTGACAGCGTCATGGTGGAATACACACCTGTTGGGGCTCCAGGGGATGGTGGGGATCATTCCAATGTCAGGGAAAAGGATGCCATTCTCTTTGGTGCGATCCAGAGCATAATGCATCTCACAGAGTGGCAGTCTGTTCAGCTGGAACTGGAGCTCCACCTGAGGCAGAAACAACACAGAGTTTACGAAGCAGTCAATGCAATCCTGGTTCATCTATAGATTATATATCCATGTACAGGCCAATGATACCATGCTATAAGCAATACAAGGTAATTCAATCAAATGGAACAGCCCAGAGACAAAAGCTTTTTTTTAGGGTTATACAATTTGGGATAAAATGGGAATCATTCATTTTGGGTTTACCTTGAGCTCATGAGTCTCATCCTTTCATTAAACACAATACATGCAACATATGCATTATACCTACAGCTTTAAAATAGGAATAAGTACAAGCTTGAATAGTCTTTAAACCAATGAATCAAGAGCTAAATCAAGATTTGATATTTAAGATGTCTCTATAACTTAAATGAAGTTCAACTACAGCTAAATGGATTGAGTAAAATAAAACAAGAGTTAAAAAGACACATACATGTCACCTATCAATATTACATAAAGCAAAGATAATCTACAAATGTTGTACCGTGTTTTCTATTTTTACCTTGATGTCTTGGCGAGCTTTAGTTACTTACATTTCTATTCAATCTCTTTGCTTACACTAGTTGTAACATGTAATCACTAAGATTTGCTTTCTACTGCTGGAGGGCCTTGTCATCATGCTAACTGAGACACGGTCCATACAGGCATCCTGTAAAGGATGGAATCCCTTTGGGGGTGTGAAAATTAAAATGGAGAGAGAAAACAAAACAAAAAAAATGTGTGTGTGCGCATATATATACACACACACACACACACACACACACACACACACACACACACACACACACGTAAAAGCCAGTAAATTAGAATATTTTGAAAAACTTGATTTATTTCAGTAATTGCATTCAAAAGGTGTAACTTGTACATTATATTTATTCATTGCACACAGACTGATGCATTCAAATGTTTATTTCATTTAATTTTGATGATTTGAAGTGGCAACAAATGAAAATCCAAAATTCCGTGTGTCACAAAATTAGAATATTACTTAAGGCTGATACAAAAAAGGGATTTTTAGAAATGTTGGCCAACTGAAAAGTATGAAAATGAAAAATTTGAATGCATCAGTCTGTGTGCAATGAATAAATATAATGTACAAGTTACACCTTTTGAATGCAATTACTGAAATAAATCAAGTTTTTCAAAATATTCTAATTTACTGGCTTTTACCTGTATATATATATAATACAATAGCAGAACAAGTCTGAGATATGCGATACGGAGAAGAGTTTGAAACATCAGGGCTGTATGAAATATTCTAAGAACCCACAAAGGAGATACAAAATGAAATTCTATCATGTAAGCAGAGGCGAGCAGCGTATCCAGGGGAATAAGAAGATTAGACTCTCACGGCGAAAGGATAAGGGTTGTTATGATAAATGTTAACACACCGGCTTACTTTATCTGCTGACGTTCAGGAGGAAGGAGAGATAAATATCAAGCTGGGTTTGCTGAAGGTATTCATTCAATAAAAGGGATAATTCTCAGAACTAAAAGCAGCACTACAACACAGGTTTTCCTGGAAAGATGGTTCAATTCAGTCCCGTAACCTTCTGTTAAAATGCTATTCAATACGTGTGTTAAAAGATTATTCACCCGCCTTTTCCACTACTGCCAATCCACAACTCTTGTTTAAGATCTGGTGATGACACCACAACATGGACTCCTCCTGCCTCAGAACAGAAGTGTCTACATGTCCCTTGGTGCAAATCATACCTGTAATTCTCTGTCAGGCAGCAGCCCAAGCTCATCACAGCAGTTCTTGCAGATCCTTAGGAAGATGTAGTCCTTGGTCTTCTCCTCGATCACAGCCTCGTAAACACGCTCTTTGACCCCGGGAGGCGGATGGCTGCTGAACCCCTCACGGCCAAATGGCAAAAGCAGAACCGAATTCACCTTGGTCATCACTAGCCGTCCAGCCAATGTGTCCTGAGGTAAAAAAATAAATAAAAAAAAAGACTAAATAAATACTGTTCAGAAGAGGTAGCTAGCTGACATGTCTGGGCTGCAGGCACCACCAATAAGTAGCTACACTACTGAAGAGTGAAAAGTTAGAAATCAATGTTGTTTATTGCAAGTCTACTGCAGTTAACAATTCAACCAATCCAGTTACCTCAGAAAGTGTTTCTGTGAGTTTGAAGCGTGCAAAGAGCTGTCCATTCTGGGCATACTTGGCTCCAACAGAGATGCCCGTCAGCATGAAACTGGTGACGAGCTGAAGATTCACTTTGATGTTAAACCTGGGGGGGAGAACATGGACAATTGTTTATGTCGTTTCAGACCTCTGCTATAACTTTTTTTTACAATGATTTGTAAGCTAGTCATGATAATGTTTTGTGGTATGTTATTGGCGAATATCATAATATGTTCTCCTGTGACTGAAGCGCTTGTTTATCCTTCCTTTACTGGAGACATTTTAACCCTAGGAGCTGTCCTGCTTTCAGGCATTCATTATTTTTTCTTAAGAGAAGCTGGTCTGGACTCATTTGATGACCTGTCAGTGCATCGAAGCAACCTTTTTTTTATGGATAAAGAGTAGTTTATGATAGAGTGTTACCTGCCCCATACACCCCCACCCCCCCGGGGAAAGTATGATAACAGGTTTCTCTTAGTCCTACCATATTTCCACACAACTGCATCATCCATGCATGCCTCAGGCATTTGAGCATTCTGAGCTTTGTTTCACCACAGTGGCCCCATAATATCCTGCATACCATTCACTGATATCAGCAGCACGCACATGAACAAAATCAGCTATACACTGGTATGGTGAGCATAGTGGTGATAATGAGCATTTTTTCACACTGTCTGAAGGAAAATCTAGTTCATAGCCTTAGAAGTGCTTAAAATGTAAGGTAAGGTCACCTAAATAACACTTTGCCAGTAAGGACTGCTAAAAAGCAGTCATGTTATTTTGTATATGTTAGTGCTTTGAAAAAGAACAACAATTGGCACAAAGCATAAATATGCACATATTGAGAGAACAATTGATGCACTTTTGTTTTCTTTCATTTCCAGATTGCATTAGATTGCCTCTCTGGTCTCTGCTGGATTTGAAGTGATGAAATAGAGAGCAACATTGGTGATTAACTCTGATGGACGATTGACATACGCAGACAAGTTAACCAGTGGAGTTACACAACCAACGGGTCGCTTGAGGTTTTGCTTTTAGAGCGAGAAGCATTTAGGCATAAACAGACAGCGAGACACTGTGTGCTCCATGACTCCCTCCTTTGTATTTTTAGATAGTCAGGCGATGCCTCTTGACCTGATACAAGACTCAACAAGCAAGAAATAAATCTGATGAAATAATAATATTGTTGTGAGATTATTCAGAGAGACGTTCTAGTTGAGTTTGAGAATCCACACTAAACCCAGAAAGCTCCTGCTGAAACTCAATCAGCCAAGAAAAGTATTACAACCTGCCTTCTGATTATTCATATGCACATTGGGAATACAGCAGATTTAATACTGTGTGTAGTTCCTTACCCCAAATGACACTGAGACAAGACCAAACTAAGAGCAAAGATGAAAGCTGAGAAATTTAGAGCACTGCACTCATATCACTGACAGTGGGATTAGCATAAACTGAGTTTTACTTGTAATTATCATATCATTAAGTTAAACCAGTGGAGCAGCAGGTAATGCATTTAAATGTTCCCCTCACCAAACTCCAAGGAATCACCTTAGAGATGTTATTAAATGGCTCTGAAACTGTGCGTCAAGCTGTTTGTGAAATACATACTCTCTATGTCTCCATGTCTCTCACACAGCAAATTCACAATACAGGTCAAGTCTGACACCTTGTGGTAGGTTGGCATCTTATAACACAAAACATTAACACCACTCAACCTCAGAGAAGGGCTATATTGTAGTCAGATTACAAATAATCAAAAAATTAACTATATTAATATACGGTGTATTTATTAAAAGGTAAAGTGCATTAAAACCATCAACGGTTAAGAAGTTGCCGTGTGACGTAAGGCAAGGCCAACACAACAAGCGGTTGTTTAAACTGTATTCTTGAGAGTAATGTTAGTGGTTTGACGCCACATTACTGACCAGACAAGATGACCATTATGTAGACTGGCACTGAAGTGGTTACTTGGCCGATCACGATACTTTTAAGAATGCACAAGTGCATTTCAATTTTGAAAGCTCCAGGGAAGGCTAGTACATAGATCTTGTCGGGTTTTTTCTTTTTTATGTTAAAAAATGTTAATTTTGTATTTTTCATCTATTATTATTAATTTGTTGTTACGGATATACGTGTTCATCTAATTTTAGTCTGCACTTTTGCCACTGAATTGAAACTTGCAAATGTCTTGCTTAGAATTATTTAAATCCTTTACCACAGTTATATCGATATTCACCTCGTTCAAATGCTTCCTTTCCAAATCAATGTTTTGCTGTAAATTATTCATGATATAGAATCTGAAAACTGACTTATTACAGATGGTTTACTTTATATGAGGTTACATTTTTCAAATTTTGCTGATATATTGATTGTAAATGTTTTTAATCTTTCCGACGTCAATCAGCGTTATCCAGGCTTTATTATGTACAGTTAAGCAAAATCAATTTTACTATCTCAGTAACATAGAAACCATGAAAACTTGCTTACTCACTTGCTAACTTCCTTATATTGTGCAATCTCTTCTATGTAGAGCAGGTCATGCAGCCGGGCCTGGTAGTTGTCTTTGGTCAGAGTCTTGTCCAGGACTGACTGAGTGAAGAGCTGATCTGCCGACAGAGGGATCTGATAGCGAGAAAGGAGGCTGCGCTCCAGGTCGGCCATCGTTTCATTAGGACAGAATTCTACGATGGTCTTACAGGAAGGGTCCCAGCGCTTTGCAGTGATCAAGAGCTGCTGCCTTGCTGCCATCAGGTGTTCCAAGTCTGAGAACAAAAAGATAGACAGATTTGTATTGTCCCCAAAAGGGAAATTTGTTTCCACAATGTGGTGTGCATTCAGCAAACTACACATTTCCATTCTAAAAAAAGGACAAGAGGGTGGTTGACAGCAGTTACCACTGTACATGCATATTTAACCAATTGTAAACAATAGTTTTTAAAAAGATATCTAGATAACCTTTTTGCTTTTATCATACCTTCAATTGAGGCAGCATCCACCATGATCCGCTGCATCAGCACAGGCTCTGAGCCGAAGTCAAAAACAACGGTCTGTCGGAAGGTACCAAAGATTTCTGTGCTGAAGCCCACCGCTACCTTGTAGAGAGTGTGGTCCAGGCCATTGTCTGCTGCCACTGTGAGAACAGCAAAGTTTGGTGTCAATGTATTTATTGTAGAGGAAACAAAACAGAGATTTAACTTAAACATTAATTAAGATGAAAGGAAACTAAAGGAGGTTAAACTTGCATGCAAATATAACTCAATTTACATCACAAGCTGTAGAATGCAATGAATAACCAAAACACAACCAAAAAACAGAACAGGACATACCTCCCGTTTCCTCTCCTGGAGTCCACTCTTGGCACCCGTTAGAGAGGGCTTGCAGCCGCTCCCCAGATGACACACCTGTGATGAAGAAGTGTGGGCGGTGGGCATCATAGAGCAGGGCGATGCGGAACAGCTTTCTGGCCGGCTGGTCAAGGAGACAAAGGTAAGATGACAATCAGAAGATCCACACAAGAGGATGAGGACCAACTAGTGCTAACAGATGTGCAGGGCAGAATATTGGTTCGACTAATAAAACATTTGAATCTGTACATGCTTGGTATTAAACATGTCATCCTACCTTGCACAAGAAGGAGAAGGTCCAGGAATGTGCTGATTTTTTGGTGGCGACGGTAATGGAGAGGCTGGAGCTGGTTTCTACATTCACTCCTTCTAA
Organism: Taurulus bubalis; assembly: GCF_910589615.1. Classification (NCBI taxonomy): domain Eukaryota; kingdom Metazoa; phylum Chordata; class Actinopteri; order Perciformes; family Cottidae; genus Taurulus; species Taurulus bubalis. The sequence goes on along the minus strand of NC_136594.1, from coordinate 20,836,964 downwards.
ATAGTCACTTAGCTAGAAAATAAAAAAAACACACATGGTTAGACAGAAACTATCACTGCAAATGTACTCATAAATCTTTTACTAGAGGTAGTCTGTCAAAATGTGGTGAAAGTTAAGTTCACAGCTGCAAAAAAATATAAGTGAAAGCAACCTTTAGAAACATGTATCGCATAATGTATGCTTCATAACAGTCAAGAGACAATGTATGATTCTTGATACTTAAATCTCAGTCAGTTTGTCTAGTCATCAGAGATGAACGTTGTCGGCTGTTCTGGGAAGTGATCTCTCACCGTGGAATGCTATTTGGTCTGTTCTCTATCTGTTGAGCCACTTTTAAACTTGCACGCACTCACCACTTTCTCTGGGGAGAGGGAATTCATCCACTTCTCAATCAGTGTCTCCATGTAGCTCTCGGTGAAGTTCTTGCTCTCCTGCTGCTGTTTGAGGCATAAGAGGCGTGACGCATAGCGCTTCTGCCACTCCATCAGCTCCTCCTGAGAATGGGCTGATGTACATTGGGCCCCGTACCGACACAGACCCTGCTCCAGGTACCTACAGCAGAGACAAATTGTGTGCTGAACTGGTGCTAAAAAAAGTAGCAATCAATAAATCTACAAAAAACAGACAATTTTAACGAATTGTTTGACGTCATGAAATCACTAAGAATATTAGTTGGTAGTTACTTCCCCAGTTTGAGGATATCATTTGTTTCATATTATAGTGAATTAGGAAACTATGTTGGACAAAATAAGCAATTTGAAGATGTACATGTATATTTTACACTTGTGGCAGGCATTTCTCATTTATTTTCTCAGATTAACAACAGATACTAGAAATTATATGTATAAAGACGGAAAAACTATACATTTTGTAATAACTAAATTATCGTTTAATGCGTCAATTTTTTATGACAAAACGATATTCATGCATTTTATTATTATTAAATTGGTGTTTTAACGGACAAAAATCCTTCAAAACAGCACTATTATTAAATTGAAGTCCTACAATTCTTACTTTGTAGACAGACCAAGCTGACTTGTGGATATACAACATTTGCTAAAAAAGGCACAGACAAGCCTAACATAGCTGCAGACCAATACAACTGTCTAACCCCAGGAGCAATACATTACACTGGTAGTGCTGCAGTGGGACATGTACTGGCAAACTCAAATCAGAGAAAGTTCACAGGACTAGGTCTCATTGGTATCATTTTACACAAAGAACCAGGATGTGTATAAATGATTTTAAAGAGTGAAGAGAAATCAAATTAAAAGTCATTGCAGTTAACTATTGAGAATCATATTTCAATATCCTTCAGTGTAACTGAATAACATCATTACTTCCTGAAAGCTATATTAGTCACTTCATTATCAAATGCCTGTATTTCACACAGAATAGTAGACAGGACATATTCATCTCCCTCAGCAATATCCTGGATGAGAAATACATCCCTTATTACTCGCACTTAATTCCCAACCAGTTTGCATTACCTTTTACAGAGGGTGTACTCCTCACTGCTGGTGACTCCTCGGGGAGGAGGCCGGAATTGCCAGCCATCTTGGAACTCTATAAGTACACACAGCCATGTGGTTAATATGACACTGAGCCAACACCTTTAAAAACCTCATTAAATGAGCTTCAACCAGCCTGTAACCCATCTAGAATGTGCGGTCACGCTGCCAACTGACGTCCTAAACATCTACTGCACATCAATACATTGGAATTTTTGGTGCCATGCACATAGTACATTTTTATTTCTTGAAAATGAGATTTGCTCACCTTCCTCCTGGTCTTCTGTGTATTCAGGTGCCATCTCCCTGTTTATCGACTGGCAGGAGACATGATCGGTTGGGGTGGGTGGGGACAGAAAAATGATTACTATTATGTGAACGACTAACAAAGCCATACAAGCAGTTGGACCACTGGCGTTATTACAGACAAATGAGGAAAACATCCACAACTAACCCAGCTACAAGCTAAGCAGAGGAGCACAAAATCATTAAGTTAGTGTGAGAATAAGGCCATATGACTCTCGCCTGCAAGCATTGACCAATCACCTGTAAAACCAGCAAGCACCACAAGGCATGAACACGAAAAAAAAGAGTAAGGTTTTCAGCCCTGCAACCAGAGGCACTTACCTCAATTTCTGAGAAGAGCATTTTTAATCTGGTAAGATCTTTTGTGACGATGCCATTCTGTAAGAGGAGAAAGGACAGGATCTTCATTACAACTAGATACTGCAATCAGGGCTTTCCGTACATGTTTATGATCACTATAAACCCCACTGATTTGGAATAAGCTGTCAGATGTTGCTTGGTGTAATCATATTCATCATGTAACTTTTAGATCTATAGGCAATATTTAAATCCATCGCCATCCCAATGTTTAAAAGCTGCACTACATATTTGCAGCACTAAACAGCAGCGAGAGATGTTTGTACCTGCTATGCCAAAGAATGCCAAAGGGACACAAGTGACAAGAAACTTCTAACCTCATGCATTGTTTAGACGAAGCACTTTCAGTTTGTATCTTGCTCTTTCAATTTGTCACTTGTGGGTGGATTTCCTGTCAGTATCTGTCCCCAAGACCTGAATCTAGCTAAATATGGTGACTCTTCAGGGTCTCAGTGGTGTTGAATAGCAAGACATTTTCAATTGCAGATACATGTTATGACCCAAAATTTTTCTTAAGAGGCTTTGACAAACAAATGGCCAAATACAGATGTGTATTGGTCCTCTTACTATTCTGAAGAGCAGATCTGGATGATAATCTGATAAAACTTTCAAATATCTAGTGTACACATGTCAATACAAACTTTTCAGTAACAACTGACTGACGCTACTCCAAATGAACAGTTGTGCCAGCTCTTAGATACAGATCCCAACAGAGCTTCTCGAGTCTGGTTTGTAAATCAATATACAGGTACCTGATTTGTTTACAACAAGCTACCAAAAAAGGTAGTCAAATGAGAAAAGTTAATCAGCACAAGCTCTGCCAGAATAATGTTTGCCTGTGAGAGACGGAGAGATAGAGACCTGCCAAGCAAACAGGATTGTCCCCACTTGTGTAAAATGTTGGATGACCTTGGGGACAAGCTCAACCTTTGAATAACAGTTTGCATGTGTTGTATTGGGCAGGAAGTGGTTGAAAAAAGGGGGCAAGGCACCTTGGCAGCAAAATGCATGTTGAAAGGAGGGCAAAGTCAGACAGGAGAAAGACAGTAAACATAAAAAGTGACCCTCTGTCTGTCCGTTACATCCTCAAAGTAACACTGCTATAGGTATGGTACTGCATCTCCCTTCCTCTAGCATTTATTTGCATATTGTCCTTTTCCAATGTAGGAGAAACCTTTTAGTCATTCCAACATTAGGTTGGAAATAATTTACTCCACTGGAGTAACACTACGACTATATTAACCATTACGCACACTGCATCTGATATTACTTTAGCATCTCGGATCACTGTGAAAGTAAGTCAGGTTCATTAACATCCAATGTATAAACCCCTAAAATGTCCTTAAAAACATCCATGAGGTTTTTCCTCTTTTTAGGAAGGAAAATATGACCTCAACAGGTACAATATTTAAGCTTGGGATGCACTTTGGCATTATAATCTAATTTCACTCAATATGTTGGCTGTCTGAATGCATATAATGTATACATTGCCCATTAATCATACCATTGGCTCCCCATACAAGGCCTTAGAGAGGATGCTTGCCACCTCCTGCAAGCTGCCATCCAACAGCATGAAGCGCAAGCTGGCCTGTAGCGAACCGTCTCCTCTGGCAATCTCTTCTGCAAGGACTAGGACAGGATGAAGAATACACAGGGAACAGGTAATTAATTCAGGTAATTCAGGTCATTTTCTTTCACCATATGCAATATGTTGTTTTTTAAGTCTGTTTTCTACAACATTGTAGGAATGAAAACATGACACTGACCCAATAGACAGTTAAAAAGCAATTAAATGGGCCCAAATGTAAGATTTGATCTGGTATACTGAGACCAAGGCATGTACGAACATGGTTCTTCCCTGACAGACACACACGCACTTTGTCTGCTCCTAGGTACACAGTGTCAACAGATGGTTCCAACTTGAATTGCTACTGACCATGTTTGCAGTCTTCATCTGCTTCATCATAGTTTTTCTGTTGGCAGAAGGAGAACATTTAAAAAAAAAAAAAAAAAAAAGTAGTAACCATAACAAATGGGAATACTTTGTGTTCGAGGGTCAGAGTTTCACATAAGCTCCAAGAATGGCTCTACTCGCCTCACAGCGGAGCTCCTCACACCATCATTAAAGACTTAAGTAGTTTCCATAATCTTAGGGCATAAGTAACTAGGTGTAATTGTAGTGCTATGGGAAGATAATATAACAGTACCTTGGAGAAAGAAAGTAGTATGTATTGTTCTCATTTCTAACATTCTCTTCCTGGTAATTTACCAAGTGATTAGAAGTTCAACAGTGGATTTAGAGCATAATGATCAGCCCACATCATTTCGCAAAAATTGTTGTTGACTTATGATAAGAAAATGGAAATATTTTCAGGGCCACAAAGCAAAAGGGGAGAAAGGCAAAGAGTGATCCACAAAGACTAAAGGTTGTATGCTTGCTGTGGCAGCAGCAACAACACTTAGACAGCCACTGTCCTCACCAGCTGTAAGAAGGCAGCAATTCGATAGAGCAGGGCCCGGCTGCGGAGGGGTCCGGCGGCAGCAACAAGGGATGTAGGGCTCGGTGGGACCGGGGCACCGGAAGGTGCGGCTTGCGGTGCAAGGACTACCAGGACGTCCGTGCTGTGGCTGACTGCCGCCTCGTACTCCCGCCTGACTAGCGATCTGCCGGCTTCTTCACATGACTTCTCCGCTCTCCTGTCCGCCATGACTCAGGGACAAAACGTCTATTTAGAAAAAGACAAGAAGAAAGACATAGTATGAACATATTTTCTGCAGCAGGGTTGGGCAATATGAGAAAAACAAATCCTAATTTTTATCAAATCGGTTTAAAGTGACAGAATTTGGCGATGTACTGGGTGAAGGAAGCGGTGCTCGTCATGTCTGCAAAGTAGCAGTATAGCACTCGATTAACCCTTTAAATGATTGCTGTCAAACGGAAAAACAAAATGTACATCCATTCTTAGACACTACTTATTTGGCTGTATTTAAATTTTAAAAAAAAGAAAATTAAAATGCTCCACCACCATAACATGCCAAACTTGTGCTGTAATCTAGGGCTGCAACTAACGATTATTTTAATAATCGATTAATCGGTTGATTATTTTTTTGATGAATTGGATAAAAAAGCAAAAAAACATTAATTTCCAACCCTTTCTTCAAAAACAGAAGTGACAGTGCAAATTCACAGTGCAAAACATGTTCAGAAAGCATTAAAATGGACTAACACTAAAAACATACACATGTATGCTTTACATCTGCCAAATGTGAGCCCTTTTTCTTACTGTAATTGATCTCCTTGGAGCAGAGGCTGCTTTAGCATGCCCAGCTTTATCAATATGTATGAAACACTGGGACAGAGGGAAGCTGTACTGCTCCTCTCACGTCTGTTTTGACCGAAACCTTCAGGCCCAACTCCACTTCATCTCAGCTCTGCATCAAGCTGCGCTGCATATAGAGTCCTCTTCCTTAAACTATTTCATTCTGGGCCTCTTGCGACCACGAAATGACGTTGTTGGCTAAGCCCAACTACGTGATTTGATTCAGTCTACTTTGAGTAAAAAAACAACCTGCAGCCAGATCCGCCGGTGTGCCGATTTAACGTTAACGAGTGACAGCGTGAACTGAACCAGTCCAGGGGGTTACGGCATGTTTCACCACGTTACGGTTTTTTACATGCAAGACTGAACTGTAACGGAACATAACGGAACTTTAACGACAATACACAACCCAAACACGTTAGCTAACGCGATAGCAAGCTGACTAGCTTCCATTAAAAACAAGTTTGAGGGAAATGAAGCCGCTGTAGACATCTTAACGCTGATTGGCCAAGACTCGACACATCCCAGATGTTCTATTTTTGCTAAGATCACGACTTCAGCGTTTCTCAGTCTCTCACTCCAATCTCAGACACGCTGGCGGTTCTGCGCCGCTCTTTTTTTTCTTCTCCGCGACTTTATGACTGCTGTTATAATCGCGCGACACAACGAATCGATAATGAAATTCGTTGCCAACACTTTTGCTAATAGATTTTTATCGATTCATTGTTGCAGCCCTACTGTAATCTGTAATTGTACTTCCAGTTCAGGAACATATGTCTGGCGCTCCCCATGCCTTAAATGATGCCACTGGTTAAAAACTAAAAATATTTTCCAAAAACTCAAAACATTTCAAGACTGCCTCTCACCAGGGATTGCACATACAACTCTAGGACTCACAGAAAACATCACAATAGCCTTTAAGGCTTTTTCTTTTTACCAAAGGAACTGAAATAACAACTGTCAACCAAGGCTAAGAAAAAGTGTCAACGTGTGATATATCAATCTAAAACTGTTTTCCCATTTTCACAAGCCTTTTCTTTCTCTACATGGCATATGTCATTGAGTAAGACAGTTTGCTTCTTGTGTCCTTCGGCTGGCTCACTGGCTGTAAGTTAGGTTCTAGTTTAACAGGAGACATGCAAATAGGTCAGACCATACTGACTATTTGAGAACATATCAGGTTATACAATCTGAGAAAATAAAACCTACAGTACACCCACACGCAACTATTGGTGAAACAAATCTCATTTGCTTGCTTCACTTTCCAACTCAAACATGACATGACTAAATTTCTGCCATCATTGCTGCATCTAATAATAATAATAATAATAATGCATTTTATTTATTTTCAAAGAATGAAGCTGACTGAAAACGTCTTGAACCCCATTGCATATTTTTGGAGAACTTTAATTACTGTATAAAATAATGTAAATGCTTTAATGCCTTCAGTCCTATTGCTTTTCAGTAGTAACTACATTGTCCCCCAGAGTAGAGAGTGGGATGTTGAGTAAAGGGAAGATCAGAGAAATAGAGAGAGGGCTCCCTCTATGCATCTTGGGAAAGGCTGATCATTTATTGACACTTGTTATGCTTGTTGGTTCTATGTTTTAAACGATAAAAAGTTGCGTAGCTGACAGCAAAACCTCATCCACTCAAGAAAACACAAACTTAGAGATGGAACAAAGTAAACCTTAAATTGAATAGGTTAGGGCCATGGAGATATAATATATATTTCCATCATGCAATCACAGGGAATAACTTTGACTCCTCATGCACATATTGTTTTAATACATAAAACACACACACACACACACACACGTATGAATTTAGCATCTAAACGTTTTAATGACAAACTTAAATCTAATTTAGTGTAAACCTCTCCCCATGACATTAGAACAAGAGTCACTACGTGAGTTAGCCGGAAACTAGATTTTTCGTCAAATATAATTTAGGAAATACTTCTTCTCCATTAAGACTATTTAAGAACAAGATGAGCAGCATCTGCCACACGGACAATGACTACCAACGTGATCATTTGCAATGGGTTAGGGTTGCACTATCAATCGAACATTAACCATGATCGAGACGCTTCCGCTTCACTTTTGGGGAGCCGGCATGTTGCATATTGCTGCAGCTTGAGACACTTTGCTGAATGTTACGGCGGGAGCCGAGAATAGAGGCGTAATATACCGTTTTTCCTATCGGACCACTCAGTGTGGGAGAATCCTCTCTCCAATGATAGTGATCTAGCCAGTCTGTTTGGAAAGGCCCGGGGTTAGTGGCTCACGACTCCGACTGTAAGCTTTATGTCGCTGCTCGACTGGACCTGTGCTCGCTGCAGACTCTCCCTGCGGGGGAGGGACGGGGCTTCTGGCAACCCACCCAACCCGTCGTGAAAGCATGTCTCGTTAAACATACTCTGTGGTTGTGCCAGGTCATCACCTTTTTATTTATTTCAACGTGTTTATGATAAAATATTAAAATGTTGTCCACATTGGTGCATTAAACAATACATTTAGCCTGCATTTTTCTGTATTGAAATAAAACTAAAAAAAGACACTGTTTATTACACTGCAGTGTTGTATATTTAAATGTGACGGTGCAATACAAATATTTTGTTCCTAAATCAATGAATAGTAATGATAATAATCGGCATCTCATTATTATTCAAAATAATCATGTTGTGATCAACAGGGGCAGTCGTACCACATGGTCTAGAGAAAGCGTTATTTTTGTATGAGAGCTGGCACAGAATGCTAATTGCCCATAACAGGAGGATTTGGTTGAAGAGTTGCCTATATTGTGTATTTGTGAATATGGCTGGTTTTTTTTTATGTCAAGTGATTCAGAACATGCTGAAGTCTGTTTTTACAGCAAGGGTGCAGCGGCAGGCACAATTTTATTTCTTTTCTTGTTGGAAAATGTAACATAATGTTGACACATCTCTTCCTATGTAGTACTAATATTGTATTAATAAAAGATAAGGTCTTTTAATTATGAATTATACCCAAAATTATGTGTTCTAAAATATAGTAGACAGTCACAGTGAGAAAAAATAAATCATGTATAGAAATCCAAAAATGTTATGCATCAGGATAAATTTATCATTGTTTTATAATTTCATCGTAGCCCTCTGAATCAAATCGTGAGGTGCCTAGAGATTCCCTCACCTATTTTATTCTAGGCCTCTGCTCACTCAGTGTATATACAAATACATATGCAACAAGCTGAGAGAACAATGATCACATGAGAGCCCTAAAGCCTTAGCCTATGAGAGACGTAAACCAAAAACAGTGGAGTCGACTGTCTGGCACCATCTGACTGCTTAGAATAAGGGCGTTATCATAATTGATATTACAGAATGTGAAGCCTTTATTGAGAATAGACAATATAGCATGCTGGACAGTATGCAGAAGGAAATGGGTGTGCTGTGACACTTCATAGTCAGAGCCAAACGGTCCACACCATCTATGTGCCAATGAGAACACATGGCTATAAATTGAACCTCTACTGTGTCTTGTAATTCAGAGCATCTACTTATGACTCTTCAGAGCGTCTATGGTGTAGATAGTGTATCCTGCTCACATCCCATGCTCTGAGGACACTAGTATATTTAGACACACCAAAATGTTTATGCAAACCGGTCAATACATTTTGCGTCACCGGATGAATTAGGCTGGTGGAAATTATTATCAAAATGTGTATAGCGTGAGACTCAAAATGTGGAAATGAGTTAGCATTTTGAGCTCCCTCGTCTCAAAGTCAATGTTTTTTTTTATTATAAATGGAGTTTGGTTTAGAAAGAAGGTTTATGAAAAACACGAGCTGAATAGGTTTTAATGTTTTGTTCAATGACATTAGTCAGTAAATACCCCACTCGAGAATGTTAAAGTTGCTAAGAAGTGGCTACATGTAAACGCCATCATGCAGGACACAAGTCTGCCTTTAGCTTAGTTGCGACGTGAAGTCATGTGACCATAGTGTAGGTTGTTTATCGCCCAACGTTAGCTTTTTACTTCTGCCAATTGCATTTATGCTTTAAAAAAAAAAAAGTATCATAAAACTTTGTTTTCCACAGAGCTTATATTCTGCAAGAATTCAAAATCCCCAATAGAACATTCTCATTGGCTTTTTGTTGAGAGAATCAGTGCGATGCAAACTTCCAAATTGGCCTGCAAAAATAAGTCATCCCCGTAGCGCTCTATTTTGGTCTAAATTATTCTCATAAAAACTATGCAATTGTCTGTGGTTTTTAACAAATAAAAACACTGTTGCAGCTTTCCACAGTCAACTGAGACAAATCTCAACTTAAAAATCAACTCTGAGGAATGTCAAGAATTGCTCAATTTCTAAGAACACGCATCCAAGATTATTATTAACAGCAGCAATAGGGCAATCAAATCACATGAAACAAAAAGCTAAGTGTGCACCAAAGTGTTGAACAGATGAAGATGCTACTTATTTAAGTACCAAAGCCGTACTCAATACATGCACAGGGGAACCTAGCCCACTAAGCATTGCACTTTATGATCTCTAGTTCAATACTGCAGAAACTTGTATTCACCCTTACATATAGACGCCAAGCAGCATCTGGGCCCAAGTTAAACCTTGGTTGGAAGAAGGATCATGAACCCTCATTAACCATAAAGATGGTTTAGCCCAGGTCAGTGGTTTGGTCCAAAAGGGGATGCTTTCCCTTTTTTAAATAGTTTGAAAATGTGTTAACCTATTTCCGATGTAAGATCACTATTACAGCCATATACTGTACAATGTCCACCTTGAGTCTCTGTGGGCCAACCAACATTACTTTGATGCTGAGCCAAGCATTTAAGAATCTAAACCTCAGTATGAGATTACAAGAAGCAGCATGCCCTCCTTCACACCAAGCAGTACAGAGCCGGATAGGGATGGTACACTACGACCTGCTTTAACACCAGGGCAACAAATGCTCAACATTGTATATCGTTGATAGTATAGTAACTTTTGGTCCCATTTCCAACTTACTGGGTTCACCATTGGCATTGCATTATCTCAGGCTGGGAGAAAAACATTTATAACGAAAATGCTGCTTTGAAAGCCCCATTATAGTTATCATGTGCCAAGATGGCAGGCAAAACAAACTTTTGGTTGCCAATTAAAATTCCACAACAATTAGCTGATGCTGAATTTCCATCCTGGCCCTCACCACAGTCTGGACTGGCTCAAAAGGAACAGTGAATTTGTGGCCTGTGGCCCAGCATTTTGGGGTATATTTGTGACAGCTATCCTTGAAAGTAAGACAGCAGACAGCTATGTGGCATATATGGTAAAGCTGCATTAGCAGTATAAAAAATAATAATCAAATAACAGATAATATCACAACCTGGTAGATAACTGCCTTTTCATGAAATAACATTAATATGGCATTACATGTGCCATAATTTGCGATGTGAGAAGAGGGAAAAACTGAGTCAATCTGCCACATGGGCGTTAATTTGAAATAAAGAGTTCAGATAGTTACTTCTTGAATACCCAGCAACCGGCAGCTAGTCTTGTATCAACTGCCTCTGAGTTAGCTGGTTTTACTGTCCCTTAGGACCATAAAATATAGACATATTCTCTAGCTCAGTGGTTCTCAAAAGGGGGTACGTGTCGAGTACCCATGGGGGTACGTGAAGGCACTCAAGGTGGTACCTGAGATTTGTACAAAATATATTTAAAATTAGCATCCATTCAAAAATTGTTTTAAAATGGTTATTTAATAAAAGTATAAATTCATAAACAGAATTGTATATATTCTATATTAAATAAGACACCGATGGCACAGCGCTTTGTTTTTTTTCCAACCACAAAAGCTGTGCGCTAGTAAGGGCGTACTTGGCTGAAGAAATATTTCACAGGGGGTATATCACAGAAAAAAGATTGAGAACCACTGCTCTAGCTAATGTACAGTACATGTTGGGTGCACACATGATAAAGACTACATCTGAAGTTAGTGTTTTAGTATATGTATCATAGTTTTGACTGTTTTTATTCAAAAAAGAATTAACACTGACGCCAACAAAGGTAAAATATAATATTTGCAATTTGTATCCCCCTATAATCCAATGTGGGCTGAAGACAGCACACCACTCTTTGCGCAAACTGAGCATGAACCAATGCATGTGTGAACTGCTGTTGAGTTCACTTCCTCTAAAAATTCAAGATTCAGATGAGGAACAATACTTTGTTACTAATAGGCTGTATGATAATGCATGCTTCTATACTATGCACATATATGGCAACTGGCTAATCATGACAAATAATGTTGCCATCTGCACCATAATAACACATATCGCTTTTCTTGAGCATCTTAAACAAGAAACACTGGTCCAACCCCTGTTCCCACAACACAGGTACAGGCGCATTCGGGCGGAAATGTATAGATCATACTTGATTAATGTAAAAACCATAGCTGATACATATCTACCACATAAAGAGGTAGTCGTCTCATGGCATTACCGTCATAGTCACACACTCTAATGTCCCTATTTTATCATTAGAATCTAGTTAATAAATGTTGAACAAGTGTGGGAGGCCTGCAAAATGAGGGTTGAATGTTGCCAGCACACTAGATCTGTTGCTATGAAATAGAAAATAAGGTCATAGATGAAACCAAACATGTGACTGATCTTAAGGCAGAACCTTCTCAATTATCAGAGGTTATTTTAAAACCTATGCAAAGTTTAACAATGCTAATGTGAACAGTCAGAATAGCTGTTACCTAATGGTAGTGCTTGCAAGCCAGACACATCATGGGGGCAACAACAAATAGTTTGGCGGGATACAGTGGGTGGACACCTGACTTGTTTTTTTGTGTCCAGTCGTGGTATTCTACTCCAGAGGCTACAGCTTCGCCTGCAGTACAGTGGACGAGAAAGCTAATTATATAGCTCGGTATAGTTGTAAAACAGCATCGATCGCTTTAATCCCGACACAACGTTGGCTTGCCAATATCGTTAGCAGCAATGTGCAGACCAACTCGGCTATGAAACTTGCACATTTCCCAAAGTCCGATTGGTAAATATCGAGAGAGAGAGAGAGAGAGATCCTACCAATAATCCCACACGTTGAAAACGACTCGTTTTTTCTTTTCAGGGGGTCACGTTGGAGTTATAACGTTAGCTGTTGTTTGTCTACTGAACTTGACATGAGTGTTGCAAGTCAGAGCGATGACGGCAGCGCTACAAAGCCCTGAGGAAAAAAAAATGTCCCCACAAATGTTGGTTAACTTGCCGTTCGTGGTCGCACGGGGTAAACAGTGTTGCCACCAAGCAGAGTACGCGCAGCTAACAGTTAGCTCGCCAGCCAAAACACGGCCTTTCTTGGCACCAAACTGGGAAGCTCACAACAAGAATAGCTGGCTGGTTTGTTAACGTTAGCGAGCGAGCGAGCGAGCTAGCTAGCTAGCTAGCTCCGCCGAAACAAAACGGGCTTGGGCCTGTAATTTCACCACGGTGTTTAGGCGAATATAATTCCCACGACATCGTGTTGCTATCTTTGCATGAACTCTAAGCATTCGTCGTTACCGTATTGATTCGTGGAGGGGGTTTATGTCAGTGGCTTTGCGGTGAAAAAGACAACTGAAAGGGCTGAAAATGGGAAGTCAACACTTACCTAGCTTTACTTTCTACGCCATCTTGGATCCACTTGTCAGACCATCGCAAAGCATAGTGGGATGTGCTGATCTGAAGGTTGAGAGGACTGTGTGTTGGTGCGTGCGTGCGAGCGTGCGTTTGTGTGGCCTTCCTTGTCAAAAAAAAGCGTTCGTGTTCAAATGTTTCTGATGTAATTCTTTTCAAACATATAACTTGTGCTAGCTATTCACGGTAAAATTACCTTTAGTTCAAATGTGACCTTGTTTTGAATTCCCCATAACAGGGAGAATACAAAAAACACTTAATTTGTATAACTTGTATATTTCTATAAAGGCATAATAAAAAACACAAACGTGAGACATTTGGCTCTGATCACGCATTTGCCACGCAGCTACTCTGCCTTTCCATGGCATGATAACTAAAAGTAATACAGCAATATATATTGGGGCCCAACCTTGTTTTATGTTTCTGATTCAAAACAAGCTAAACAAAAAAAGGGAATGATACTCCATCTAGTCATCATCAGGCTGATCAAACTCCACATGGGAGGCCATCGACAGTAGGAGTTTGTATTTTAGCATCTCTTGAGAGATTCTGGCATAGTCCTGAATGCTCAATGCAATTCAAAGGTATCAACAAATTCCATACTAAATAGTCAGACAATATTTCAGAGCAAAGACAAAATAGAATCAGTGAGAGTGAAACACATATTAACTAAAAATGCAATCACTTAATACGCATGACTGTTATGATAGTATGTCAAATATGCAGGATTAAACTATGTGAGGAATTAGAAATGTTCCAAGCAACCAGGATTCCAGCTGCATGTTAAATTGACACATTAAAAACTATGTGGCTGTTTCCTTTGAAGAAAGCAAGTAAGGACAACCTGAACATATTTATGAGATTTTACATTAGGAGATCTTACATTGTGATTGATATTCAATCTTTTCAACATTAAGATCCATTGTAGACTTATTTTCAACCGGTCAGCGGGAAAGCCCCGGTGCAACTAATAACATTGATGACCGCTCTATTCCTGTGGTAGCATATGCAATACAAGGACCTGGAACTAACCACCCTATTGGAATACAACTGTATTATTGTCATGAATTGCTCCTGTGTTTGCAGGTAATTGAGTCAAACACTTTCATATTTTTCCCAGCGTTTTTGTACTGTAACCCTCCAAAATACAAAGTTGTTATTGTTGCTCAGCAATTACAGTACTGTTACATAACAACACAATAGATCATACTATGAAACATTCTTTGTAGGTAGTCACAGCCATACCAGGGTCTACCTAAATGGAACAGGGCCATGATTAATGTCATAACTACACCTGTGTTTACCCGGCAGTAAAAGTCAAAAAGGGCCCATTGGTCTGTCCAAAGGTGTGCCATCACATTAGTAAAACATAAATACTATTTATGATTTGAGATCATATGCATTGTTTAGATCTGAAAAGAAACCAAGCAGGTAACACAATGGAGACAATGCTGTATTTCAAGTTCTTCATGCAAAAGAATGTATTTACATTTGCAAAAGAGGTTTCTTATTTCCACCAAACTTTTCTTTTTCTTTTTTTTCAGAGAAAGGTCGAGCTAGTGATGTAATATCCTGCCTGGCTTCCTCTTCGGCGTCATGCTCAGTGAATGGCAGCGCTTTCCCAGAGCATCCTGCTGCCACATCTGCAGATGTTGATCCGTTATAGATCTGTTGGAGGAGACATTTTGATGCAAATCCCTCCATTCCTCATATTTAAATACACATTTCACCTTAAGTACTGTCATCTGTTGTCTGTGCACTTTATTTTAATTTTATATTCTACTGTAGAATGATAGATTTAATTGTAAATATTCCTCCCATTATTGCACTTTGTTTATCGTTAAATGTTTATTGTTATTGTTATGCACCTCCCGCCAGGACAAATTCCTTGTATGTGAAAACATACATGGCAATAAATGGTTCTGATTCTGATGGAGGCAAGGATCTTCCAAGTAGGCTTTTCTATGGAATTCATCCAATAAAATGGAATTTCAGGTGTTCATTCTAGTTCCAAACTGGAAGAGCCTAAGTCAGGCCTAAGTTTTCGCGTTATGCAGGGCTGTACGGTAAGAATGTGCAGGTGGGCGCCAAATTAAAGGGAAAAACCAACACGAGCATCCACAAGCTGTCAGAACAGTAAGAATGGGCCCTCCTTATTTATTATCCAATTAACTGGCGTAGAAATAGAGGGGGCTGATATGTTTCCGACACCATGGCTGACCTACAAGCCATCACACCAAAACAAGACAATATGCAATTTGAAATTGTAGAATATCTTAGCTGCAGATATTCTTGCAGTGAACCGTATTAGATTACAACTTGCAAACATCTTGATTCACCATTTCAAGTGTCTCAGTGTCTCAATTTTCAGTTGAACAAAACTAAAAGGGGAGTTTTTGCTAAGTCTCGTTAAATGTGACTAAACTATCTCACATACCGATATAGAAACCTGTCGTTTCACATTACTGTATTTCCGCTTTTACTTTAATAATCCTTCATACAGAAAACACATGAATGATGTGATGCAGTAATGCTCATAAACTGAACATTTGTCCCATTAGATTGTACGCCGGATAGGTTCAATACAACTGTTAACCATATGTGAGGAAGTTATGGTTTAGATTGCTACAGATACATTTTAAAGAGTTTTCAGCCTTGTTTTCATACAGCAATGAATATGAAACTACTGTTTAATAGCCATTAAATAGCAATGGGAAGCACATTCAAGATCCAGTCACTGACAAGGATGCAAAGAAGGGAGGTGCTCATGTGTTTATTGTCAAGGTTTTACTGGAAAGTAAAAAATGAACATAGTTGAGGTGCTGCAGATTTATTTCCAATGATATGACATTGGATTAACGCTGCAGTCACAGTCCGCTTATGTACTGTTTATTCAAAAACATTCCCACAGGAGGAAAAAAAACTAACAAACAAATATGAACCGAAACAGAAAATAACGCACTAGGTTATCGTTTCACTGCAGGTTGTGGATCATCTCCTCCTTGGCAATGAGATGCGTGGTCTTGGTGACCAGAGACATGAGGGAGTTGAGTTTGTGCGACCAGTCGTTGAGCAGGTCGTTGGGGTCTTTAGGCCTCTGAAAGTTGATGATGCCGGCCAGCCTGTCGACCTTGGCATAAATGGTCTTGTTGACAACTAGGCTGGAGAGGAACTCTTCGGATTCCTGTTGAAATATTTGAGCAAACAGAGTTAGACTTTCTTTAATACAAACATCCAAACCCTGGAATGTTTCTCATCTTTACTTAATTACTGCTCCATAACATGTCGTACTATAGCCCCCTTCACACATGATATGTAAAGTAAAACATGTAGAATAGATATTTTACTCTAAACTGCTTGACAACGTACTCTATAGCTACCTCTAAAAATGTTTTTCAGTGAGGCCAAATCCTGATTATCAAACCAAATTGGCTGAATTAGAGACGGCTAATTAGTCAAACTTGGCTTACGTCAATAGAGAGGTCAAGGAGTCCGGCCATCCTCTTCATTGTGATTCTGGTGTAATATTTGGCCATTATTCTGATGTTCTGAGGAAAAAAAAAAAGGAAGAATTCATTAATATACACATCTGCAGCAGAATATAATATGATCATTATATCAGGTTAGAACAGAGGTGCATTCAGATCTCAGCAGCACTTAGTTACAGCTGAAATCCAACCGTCCATTACTAATCCAATTTGAGTGCACTTTAATATTGCACACAACAGTCTGTCAGTTTAGCCAATGAATCTGCACAGAGCTTCACTATCAAAATCATAATTTTACTATTTGGCTTGCATTGCACTTCTACGGCTCTCTGGTAATTTTACTCCATTCAATCCAATTTGATGCACATCTAGTTAGAAGAATCAATTTTAGTTTTTTTTTTAAAAACATACATTTATCACGAGTCATAATTTAACTCAAAGCGGGGAAAGTGTCAATAAGTAAATAAGTTGTAATCCGTGTTGTTTGTTAATTCATCGTTAATCAGACTTACATTTCCTTAATGGATGATAAAAGTGGTGGAATCACATTCTACATGTAGCCCACTTTTCTCTTCAAAGAAACGACTGACAACACAAACCTAACCTAAGATTTTCCCGGTTAACAAACTATCGAACCAGGAGTTAGATTCTGACAGTAACTCAGAGTTTCCACTAACCCTGCTTTCTAAACCAGTGCCCAGCCAAACTCAGTGACGGCGGAGGGCTGTCTACACACATTATAATGTCAGGGGGAAGCAGCAGAAAGTGAACGCAGAGTGAAAGTGCCGACAGACAATTTATTTCCGACGTCTGCTGTCCCTGACGATCAACTAACTTCCGGACTGAGACGCATCTTCAGAAGTCTGATTGGAATCGCATTACAAACCACCTCCGATTGTGGTTTGGATCCAAATTGCAAAAATATCTTTTCATGCGTTTTTTGTTGTCAAATCAAGCTGGATAGGGATTTGGGATGGGAGTCTGAACAAGGCCTGATTCACATCGTCAACACTTTTCTTTGCCCGGCCAAATAAAAAATAAAAACTTCCCTTTTTGTGTGTGCTAATAATATGCTTCTTCATTATTAATCATTTGTTTGAATGTGCTAGCCTAGTTTGGGATACTTCTTTGAATAGACGTTTCCTTGCTACCCAGCATCAACAAATTCCCATCAAACCCATCTGACTATGTACGCTACAGCTGCAACTGTGAGGAGCCTACACTTGACTGTGGGACTTACATGCTCCACCACTCTGTTCTTCAGGTCCTTCCACCTATTCTCCCCTTCTTCTTCTGAAGAGAAGACGTCTGTGGCAGGACTGTCCGTTGAGCCCTCTCTCAGCTCCTTCCCATAATCCTCCACCAGGGCACCCCAGCGCATCAGCTCCATAGTGGTGAACTGTTTCAGAAGATCCCTAGGAAGGACAGGAGAAACGTCATGAACATTCGTGCATTCACAAAGGTTGTCTCGCTACATGCATATACATGTGTCGGGAAATCCATCTGTTGGCCACATCTGCAGACATGGAGTGGCTGGTATTGTGTACAATTGGTTATTGGTTAAGTAGTAGCTGACATGCTGTAACTGCATACACGGAGGACGAAGTCACTGGGACCCACATTACATTAAGTCTGCGGGCCGCTTGTTTTCAGGGTGAAGACGACAGGCAGAGGAGCACAACGTTTGTCTTACTTGTACTTCGGAATTTCTTCCAGTTTCTTGTCCTCGCTGATTCGGTGCACCAGGTCCGACTGCTCGTTGTCGTAAGGTGAAAGAATCACGTACAGCACCACACTCTTCAGGGCCTGAAATACAAATGCATTCATGGCTTTTTCAGAGCACCCCAATGGCAACAAGCAAGGTAACGTTTTGAAACAGATATAGTGTCGTTTTTAATTGTTATTATTGCAAACTATACCGAGATTGTCAATGTTCATAAAAAAAAAAAAAAAAAAGAGCACAAATCAAAAGAATATTCATAACCTTGGTATACGCTCAAAGTAATGTTGAAAGATCACATTATGAGCATAGTTAGTGCAAAGGTCTAGATTTCAGAACCAATATCAATAACTCATTAAGTCTAAGACAGGGTTTGTACAGGAATCTGTCGTATTTCCAAATATATTATTCTGCAACGTGGTACTGTGCTCCAGCAATAAGGCAGGAAAACGGTAAGAAAAAAAAACGTACAGCACAATCCCTATTGTTACTGCATTCAATTTCATTGTAAGCATTTATCAAAAAAGGGAATATCAGCAGTTAACTGGAAACGCACCAGTACAAGGGAACAATAAATCACTCTTTCGTTGACGACAGAAAGAGTGATTTACATGACAAAGCCCATATACCTGTTGCCACTTGCTGCTGTCCTCCAAGATGCAGGGGGTGTCATAGATGGCCCGGTAGTGTTTGCAGATAGACAGGTATGAGCCCTCGTGCTGGTCTACATGAATCATCAGGTTGTAGTACTTCAGCTTGGCCTCCTGAGTTGTTTATTCGGCAAAATGGTAAAGTTAGTGTTCCGGGACAACACATTACATCATGTTGTTAGCGTTCAATTCCTGGCTTCCTTCTCTTACCTGATTGCCCTCCTCTTGGAAAAATTTGGTGTTTATCTTCTTGCTGATGATCTGGGTGCGAACGTAATCCTTGACTGCAATGCAAAGCCTCATCTGCTCCAAGATGAACTCTACCTTCTCCTTTTTCTCCATGGAGCCATATGTCTCCACCTGAGACCAAAACATAAATACATTAAGGACTTTCCAAACAGCAGGCCAAAAAAAACTTCCCTTTCGCTTAGTTTGTGTATTTTTTTCCTCTTTAGAAATGTGATGACAAAGATATCCCATATGAACAAATGATTTCAAACCTCTTAAAGTGCAGATGTGCTCCCATTTGCCTCCACTACTACTGGACAAAGTTGTATACATCCTAGAATAAAGGCCACCTGTCTCTTACCTGCAGCTCTTGAAGAATGGCAGCTGCCTCTTTGACCTCTCCGCTCTGCTCCTTGATGTTGGCCAAGGTCTTCGTCAGCCTGGCACGCTCAATCTCTACATAGATCTATGAGGAGGACATGTTTAGTGTATTAGAGAGGAGGACATGGCTTATGTCTTGAGTGGAAGAGTCATGCCGTACCACAACCTACACTTTATATACCAGAGCACATATGCATCTGCTACTCAGAAGAAGAGAATTTTCCATGTAAATCAGAACCTCAAATTGCATAAAACCTTATTAAATGCCATTGTTTTATCCCTCTGAAGAGCGCCTCAGATAAACAAACAAGCTGAACCTTTAGGCTAATACATCTGATAGTACACACGTCTCTAGGTGCCTCAGTCAAGAGTTAACCTGGGACTTTTAAGCTCCCCCACATCTGGCACCTAGTGGCGTGCAGTACTTCATTTGACAACTGCTTAAATATATACAACGTTTCGTTTGTCTCCAGTATGCAGCACATATATACACAGACCTTGCCAGCAGTCACGGTGCGAAGAGTGTCGATGAGTCTCAGCTTGATGGGCTGATCCGTCACAGCATCCACATACTTGTAGCATTCTTGCACCATCTTGGCAACAGCCTGTTAAGAAAGAGAGCAAAACAAAAATAGATTTAGTTGTCATTAAAGCTTGACAAAGAACGGCTGCAAGGTGTGCGTACTTTCCAAAAAAAAGTTTATTTTCCATTTAAAAAAAAGGCAGTATTTCAAAACAGGAATACAAGTCTTCAAAATATACTATGGTGTCAATATTGCAGAATACACAAGGTGTGCTTGATATCTTTACTACAAACAACAGTGTTCGTTAGGGGTCAATTTAACTAGTAAGGCGTGCTAGATCACAAACATTTATTTTCATACTTTTGGACTAATAAGAATATGTTTGGAGACAACTGGTAGATAAGAGCCATCGAGGGGGGAAAGAAGTATCTGACCTGTTTCAGCTGACTCCTCCTTTTGGTGAGCAACATGATGTTTTCATTCAGTGCATCCCAGTCCTTTGCTTCATAACACATCTGGACCACAGCCACAAGGATTCTGGAAGTGGACACCATGTCTGAGGCCTGAAGTAGGGGTGGAAGGCACATAAGTCAAACAAGACATGTTTCCTGAATAAACAATAACCTTGTGTTTCTCTAACTTAAGACCATTTACACATCTTAGACCAGTTAAGCAGAAACCAGTTTACAGTATGTCCGGAAATGGACATTTCTTATTAATATATAATCACAACAAAATAAAGTTGTCGGATTCCATTTTCCTCTGAAAATGACGGAGGTTTAGCAAATCATTGTGTTTGGGCGACAGCTGAGAAATAATGACAGCAGAGAAATAATGCTAACTCATATCAGGAATCGAATGAATTCATGACATTCACATTTGGGGCTCAATCTCCCAAATGTTGGGTTCACTACAACGGAAGGGAAGTAAGCGAAATCCGTTGGACTGTGTACAACTTACCGTTCTGGTTTGCTTCTCCAATGACAACAAGCTCTCAATAGCCTCTTGCAGCTTGCCCTCCTGCAACAGAAAAAAACACATACACTTGGCGTTAGTAACACTTGTTACTAAAGATAAATGTGAATGTACGTTTGTGGACTAACACTGATTTAAAGGCACTTTGCCTAGCTAACAAGTTAGCTTAGGATGTTGCCAATGACTTGACCGCTTAGGCTACGAGCATGCTAGCGAGCCTATCAAACACATAGCGATAAAGGGTTATCTAAAATGTGTGAAAGTTAAGTGTTTTTTTTTTAATGGATTCATTTACGCTCAATATTTTGGTTATAGGCGTGTTTCCGGACAGTGCTAAACAACGTCGATGTTAGCTTAGATGCTAACGCACTGATACTGATGCACCATGACTCAGCCGGCGCTGGCATCTTCAGACTTACTTTAGCCATTTTTTCGCCGTCCGGGATACGTTGGTCTACAGTTGAACTGTAGTCAACCTCCATCTTCATAATTTTCCCATCAGATCTTTCGGCCCGATCGTCAGACATCTTTGTGCTGTTCAGGTTAGGGTAATGTACGGTGTTTCTCTTTTCTTGTGAAATTAGCCTAGCAGTGCACTATTATGCTTGTCAGAGGAACGAAAAGGTGGGCGACCAATCAGAGGAGAGTACCAAACTGCTGTCCGAGGCGCCTGAAGGACCCAGTCAGGACCCCCGAATATTTTAGGCAGGCGATATAAATGCCAACTTTCTGCCGAGACCGAGGGCTTCTTTGCTCGACGCTGTTCTTATTAAAATACTTGTGTACTTATATATTATATGTAGTTGCACAAACAAAATCACGGAAAAATACAGGATTAGTGTTGTTCCTTGATAGCTGTAAATATGTATGAATCGTAAATAGAATACTTGAATACATAAATACACTATAAGTAAATCATATTCAGAACTAAATAGTAATAATAATATAGAAACAATATAGGTTCATTTTTGGTAGCCTCTTCAATTGAACCAAAATGTCTTTCAATCATTGTCTATTACTTTATCATATTACTAAATCTGATTGTATAGTTATGACGTTCTATTATCGACATCATGAATGCTTATTATGACACATATTTGTATAATGACGGATTGATAACACGGTGGATTTTAAATGTGTTTGAACAAGGTGATTTACATTTTTAGACATCTAGTTTATTGTTTTCGCTAAGTTGTCACAACTGCATTTAATAACGAGTGGCTCCTCTCCCTAAGGAGCTACTAAAGCCTTCTATTCAGGAAATCATTTTAATTTGGAGCAGGTGCTATTTTAAAATAAGGCTTGTTTGAATTCAGTGCCCAACTAAAGTAGTCTATATTTAGCATGGAAATAACTAGGGGTACCCTTTTATTGCTCAAGAGGGACACACAATTCTTTTTTACATAATTGTTCGGTCTGCAAGCGTAAAAAGTGACATAAAAATACAAAAGGAGTCCCAAAAAAGATTCTGTGCTCTGACCCAAGGAGCTGTGGTAGGCCTGCGGGAGTTCATTTTCTTTGGAGGGACTGTCCTGAATGACTGTTTCCTGCCTGTATAACAACAACAACAACAACAACAACAACAACAACAACAACAACAACAACAACAACAACAAGACAAACACAACCATTAAGGGATACTGTCACTTTGAGACTTTCATATTTCAACTTTATCTTCTTGGTGGCGGAGGTGATTATGATGAAATCCTTGTCAATGGGTGTATGCTTTTTGTCAAATTGAGCTGAGAGCTTTGAGTTCATGCCTATGACTCCATTGGAATCACAAATCCAAACGTCAGAGTCTTGTTGCCAATAATGATACTGATGATGATGAAGGAGAAGGAGGATGACAATATTAAAAAAATAAAATGAGGAAGATAATAACACAAACACTTTTTGAAAGTGTAACACCTTTCTAATCAAATGGTCAGGGGGAATGAAGAACTTTATGAATGGGCATGATCATGTGAATGGACAGGGAGTCCAATGACAACAGTCCACCAGTAGGTGTCTCTTTAGTGACTGTGCTGTGCATTCCTGTCCACACACGCAGTTCACTGTTTTCAAAGGCTCCATTGCTACCTTCAGTGATTTGGGTCAGTGATTTCCCTGCGCGTGGCAGAGAGAGCCCTTAAGACCTGAGCCAAAATCAGTTTGATCCCAGTGCAGGCTCAGCATAGACTGCGCGAGTCCAACAAACTGCACACGACTCGGATCCACTGTGAGGGAGAGGGAACAAGAACTCTGATTGCAGAGGCACGGAAATAATCTGTGTGCTTTGAGCAAATGTTTCTGACTGACAAAAAAAACTCCAGGAAGAGCTCAGCTGAAGGAGACTGATTGATTGATTGATTGATCATGATCATCAGTATTATCCTCAATATCACCGATGAATACAGGCGGTCGACTATCATTCCCGACACCTACCCCTGGTTTAAAACCTGTTGAAAACTGTGGAACCCATATGGGGTTTATGGCAGATATTGCTATAAAAACTGTATAATTCACTTCTTCAATTACTCATAAGCAGTAACATATAGACTGATATTTACACATCTGAACACACAACTCACATTATGCTCTTTTATTATAACAAAAAAATATTCAAATAGCCCTATGGTTGCAGATATATGCCTTTTTTACTTTGGGTATGCAATTTTCGAGCAGAGGCCTAAAAATAGGTGGGTTTTCAAAAGGTTAAATGCTGTGCACTTCTGCAAAATTTGAACATTTGGCTATTTGAGAGCTTTGAGATTTGTTTGGTATAATTGACGCAACACAGCCGCTCAGATGACATCAGGCACTAAGCCCCTTTCTAATCAATGCAGACCTTATTTAAATAGTTAGGTTATTAGGTCAAGGCTAGCTGGTTCCGATATACCACATGGCCCTCAAGCTTCAGGGTTTTATGTAAATATAAACACAGACTGTCTGAAATGAAATACAGGCTTGACATTTTCAAAAGAGACGTTCCTTGTGTTGTGCATCAGATTAAACCCTCGTGCCTTGAGCTATCCCAGGACACGGGAGGAACATCCTATTGATCGAAAAAACAAGTCTATAAAACAGATTGACAGTTTTATGGTCTCTCACTAAAGATGTGCAAGGACCTCTCAGCTCTTTGGGGGTTTTCCCTCTTTGTCCCTTTCTTAAAAATAGTTTACGCGCTATTTTTAAGAATAGTTCAGCCTTTTGAAAGGCCACACAAACGTCACTGAACTCATGTAGTGTGCATACAGAAAGCCTTTACTGGACAATAAAGTATGAAACTATGTGCATTGTACGCTAACTATAACTGATATGATGAGATAACTCAATACATGTTTATTGCACCAAACATTATAGCAACTAGATAGTTGTTTGGCTCTTTCGTGACATTATTTCTCATATCTTCCTGAGATCTATAATGTACGTGCTATGCTGTGGCGATGGGGTTTCAGTTCGATGACTAATTTCATTTATACTGCCCATTTAATGTGCTGCTACACATTGTCGGACCATTTAGAAGAACACAAATGAGGAAACCTCAATATAAGACTGATGAGCAGTTAATGAGATGAATTAATCAGGGCTTTTAAAACAGTTTGCCTGAGGAAATTTGTTAAATTATTATTGCAAATGATCTATTTATTCAAATTTGACAGTCACTCAGTCTTGTGATTTACCATTCGTATGACAAACATAAACTAGTCAAATTTGGAGAAATTTCTGTCGCCTCTGTCTATTTAATTACTCTGTAAACTATGTCTGCACGTAAATATATCCCAGAGTCTCAGTACAATCTGTTGGTGACCCTGCTTTGAGGAGCTGCTCACACATCAGTTTGGGGATTAAGTGGAGAGTTTACATTCAAATGGCGTTTCGGAGGGCTTGCCACCCTGCATGAATATACTTCTTTGGGAAACGCTGAATGCGTGCTGACAGCGCAAAGTGCTGTTTGTCAGCATCTTCAATGCAGAATTATGAGCGTGAATTTTGCTGAGTATAGACCCAAACAAATCACAGGTGCCAATGAAGGCAGCAATGCACCCCCCTTCATTAAAATGGACTGTTTAATGTGTTTTTTCTCTACTTTTGTCAAGAGTAAGTGTGACAAATTATTTTCATTTTCATCACAGACACAGGCTACTCTCACTTTTCACTCAGCCGTCCTCTTAAGTACGCATTTGACCCAACAGGCGAGTATTTAAAGTGCATAGGCAAAACATTTCAGCAGATGCCATCTTCATTTTTCACCTTGAGGTGAACGACTGAAAGTATACTGATAATACAATATTCATAGACACTGTCTGTAGCTATAATAGAAGGCTTTGTGGGGCGTTTAACAGCCGTGTACTGGATTCCTCTTTCTTGATTTTGTTTCAGGGCCTTTTTTTATATGGATAGATTGAGGTCAGGTGACTGATTAAAAACATTTCACACTTTGACCATGAAACAACAACAACAAAGCTTTTTTTTGTATGTATGGGATGCCGCATGCTCCTGAAACGGTGGGAGGGCAACAGGCCTCCCACGTGTGAACGCCCTCCTGCACTGCCCGCACTTTACATTGGTATTGTGACATGTCCGTAGCCTTGACAAGACCGAAGTGTGTGCACAGGCTATACGTGAGACGGAAAGAAAGGGTGAGACAGATGTGGGTGGGAGTGCGCAGCAGTGAGCTGATGTTTCCTGCGCTGCGGTTAAGCCGAAAGTCGTATTTCAGCGGGCCGAGCCGAGGGAGAAAACAGGGGGGTTTCTGTTGAACCGCGTACATTTTCCGATGCCTCTGCAAGCTGCTGTAAGTAATAGAAGAAGAGACTCAAGGACTTGTTTCGTCCTCATCACTTTGCAGGCAGCAACCTTGGTGTGTGTGAGTGTGTGGAGCAGCGCGCGGACACGGAACTCCTCTTTGAAAAACACATATTTTCTTAATCAGTTAATTTGACATTTATTCGCAGCGGTACGTTCCAGAAAAGAAAAGAAAAACTGTGTGTAGCTACTTGGCAGAAGGCAATGTCACATCCGGTCAAACATTTTTCAAAATACTCGTCATTCGTTCTTGGAGAAAGACTGAAAATGTCAGTCAATAATAAGCCTACAGTGGATGGATGGATGAATAGATAGATAGATAGATAGATAGATAGATAGATAGATAGATAGATAGATAGATAGATAGATAGATAGATAGAGTGAGTGAGTTAATGTGTACATTATTTTACATAATTCAAACCAATCAGCAAATATAACTCCACAATACATCTAATGGGATGCAAATCTATGTATGCTTGGTTATTTTATCATGCATCCGAGAAGATGCCTTTTAGAAATTGACGTGAAACCCATTGAGCTACTCAATTACCCTTCAGCAAATACATAAATTATAATTCACCATCTACAAAAAAAGTAATGAGGAACAATGACAATTCATACAAACTCAAGGACACATCAATGGCTGTATTGACCTACTGCCCAACTACCCCACCTGCCCCACGCATAGCCTGCCTTCAAATTACAAGATTACGTGCTGGAATAATACTCTACAATTTTTAGTTTGTTGTAATTTGATTCAGAGACAACTTCATTACTGAACATCCTACATTGTGTGCGCATAATAGAAACCCCAATAACACAATTACCATAAAACAACTGAAAAGCAGCCTAGCTTTTGGGGGCCGCTGTATCTGAGGCCATATAGGCAGGTGCCAGCTTCAGTTGATAATCCAGCATTGGATACAGGCTATTATAATTTGGTGAAATAATAATGTGAACATGTTGTATTTGTATGACTGTTGAGTGTTACATTAGTCTGCAGTGTATGTATTTATTCAGTTCGACCGTGACACGTTTCCCACTCTTATTTTGAAGCCCGACACCCTACAGGTTCCGGTCGTGTCCGGCTGTGCTCGCTCAGCTTGACTCCTCAGCGTGACACGAGAGGGGACGATCCTTAAAGCGAGCTCATTACTGCCCTAATCGCTCCAAGTCGGCGACACAGTGTCCGCAGGTCCCAATGAGAGAACTCAGCCTCAACTCGGGCTGCCTTTCCTAACCCGGGCTCGACCTTCCTCCACATGCGCTGACACGTCTCCAGACATCACACACATCCCGTCGGCTGGCGGAGGGATCGTTTACTCGGCTGGTTTTGACACATTGTGAGTGCACACGAGAGACGCGCGCACGGCGGAAGATGTTGCTGAAGGAGTACAGGATATGCATGCCTCTCACCGTGGAGGAGGTGAGTTGTTTTTAGTTCGTAGTTCTCTGTTTCTCCTCCTGCTCATTCTGTTGTCACTTGTTTCGTGCCATTTGTTCCCGCGGCTGAGGTTCTCTATTGTTCGGAGACGCCTGACTGCGTAAGCCGTATTGGGTTCGCTGTCCCGGGCATGTGGCAGGAGGTTGGGGGAGGAATGCGTTTAATACACTTCAGATGCATTTGAATTACTTTATCTTTTATAGTCTGAACTATTCTCTCATGGTGTTGTCAATACGGAGACTACCGCTTCTCTGTGGACCCTTTGAAAACCATTCCGCGAGGCTGAAATGACTACTTTTTGTATCGGTTTGACCACACTTTAAGAAAAACGAAACTTAATCATCTTAATAATCTGAAACCTTCCTCCAAAAAAATAATAAACAAGCAGTCTGTCTACACGTAACTCTCGCGTGTCACTTTTCATGAAACGCATCCCATCGTAGTGTGGGATTGTTTGCCCGATCAATCGTCTGCACGTCACTGATCGGCAGCGTAGACGATGGATGGATAAGATAAGATAAGATAGATGGATAAGATAAGATAGATGGATAGATACTTTATTCATCCCCAAGGGGAAATTTGTTTGTGGCAACGCAAGTAAAGTTACATAGACTACACACAAATATTTAGCTATCAAAAATACTCAATATAAATATACAACAAAACAGAAGAGTGTATTACATTTAACAATAAAAATGCAAAGTATATGAAGTGTATAGAAGTATTGTGACTAACTAAACGACAAAAGTTGTGCTAGGGGCGTTGATGTTGATTCAATTGACGGAGGATCTGGCCAGAAGTCACTTATTATAAAGTGTGTGTAAACAATGTTATACCAACTATTACTGTTTTTCTTTCGAACACACAATTAATTGTGTCGCTTTCAATCCACGCTGCCTGTTGGTTGCGCGCACGATGCAGAGCGGTGGTCTGTGTGTGTGGACCTGTGTTTTGTCCGTGATGGATAACAGAAAAGGGGGCCATTGTTTGCATTCAGCCCATTTGTCTATTTGGTCTCACGACAGTCTAAAATTAGAAGGTGAAGATGATTGCTCTTTTGTTCAGGCATGCATGCATGCTACATAACACGACCTCATCTTTGTTCGTCTTCTTTTTCAATTATCACCCATGTCATTGTGTTCTTACTCCTCTCCAAGGCATGTGTTGTGGTGATTGCGTTGGGGTTGTTGTTGGGGTTGTTGGGTTTTCTTGCAGACGACGGCTGGTAGTCAGGTGGAATAATGGTGTGGCTGCAGCGCATCGTCTCCACTGACATCTTCTCAATTCAGATGCTCAGATGAAGGCAAACAAAAGGACTCTTTTCCACATCTTTTCACACTTCACACACCAAATGTGTGCTTGTTGTTCAAAGGACCGTTAAAGGCATTCTAGGAATTGAGAACGAGGAATGAGACGCATCCCTGCGTTGTGTTGTAGGCTGACTGAGTGGCTGCGCATTTGCATGGAACTCTTGCCAAGTGCATGTTCAAAGAAGAGCAATAACTTTGTTTCCCCCCCTCCAGGCTCTGGGCCGGCTAGGCTGCCGGTGTTACAAGCGGTGAAAAAAAGGCGCGACACTCCACTGACTCATGCAGAAACCCGACTGCGGTCAAGCGACATGTACTGCTCGTCTATTGGTGGTCTTACGTTACGGGGGCTTGGATAGGCCCAAACAAGAGCAAGACCTATATTTATTTAAGCAATAATTTGATGATACATTTTTATGATGTACATTATATGAAATCCAATCGTAATAAAATCTGAAGTTCCACTACTGTACTGTTTTTCATTCAAAAAGAGGTGCTTGAAAAAGTCAGATAATAATCTTTGATCTGTAATAAAAGCATTTCCTTCATTGGTTTGCAAATATTTATTTTCAGGATGACCCTGACTATCCATCTCAAATTGTATGTGCTTTTACTGTACCGTTTGAGAAAATTAAAGGTTAAGTCGGCTCAAATGGCATTCATATTCATAAATTCCTCATATTTAAACCTTAATTACAGGAAGTCCTTAAGAGGTTCTAGTAAACGCTCCCTGGACTCTTGTTCATGATGACCCTGACTATGTCCGTGTCAGATTTCATGTGATTTTACGATAACCTCTTAAAGAACGGTTTATTTAACAGTTCAAATGTATGAGGACATGAGAATATTGACTTTCCTCTTAACTTTCTCACACATTTAATCAATCAAGGATTTTGTGACATAATATTCTTCATTTCCTACTCTCAATGTATGTACACATTTCCAGAAAATTCCCTTCTCTAAATAATAGCCTTACAGACAATTGTTGATCATTATTACGTAATCCCTTCCAGTGTGGATCTGTATGTGATCAGGAACGCAATTGAACGTCATAGTCAAACACACACTACACTTTTCTCTGCACTATGTGATGAGTCATGGCCGATTTATACAAAATAAAAACGGTGTCCGGGAAAATCTTGATCCCTAACATCTGCAAAAACCTCCTGACTTTGTATTGGATCATGCAGTTCAAATATGAGGAAATTCTGAAAATGAATGCCATTTGATCCGCCTTTTAACTTTCTCTAACTGAAAAGTCATTAACAGTAAAACTACTGTAAAACATTACTGTAGTGTAACTTTCATATTTGATTATAATTGGATTTCATATAATGTGCAACATACTTTACAAAAAAGTTAAATTATTGTCTATCTTAGTGCTCTTTAGGCTATCCAAGCACCCGTACCTCATAGATGAGTAGAATAGCATTCAATTTCCAGCGCCGGCTGGCTTCACTGTGTGTGTGTGTGTGTGTGTGTGTGTGTGTGTGTGTGTGAGAGAGTGAGAGAGTGAGAGATGTGGGCTGTTTGCATTCACACATGCATTTTTCCATTCTGTAAATCAACCTTGAGCCTTCGCTTTGCGTTTATTTAAGCCCAGAGGAGCAGCGGGAGCTTTCCCGTCACATCCGTTGAACTTGTGAACAGATGGTTGTCAGGAGAAGCCTGAGTCGTGTAATTAAAGGCTCGATCTGTAATTAGAACAGAACAAAAGAGGTATCTGACCACCAAAATGTAAACACAGCATTCCGCTGTCATGCCAAAAGAGACATGCCTGTTAATAGATTAACTTCTTTCTTTCTTCACCATTTACTGTATGTATGCAACTTCCTGTTACTATAAATGACTACAGAGACACTTCCTACGCAATGCAGTTCAAACCTTAAGCGTGATATGTCCGTCCAATTTATGATGAAGCTAAAGAACTAGTTCAAGTTGCTTATTGTTCTGTTAACAGCTGGTGTGAATTTGTTTGACTGGTTATTAAGTTAAGGGATCATAAGTATACTCCTTTGAAATACAATATGATTAGACGTGAGGTAAATACGGTACATCTGTGGTACATGTACTCATATTGTAACGTGTAGAAAGGGAATGGATGCATTAGTGTAACATGGACATTGTTACTGCTCAGTCAGACTTCGCACTTGGCTTCCGTTTGGAGCCCTTTTTGGATCAATCCCAGGAAGCAGGCCGTCATTGTGTGTTGACAGGGGGGAAACGCAGAGGAGCTGGTGGTTACTTCTATTTCTTCTTCTTCTTCTTCTTCTTCTTAATATTGCCGCACACATTTGAGTGAGTTTCATCTCTTAACTGCTAAAAGTTGTCTCAAAGTGTCCTGTCCGTCCAAGGGGAGAGAAAGAAGGAAAGGATGGATGGTTGGCGAGTAAGGATAAACTACTTGGTGCCGAGGGCTTCAGGGGACGAGGAGAGAAGGATGGCAGAGAGGACGAGGACAGAAGGGGGAGGAGTGGGGCTAATGCGGGAAGTTCTGGGAGATGTGTTTTCTTTGAAATTCCCCATGGGTGTGTGTGTGTGCGTGTGTGTGTGTGTGTGTGTGTGTGCGCGCGCGCTTAGGTTTGGAGTCATAGGGACTTGCAAGGTCACGTCTCTCTGTGTATTGTCTCTGGGAAGAGGTTGCCGCCCGCTGCTTGGCTGTGCTGCGTCATCAGCTTTACTACTGCAGATGTTGGACCGGCTATCCATGCAGTGTTTATACAACTTCAACAAACGGCATACACACTGAGGAAATCATTTAGCAATACCGACTCTCTGTCCTCTGAGTCATGTCCTGCTTGTCTGGGGGTGTGCAGGTCTGTCACTGCTGCCTTTTTCCCTCCAATTTATTCTTCTATACTTTCAACGAAAAATGTATCTAGTTTAAAGACTGGAATCGGGGTAAAACAAATCCAACTATCAACCCCTTTGAAGCTCTCTAATCTAACCAAAAAACTAAGCTGTTTTCCTCTGTTGTAGGTCTTTATGCTAAGCTAAGCTAACTGGCTGCTGGTTGTAGCTTCACATATAATGGACACATATGTGTGTGGTATTGATTTTGTCACCAAGTTTTACACATGTGAAACTTAGGAAATTCTGGTCTCCCCTTTTAGACATCACAGTGAAAACCAAGGTAATTCCAAAAATGATCCCCTGCCAAGCTTGCTGACCCGAAAATAATTGACATGATACTTTTTAATGTTCACATTTTACCAAAAGAATACATCATCCTCCCTCGAACTTCTGAAATATGGAAAAATTGACCTTTTCTGGTCTAGAAATCATCACACTTATTACGTGTGAGGTTCACTGTGTAATAAGATGACTCAGTGTAGCCAGATCAAGAAATTCAGGTCTGGATAAAGTCTGTAACTTTAGGAGGAGTTTGGTCACAGAATAGCTTCTGCGCTTGAGAACCGGTTTAAAGTTCCATCTCAGACAAGATTTGGCTGTAACTCTCACCAGAACACTTAGCCAAGAAATAATCATTTTCCCTTTCCAGTGCCTCGGGGATAACTCTGCTCTGTTCTCCTGTGAGCGAGGCCATTCATCAGCCACCGGGCCCATTTCTTTTCCCCGCTGAGAAGGATAGAGAGGTGATGCATCACGGGAGACACGGATAGATGTGTTCCTTCTCCTGCTCTCACTGTGTCTGTCCACTGTTGTCTTTCTCTGCTGCAGTAGCTCTCACTTGCACCTCTCCGTCTTTGGCTGACATGCCCCTTTTTTCTGTTTCAAGCCCACGAGAAAAGAATGCTGACTTGGCCCAACCCCCGGCTGACCCGAGTCCCTGTGTGGCTCCTGCCGTACGTGGCCTCGGTTGACGAATCTGAAGTTTTGATCACAACGTGAGGTTTTCACAGGGGAAAAAAACAATCTGAAGCATGTTCTCCAGACTCCATTTTTCCTTCCATCAACCGTTGTGACCCAGAGCATAATGGCATTCAGCGAAGGCCAGTGAAATGACACCCATTGAAAGCTTAATTAACTAAACATCCACGTGTTTCGGATTTGATGTGGCCAATAGACGGTGGTACCCGTTGGCCAAATGGCTTTTTGATGGGGTGTTGGCTCTGGCAATAACTTGAGGATTATGACAGCATCCGATTGTGAAAGACTGAAATCTGCTCTGACACCCAGTGTCATTTATTCCAACAAGGTGGAACCATTTAGCCCACCATGCTTTCCATTCAAACCAGTGACGTAGCGTGCGAGTACATCAAATCACCTTTGAGATCCTGTGAGGGCTTTTGCGAAAGGGAAGTTGCTTGTTGTGGCGCTGTTGGCAGGCTGAGGAGGACGGAGGGTTTGACTCTGGAATGGACGGCCGTATAAATGGGAGGATGTGGGGAAGGCTGCTTAAATGAATGGCCGGACGGATGGCTGGAAGGACACCTCGTTTGGCTCACCCCGCAGCATTTTGAAAAGCAACTTGAAAAGTAATGGTCCTGCCAGAATCTTATCAAAGAAAACGAATCCCCCCCACCCCCCCACTCCCCCCCCACTCCATTTGCCTAAAACCACATAGAGTTCACACCCATCCCTGAAGCCTCATTTGCTCCAAAGGTGCACAGAAAGCAGCATGCGAAAGAGCAGACAGCGCCAGATGTGGTGGTGGTGTTGTTGAGTGCTGGGCCCACAAAGTGCCGTAATAGGATTTGGAACTGCTTTGTCACCCACGAAGGGATTATCTGCCACAGATGTACACAGACGTGTCCATGTTGTAGAGACATCATCTTAGCCCTCAAGCATGACGGTGACAATTTGAACCCTTTTCACACGCCGCTGCCTTCCATGGCTCGAGGCGCGGCATAATTAGTGGACGCAAACAGTTTATTTGAGCCCAACTTTCACAAAAGGCAAGGAGACGTCAGCAGTGTTGGCAGCAGTGTCTGTGTCCCCTTGGTTACTTCATTCATGTTCAAGAGAAATAACTTTTTGTCGATTGACCCCCCTCCCTCCCCTCTCTTTTTTCATTTTTTTTTTTTCAATAAGGGCTTTTTTTAAAGATTGGTTGCCTTTGTTCTATCCCGAAGCATGTTTCCATGACGCCAGCAGTTCATTTCATGGATCCACAGGCTGGGAGAGCTGGTGAGAACAAATGTGCTTTGACTCAGCGACGCTTCTTTCCAGGAAACTCAAACTGTTTCTTGAAGGCAAGGTAATTAAAGAAGACAGCGTCTTTGGGGGGTGGAGGTTGGCTCCTGCATGTAGGAAGTGTGATGTAGTTAAATGTAATAAAAAGTTGTGTTAAGTGAGACTTGACTCTCCTCTCCCGCTCACCAAGGAGAGCGGGGCTTATTGGGTTATTATAACATCTTGCTGCTCCTTAGCACATCATCCCAGTCTACATATGACATAAAAACTATAATATCTAAGCGAGTAACACAACCGATTCATTCAGCGTACAGTTTTCTCCCCATGTTTCGACCCATACCTTCCACTCCAGGGTTTGTTTAGGAAATGGGGAGCCTGTTAAACGCTGTTTGTTTCTTTGGTGTCATGGTAAAGCGCAATAGCTTTTTATTTTTTCCGCCATCTGGTCTACATGACAGTGCTGTGATTCAATCAACATCCCATTTACTGCCATTTACTCTTCTAGAGGAAACCATCATGGGTTGTGATGGATCATTATCCTCGGATGAGGCCCATTCTCATTTCCTAGATGGCTATGTGTGTGTGAGAGAGTGTGTGTGTGTGTGTGTGTGTGTGTGTGTGTGTGAGGGAGAGAGAGAATAGTATCGTATCACAAGAAAGCTCCATTCTGACACTCCTTTATCCGGGGAACATATTTCCGTTTGTCTCTCTTTCTTGTACACACACACACACACACACACACACACACACACACACACACACACACACACACACACACACACACACACACACACACACACACTTTGGGTATATATGCTTGTGTCTATTAATTAACAGTAATGCACGTACGCACGCACGCACTCACAAACACACAGAGGGCACACATCATCATCGCCTCTATCCCGTAAGATGCTGTGTCACCTGCACCTGGATCTACCGCTCCAGTCCTGAGATGCTCAGGTGAGGCCACGCTTAGTCTGCTGGTGAAGCGTAACCCTGCTTCCACACTGGAGCTGCAGCGAGGTGCGGCTGGAGAATACCCGCAGCCAATCGGTAAACAGATTCCTCTGATTACTGTGACACGCTGGCCTAAGTTACAAATAATGTATTCCTGCCTGAAACGCATGAACACGGCTCCTTGCTGCAGAAAAATGTCATTATTGCGGCGGCTCGCCCCGCTGCCTGGAGTGTTTTCAGCATAAAAGCCTGATGATGAGTTTTTGGGAAAAACACTGTCAGCTTTCATTTGGAGCGCTTGATTGTTTTGCTCTGTGTGTGTGTGTGTGTGTGTGTGTGTGTGTGTTTAAAAAAAAAACAATCTTTTAATAAAACACTGAATTGCGATTAGTGTTGGTCTTATCATATTTAGCCTATAAAAATAATAACTTGAAGTCCACATTACCCCGGTTTATCCTCTATGGATAATAATTTTCAAAGTTAATAATCGCAGCATGAAACTGCCTCGTGTCACCGTGGAGGAAAAAAGTGGATTTTCTTTCACCATCTCTCCGCTGCACCAGCAAATCACAAGAGGGATAAGAGGCGTTTTCTACCATCAGTCTGAAGGCGGCTGCTAAATCTGTAACGTGTGGCTGAAAATAGAGACAAAGCAGCTGATTCTTCAGACCAAAGCCTCTTCTTTTCTCGCTGTGTTCAATGTGGACATCTTCACGGATGCTCACCGTTGCTACTATGAGTTCATGTGCTCATACTGTATCTCAGGAAGCATGCTGATATTAGAGTAATACCGTTTCATCTGTCGTGCATCAACATCGTCTTTAGTATACTTGTGAATGGACCTTTTGTCTGCAATGATTGTCCCCCAAATACGGCGAAGGGCTGAAATGCCGGACTGAAGATGATGGTGCGTTCATGGAATTATGTGAGAGATGAAGCTTCGCAGCCTCTTCACAACGCTTGACATTACAGACATTCATTTGCTGCACTCAGCCAAGCACCTACAAGTGGACCCGAGCACATTTCTTTGTTGTTTATCAGAGGAGATTTCACAGGCTTCGCTCGAGCAAAGCAGATGCCAGGAGCTGCATGGAATAGTTAGTTTTTCCCGCAAGTGGACTTTCTCTTGCTTCAAAACTGACCAGACACTGACATTTGACATCAAACACAGTGTAATCCTCTATACAGCCCTTTTGAAGAGGTTGAAGAGAATCACAAGGCCTGCATAAGAAACACGTGATTGAGGCTTGTAATATCTCCGTTACTTCAGCAATGTCATCGATAATGTTATCACTTGAGCTTGAAAATGGCTTTGAAGTGGCCTTGTTTATTCGGCTACACTATCAGCGGCCAGCCACGTAGTGCGTCTGATACAGATTAGGGTTTTGGCTGTATCGTTAACAGTTAGCCTTTTATTTCTGACTAGCTTTCACCACTGGAGGCTACAGAGAGGGAGTTGTCATCTGATCAAATGTAATTGAATGTTCTGGTGGTCCTCTCTCACCAGCTGTAGTTTCACTCGTATTTGTTTATGAGTACGAGTTCACAGGCATGGGCCTTTTTATTTTATTTTTTTTACAACTTGTGCAGTAGCTGCTGTAGTCGCTGCTTTCACTCCACAGAGAGACTCGGAGATGAAGTGCAGCACAAGAAAAGACGGAGCAGGAAAGGCATTTTCAGCTTTTTTTCTTTTTTTTTTTTCCCCCTCAATTAGTCTGTAGAGAGATGGGTTGAGAAGTAAAGATTTTATGAGGGCAGACAGATGGAGATGGTTAGAAGAGGCTCGGCAGATGTTGCCGCGCGAGAATACTGGCTGTAAAATCCATGCAAATAGAAGGAGGGAGGGAGGGAGGGAGAGAGAGAGACGAGAGGTCGACGGGTGGAGAGAAGCTTGAGTTGCATGAATTATGAAGAAGGTGGGACGAGTTGAGGGAGAAGTCATCTGTAGTTTCATGCAGCCAATGGTTTCTGAGCGGCTCTTTTAATGTGGGAGGCCGTGTCTTGACAGACGCATAAAAAGGATGTTACCGGTCGCCGCTGTAATCCCAATGGCTTTAAAAGAGAGTGAATGTACACGTGAAGGTTCTTGTGTGTTTGTTTTCCAAAGCTCTTGAGATTACTCACAAAATGCAGCGTGCTATTTAACATGCCATCTATTATACAATCTGCTTTGTACTGGCTGTGAGAACGTTTTGAAAGCTTTGCCTCCACTGTGTGTTACTGGCGAATTCTTCTACGCTCGGGATAATAATACACTCGCGCACACTGGTCATCATGCTGTTCTGCCTTCAGCCCACACACAGGTGCAATGCCTCTTTGGAAGAACTATCCGCTCAGCCCACGCACACACACACACTGATACACACGCACACGCACACAAATTAGACTGGCTACAGATAGCTATATGCTGACACACTTCATTATCCTTGCACATTTCTATGGTCACCAGTGCCATCCATCCCAACCATTGCCCCCATAGCGGAGTGGATTATAGTGATTATAGTGTAAGGACCATCCCTCGGATAACTGTCAAATAATGAGGCCCGATGATGGAGTCTTACCTTCCCTGCAGCCTTAGATTTAGCACCACACGCTTCCGTCTACGTTTTGCCGTGGGCACAATAAGGAGGGTAAATAGGCTGTGCTGCTATTCCAGGTAAACAGAGCTGCTAATCTGTTGCTTTCAGGTGGCTGAATGTTGCCACGTAATATTTTTCTTAAATGTCTCAGGGGATTTTTGCCTGCAATATGCGATTATGATTAAGACTTATGCACAGCGTCATGATAATGTTGGCATGCAAACATGCACTGTTGTTGCCCGCTGCTTTAACAATGTGTTGATGGAAAGGGAACGCCACATTTATCATCATCAACCTCGTGGTGGCGCTAGTGGCGAGAGGAAGGCTTCATCGGAGTACATCATCTAGGCACCGTGAAGGTCCGCACCAAATGTTAAAGTCGATCGATCCAGTTGATGTTGACATATAACTTTGAATTGTTTCGTGATGCTGAAGAAAAAATCGGGGAATCGGCAAAACCAGTAAGATGAATCACAACGTGCAAAATTCCCGGCGAACAATTTAAGGCCCATGCTTTGCTCTGTCACCACCAAGCGAAGGAATTGTGATGAAGAAACACAGAGATCAGCTCGCTGAATGCCGGCTGAAATTACGCTAATAAACCTCCCGTCTTATCTTAATCGCTTCACAGGGAAGGTTGATGTTCAGTGAGTCTCGGCTGCTGCCGGCAGTAGAGTGATACGACATGTGTGTGTGTGTGAGAGGGAGAGAGGGAGAGAGGGAGGGAGGGGGAGAGGGAGGGAGAGATAGAGTTAGAGAGTGATGGAGAGAGAGAGGGTGAGGATGTAGGGACATAATTACTGTCCTTTGAAGGATTGTAAAATAAAGGTAGGTCACATTCTCAACCCTCCTCTGAAAAATAAGAGTGAGGATTGATTGTCCTCCTCACTGTGTGTGTGTGTGTGTGTGTGTGTGTGTCACCCTATTTTAGTGTCTTCATGGCTGATTTGTACTGTGATTTAGAGGATTAGGGAACGAAAATGCCTGCTAAGATGTATTGACTGGTGGAAGCGTGTGCGTGTGTGTGTGTGTGTGTGTGTGTGTGTGTGTGTGTGTGTGTGTGTGTGTGTGTGTGTGTGTGTGTGCGTGTGTGTGTGTGTGTGCACACGTGCACACATGGTGTAAAAGAGGTTACAGACCAGTGTTGTCATGGTAAAATCCCCCGACTGAGTAAAAAGGATAGCATATGTCAGAGTTGTAGTCAGTTGACCGACAAGGACCCGCTGCTGACCCTCCAGAGTGCCATTATAATAATCCTCTATTAGCTCACATGTTAGAAGGGTATTACAAGAAATAAAGACATTCTGGCCCATGGAGTAAAGTAAAATCAAATTTCTCAACTTTTATTTTATAATTGTATCGTCAAAGTCAGGCCCAAGTGATCTACCTAACCTTCCGCATGCTTTTTGTTTGGTTTTCAGGGTTAAATTAAATATCACATCACATCAGGTTCATTTTTACTTCCTCTGAGTCAGTCGAGTCTTATGAGTGCAGCCTTTAGGATTCCTTTGCGACTGCCAAATAAATATTTCCGAGCTTTTGAGTTGTGATTACGGGATTTAATGGCAAAGCATTTAAAGTGATGTGTGATATGAGGCAACACAAATGTAATTTATCGCTAGGGATTCTTGTCATATGTGATGGGTTTATTAGTTCCTGCCTGTTCCTCCATTGAAAATGATTTTATAAAATACTGCCCTCAGACCAGAAACAGAGAATATTTAACATGTGAATACCAACATAGACAAACGTGGACAATTTAAACTTGTATACAGTATGCAGCCGTCGAGCACCAGTTTGGTCGGCGAACACAACTCTTCAAAGTCCTCCGATTTCAAAGAGATGCTATTTGGAGCCACTGACATGCAAAAATTGCATAATACGGCTTTAAGTTGTTACTGTGTGTGCTTCAGTTTCACCGATTTTCCATAACAACAGTGTAATGTTTCTCGACAGCCATCTTAAGTGCACCCAGCTAGAGGAAAGCATAAAATAAAGCACTTGAAAAGGTTGATTTGTGGATATACAAGTCCCGTTCTGTTCATTTGAAGTCTGTGGTGCAAACAATCAAAGTGTGTATCTCATGAAGAGCGCCTCCCCTCTCGTTCATCACGGCTCACCGTCCTTTCACTTTCCAGGTTTTACAGCCCTGGAAAGGCAAACAGGGGGCAGATGTGCCGACTCTTTAAATAGACTTAAAGAGGCCTTAACAAGCAGTGAAAGTCCGGCTGCAGCACCTCAGAAATTCCAGAAATTGCATATAATCACTGAGATGTATTCTCGCCTTTACTTACTTTTTTATATGAGGCCGTTTCTGTTATTCGCCTACCAAAGAAGGGCTGCTGCCATTACTATGGAAACATTTTCCCAAAAAGAGGGTGGTGCTGAATCTTAACCAGATTCAGCTCGTATACACAAACCAACGTAGACTGTATGACACCAAACGGCCACATGCAAGTCTTTATTTAACATTTTAACATGAATTGAACTTGGATACAGCATGAAAGGGTCAAGAATCTGACAAAATTAGCACAGCAGCATAATCTGGGTTATAGGCCAGGCTTTACATCACTTAGCACCTGTCTGTCCTAGAGATGATTTTTTTTATTTTCTTGTAGCTTCTACACTACATGGATTAACCGGCATGATTTATCCGGTATTGTTTAACCAGTGCTTTTATTTTATACTCTCTCGCTTGTTACTTTCTGTCTGTTTGGTGCTCGGCACACACTGCGGAGCACTTCCCACACATGTTTATTTTCCCGGGCGTGCATGCTTGCATGTTTTTGCGTGCGCATGAATCACTTTCATCCCACTTGCGTCTCTCCTGAGGACGGCCCTTTTGAAAAGACCTGTGCTACAACCCTAGAATTCACCGGTGGGAGAGGAAGGGGAGGCGTACTGAAATGTTCTCTGGTGTGTACAGTGCCTTTTTTTTCTCAAAATGTGTTGCAAAGAAACTAGTCAATACTGTATGGAGACCCACACACAAATACAGGTAGAACAGTGTCCATTTACACAAGCGCATACACAGAGTGAAGTGTTCACAAGAAAGGTTACACCCTCTCCCTGCCCAATAGTTAGCTTTTCCTCTCACCTTGACCTCTGAAATGCACAGGCCGTCCTGTGTGTGTGCACACACTCTCTAAATGAGAAACAAGGATGTTGCAGAAGAATTTAAGAGTGAGAGTTGAGTCGAATCCCTGCAACAAAGCACACAATGGTTGCTGGGCTTTGAGGATCATAGACTTTTTGTCTCTTATGTTTTCAAATCTTGGATCTGCCTGGATCAGTGATCATCACCAGCATCTGTTCAACTTCTGTTCTGCCAAGGCCATCAAAAAACCAGCGCGTTATATTTTGTTTTGCACTGAAGGTTTTGACTCCATTTGTAATTCAAAAAGCCTCATTAACAAGCAAGACACAGCAAACTTCATGTGGGATAACTGACAGACAGCAACCGTTAGTCTCGGAGTGTTGATTTCGTGAGAAACGGCGGAGTTGATGCTTTTTGACGAAGCTCACTCTTGAAAAACGTCAATTTAAAACATCAATATATCACTGCAAATGAACTTATGTAATGTGCTTATGTTATTAACCCTAAAATAGTTGTTTACAAATGATAAAATGATAAGGAATTGTAACTATGACATGAAAG
The DNA here is from genome assembly GCF_910589615.1 of Taurulus bubalis. Classification (NCBI taxonomy): domain Eukaryota; kingdom Metazoa; phylum Chordata; class Actinopteri; order Perciformes; family Cottidae; genus Taurulus; species Taurulus bubalis. The sequence continues at coordinate 20,796,010 of NC_136594.1, read as the reverse complement.
GCTATTTTCACTATTTTCACAGCTGAAATCGGCTAAACGTGTTTCCTGCTTATGTTGCATATATGAAATAACACCTTCTGACTTTGCAGAGAAATAGCTGAATTCATAAGCAATAAAAACACCTTTGCTCAGCTCAGTCCACTCAAATTATTTTTAATAACCTATTTGTAGAATCACAACTTTCGGGTCTGTCACAGGATGCCATTGGGCCTAAAACCCCTTTTCTTCATGGACTTACATTGGTTAAGAGACGTCTGAGGTCAATCAACTTCCCAGTACAACACTCAATTAGTGTTATTTAGTTATAGTTATTTCTCAAGGCATAAGGAACTACTGTTTATGTGGTTGAGCAGAGGGTGGGAGGCGGGGTTAAAGGAAACGCTAGTGCGCCTGCTCTGTGGGCCCAGGGATGCGGAAGCATTTTGGGAGGTCACGGTAATGTAATACTCGGCAGTCAAGCCATTTTGGCTTCATGTGCCAATGAGCAACTTTTATAGGAATGAACAGGTCTCTTTCCACATCCACGAGTGACCAGTAGTGTATGCTGAGACTGTCTTTTCCCCCCAAAAGTCAACAAAGTAAAAACAGCATTTTTATTTGGGTTGAAGGCCACCATCTTTGTGTTCACAGGAGTTGAAGTGAGTCTGAAATAGTCTTAGTTACCATGAGCAGATCCATTGGTCACAACGACTTTAAACAGATGCAATACATTGATTGTGAAATCGAGCTGTCAAAAAAGTAAGAGGGTCCTTTTCCTGAAGAGGATGAAGTTGTAAGTCATGTAACATACTTTATTCTTTATTTGAGTGTCCATGTCGAGGATGCTGAAGTTCGGGCATTAAATTGTTGAGGTTAGACGTAAGTAGCGCCTCTCTTTGTTTGACAGAGAAATGGAAAAAGAACGAGACGGTAGTAAAACGGAGCCAAGCCAGCATTTAACCTTTCTCTCCGAAGCAGGAATGTTTTGCCGGGTAATTAATAAAATGTGGCTCTGTCTTTTCTCTGTCTAACTCCAAACATCTTCTCTTTCCAACTTCCTTCCCCTCTGCACCCCTTGTGATGTCATCACACACGCACACACACACACACACACACACACACACACACATACACACATCCAGATCTACACGCTCACACAAGCTGGCCAAGAATCAACAGTGCAGATATTTTGGAGAAAAAAAGCTGGGTGATTTCCTCTAAATAAAGGGGAGAGAGAGGCAGTGCTGCTGGGCTGATTTGGCCTTAATAGGGCTTTGACGTCAGTGGGACGCAAACTGGACCGTGGTGCATATTTCTGAAAGCCTCACTCGAGAGGCCTTCACAGAGGACCTTTTTACATTCGGTTACTGTGAATTTAATCACTTGGCTCTCCATCTGGGGCTCTTTATAGGTTTGTGCTTGACAAATATTATGTAAAGTGTGAAGATAGGAATTGAAAGATAACTGTCAAGCTTTTTGCTGTTGAATTTATCAGATGAAGACAATTAAATTACAGTCGTAATCTTTATTTTGTATCTGTTGAAAACATTTCAAATACATTTACTTTCATACCAGTTTGTCATTTTACAACGACATTATGATTTTGAAAACCATTACATAATGATGTACTTTAGATAACATTACATAGTCAGCAAGATGGACTAGTATTGACCTCATGCTTGTCATTGTGGATTAACTGTGTATTTGTCTCTGGGAATGACCCGAGTCATGGGTGTGTGTGAAAAGCGCATTTGCGGTTTGCAGATGGATGACGCAAGCAGCGGGTCGGCAAAGTGGGACCCGGTCCAGAGGGCTGGACCGTGTGCTTAGGCTGAACGTCAAGTTCCCTTCTCTGTTTGTTTACCCCCCCCTCTCCCTCACTGGGCGGCTTCACTGCTCCCTGTGAAGACATGTGGAGAAGGAAAGGAAATGAGTAGGAGAGGACGAAGAAAAGAACTTCAAGAGGAGGAAGGAAGGAGGGAGGAAGAGGAAGAGGGGGAAAAAGAGAAGAAAAAAAATAGAGTTGCAGCTACTCTGACATGTTGACAGCTGGGCGGAAGTAATCTGTTGAAGGCAGAGGCCGTGCCAAAAAGAAAGTTGGCCTCAAATACGGTTTATAACACGGTACACGTGGAGCAATATTCCAGCCTAGAATGTTGGTATGTACAGCTGAAACAAGACATCTTGTGTTTTCCGGCTGCTGGGTTTCGAGAAAGATCATAATATCATTAAGCAGTGAGCACAGTGATGTTTGGTGTTCTGCCAAAACATCAGTACCTCCGGTGCATTACACGAGAAACAAATGAAGATTGGAGAAATAATATACATTACATTAGATTACATTTCCTTCAGCTGAAAGCGACTTACAATGAGTGCATTCAACCATGAGTACAAACTCAGGACAATAAGAATCAAGATATACATGCCTCCAGCAATAATCGTTCATGTGTGGCTTGTGTCTTTGGCCCGCAGCCGCGGGGCGTAAAACCAAAACGATGGCTAAGAGACTTCGGTGCTGTGTTGATGATCATATTTATGAAGCCACAAATTGCTTCAGTGTCATGGACATGCATTTATGAGGCCATGCGAGAGGGAGGGAGCTCCATTTTGTTTTAAAACATTTGCACATTATCAACTATTAATAGGACCTAAATGACAGACTTTCAATTATTAATTTGCAGCAACGGTCGTAATTTATTCTCAAGACAAAGTATATAGGAATGACCAGATCAATTATTTAGAGTCACGCTCTTATTTTGTGTGTTTTTTTTCCACAGTTGCATGGTTGAAATGAACTCTCTCCATTTGACTGCAGACCTCATGGTGACATCACTACTTTCCCTTACTTTCTTGTGGCATGCATTGCTATATTTGGGTTCAAACATGCACACACAGTGGAGTCTTGTTTACTGTCTCAGAAAAGTTGAGGCGAAATGAAGGAAATTGTGTTTGTGCTAAAAGTTCTTTCCTATCACATCACTGTCTGTTGTTTTAGCCCAAAACAGCCAGCAGGCCATGCCCATATTTTGAAGGTTGTTTGTAGAGAATAAACGGTGTTTAGTGCGTGACTAGTAGGTCTCAGTTTGTATATATTTGGTTTGAAACGGTGAGCTTGCTGTGTTTCGTTGGAAGTGAAAGTCTTCACCAGGTATTCAGAAAACTGAACATTTATCTCTGCTTTTGTGACACAGAGTTCACAAGCGTCCATGTTCCACTTGATCAGTCGGTCCCATGCTTTAACATAGTTTAGTCTGCTCACCTGTCTGCTTCTTATGTGCCTCTTTTCTGCTGTGTGTTTGGCCTTGGATCAATGGTCCCCCGTTAGCGACCCTGTTATGGAAACACGGTTAGTTTTCCATTAGCTACAGAAGGACATTCAGGCAGAAGACTTTTTAGTCACTCAGCAATTTTTACCAGCGGCTGTTGACTTGACATTTCGGCTGCTGAAGAGTCAGCTTCTGATGCTTGTTGACCAAACAAAGGAGAATATGCAGGTGTGTTCCTGGAGTTTTCTCTTTTTTTTTACTTGCTACTGTAAACACTTGAAAAATAATAATACAAATATATTTTTTCTATCCTCTACGGCCCTTGCTTTTGACGGAAAATTGTCTGCTCCTTCAACATTTGATCACCACTGTCGGAGCTGTGCCGACAGCTTAATCTTAATGCGATCTCTCATTTAGTTCTTTAAACATGGCCCAGCCTGGGGTTTACTTTTCTAGGATAAATAAGTATCTTAATACACGTGCTATTGTAAATTGAACATTCAGTGTTTTAATAAAGGCGAACAATACATTCAAAAAGCCACCCCTCATGTCCAAGTGCACGTATACGTCATTCTAACGGTTTATCACTACGTGTCAACGTTTTAGCTGTCGTCTCTGCTTTCAGTCGACTTTAGCTGAGGTGCTAACGGGTCCAAAAATTCAACAAACATGCAAACGTCTAGCACCATTTGTTCGGCCTCTTCACCTTGCATTCAAGTGTGGTCGTTCGCTTTACTGTCGGGTACATCGCATGAACTACTTTGTATACCGTGACTTTGAGTGATCTCCCGGTCCGTTTTCATCGCTCACATCTCGGCTAGCTTCAGTCTGTCAAGCTGGTGACGTTGACCCCATGGTCCTGGGCCTGTGGGACACGGTGTTCTCCCCACAACTTACCATATCTGCAGACACTGCTGACCACAGTTATGTTACAAGGCTGGACTTTGAGTTCTTTTACAAATGTCAATGAGGATTTTATACTTCTGGAGCACAACCTGGATGTTCCTGTGCGGCTCTTTGTTAAGGTTTATTTATCATAATCAGTTGCAGTTATTCTCATTCAGTAATTGTGCCCAAATTCCTCCAGTTAATAGCAAAGCAGCATGGATAAGATGCAATAGTATATTCATCTAGATAAACAAGTGCTGAGAAAAAAACTCCCAGTAGGAAGAACCAGCTGGGCTCATACTGGAGATACTGATCTGAGCTGGTCATAAAAAGAGTTCCACATCTCTAGAGATATCGTTTCTTAAAAACGTCCCCGCTTGTTTTCCACCTGGGGTAAGCTCAATCCATGTTTCCTTTTGTAGAAGTGCTCCTGTTACCACTGGCTTTAAACGGAGAGTCAGCCATTAAGTAATAAATGTCTCCAGTGATTTACAAGGACTGAAATGTCTTGTCTTGGCTGCCTTTACTGGCTACGGCACCTTGTGCCTCCATCTCTCTCCGCTGCTTTCTCCGTACCTCTCTTTTTCGCACAAATGGTCCACATGCACCATTTTATCCTCCCTTTAGGAAAAAAAAAACTGACCTGTAATGTGATTTTCTTTAGCTGCCGAAGTCCATTGCAGTCCATTTGAATCCAGTTATGACAGTAGCGGCCTGCTCTGTTGCAGTGGCCCTTTTCTTTCTCTCGCCCTCTGTCTGCCAGCCTATAAAAGGCCATATTACAGCAGGACTGTCAGTTCTTCACACCTAGAACCGATGAAATGTCATTATTTGTGGTCGCTTGCACCACAGCAGATGACTGCCCTTAGCTTGAGCAAAGTTACCTGCATTAGCTCAAGCTGACGGACACTGCTGCCATCTTACCGCCTAATGAAGTTGTTGAAGATGTGTACATCCCGCAGATATTTAACAAAATAAACATTTTCAATGTTTCAAGCCATTTTAGGAATGTAAGTCATTATCTTTTTTAATTGCCCTTTTAATGACGTTGTTTGCCGTTAGTTTAACTTTGTATATCTTCTGTTTGGCCAATGCACCTAAAACATTCTTCAGCGGGCGTCTCCTCTGGTTGCAAAAATAACTTCTAATTAGATTTATTACCTTGTAATAAACATGTGTACAAGTTTATGTTCTCAATCACTAGTTTCAAGTCTTCTTTAATACAGCATGATGTTCATTTAGTTCATTCTTGTCCCATTTAGAGTCAAAAAGACCATAACGCAGGGTATGCTTGTGATTGACAGGTCACAAGCATATTATCCGCTTGTTATCCGGTCTGGGAGCTGTTCGTGTTATCGTCTTACAGCTTTAAACTTTTCACAGAGTGTTTTCAGTTCAAGAAAGATAATGGTAACTATTTTCGGCACTTAAAAATAAGTCTTCAAAATGGCAGTAGGCAAACCAGTGAGTGACATCACAGTTTCTACGTCCACTTCTTTTATACAGTCTATGATCAAGCATTTTTGCAGGGTATAGGGATTCATGAAGGCACTTTAATTGAAAACAAACAAACCAAAAGCCCAAAAGAATTGCCAAAAAAAGTTCTGGAAAGCTGAAAAGTTGAGTGATACGTCTCCATGACTTAGTAATAATATTATAATACTCTTTAATAATGTAGGTTTATGGAGTCTGCTATTGGCTTATACTCAAATGTGAACGCTACCCTATGTTTGGATAGTGTCTTAATGCTGTTTCCGTTGTTGATCCGCTGTTCCACGGGATAGAAGCAGACTGTTTTTTTGTCTTTTTTTTGCTACTCAGCACTGTACTGACAATGTCCTGCTGTGCCTTGATGGAAATGTCTGAGCTGCTTGTTACATCAGTTTTCACTGAAACAGCTGAGAGAAATGTGTACAAAACAGAATATCACACACACACACACACACACACACACACACACACACACACACACACACACACACACACACACACACACACACACACACACACACACAGTATCACTGCCCAATTCTCGCTCAGACACGTTCGGAGTCATCTCCACTGTTATGGACACTCAATAAAGAGGGCTCTATTGATCTCTCTGCAGGTGGCGGAGCCCATTGCTGCTTTAATAACACACTTTTCTTTTTGTCCGCCTGCCATACGGGCTCTGCAGCCCTCAGCCGGTCCTGTCACACAACCTGCAGGGTGCACACCGTCGCGTGTGACTGACATCGGGACTGTTGTCATGACGCAGCGGCCGCCCGACTCAACCCGCCGTCAATGTGACCGAAGTGTTGAAGCCCTACTTTAAATATTGCAAGTTCTTCTCTGTGTTGTTGTCTGTGCCTGAAACATTAAAACGGCTCCGATGAGTTGCCACAGTAGAGATCAATGTATACATGCCAAACTTGCCAAATACTAAAAGCTTTTCCTTCTAATGCTGCTTTTGACATTCACAACACCTTTTTGCCAATGACATTTCAAATGTCAGCCGTTTCAAGGAAATACAGTTTGTGTGAGTTGAAGCCGACAAGCCACTCTGTTCCATTAAAAGTTTATCTAATGCTAATGGATGACGAGAAAGAACCCGGAAAGAAGTTGGCAGCTTCATTCATTTCATATTTTCTCTCAGTGCTATTTTTAGCCGATTTTTTGATTAACTCTTGAACTGAATGAATAATGTGGGAGTGTGCTGTGTTGTGGATTTTCATTCCATCAAATGTCTGAAACTTTTGATGGAATGGATCTTAACCCCACATGAAAACACTGAGAATAAAGTATTTGCACATAACAGGGCTCATGGGATTCATGTAGTTGACACACACACACACACACACACACACACACACACACGCACACACACACACACACACACACACACACACACACACACACACACGTAATGGTAGAAGCCCCACAATGAGCCCAGTGAATGTGTTGCTCAACATTCAGAACAAACTGAAGCTGCTGACTGACATTAATTTGGTTGGTAAAAGGCCTTTACATTTATATGTTTACAGTATTGTGCATACTTTTGTTTTGCCGTGTCAATCTCTTATCACGTTTCTCTGCATCTTCATTTTGATGTTCAGACATGCTTTACGGTACGTCGTCTCCTCACCTCTGACCTTCACCCATCACCATTACCATGGCAATCGGCATCAACCTCCAATTAGCCAGTTCCATGAAAATAGAGTCCATTCTTTGCTTCCCGGAAAGCTCTTTGGTCATGCAAAAGAAAGAATGAAAGTAAGTAAGAGGGGCGATTTGGAAAAGCTTTGGTTCCCATAGTGATACAGTGCCAGCTGAGCTCATTTCTATGCTTCCACTGTTCCTGGGACCTCAGGCCTTTTTATTCCTCACTGTGGTTGGTTTGTTTGTGCTGTCTAATGTGTTTGTGTCTCTCTCATCCAGTGGGTCAGAGGGTTTGTAATGGTTTCTGTTGGTCGCATGTCAAAGTGTAAGTGTTGGAGTAGCAACCAACTAATCCAGAAAGTACACTTGTGTTGTCTCATTCTTTGCTTCTTATTTTGGTTTGCCTCGACGGAAAAAACGGGGCAGTAGAAGGTCGCGTAAACGTAGCGGTCCTGTTTAGGGTTGCAGCAAATTGTTTATCAATTAATCTGATGATTCTTTTTTAGAATGAATCGAACAAATAATGAATACATTATTCTAAATGCATGATTGAATTAAGTTAATATAACTATTCATTTACCCCAAATAAATATCACAAATGTGTCACATGGATTCATTTAATCAGTCATAGCAACACTAAGTACTTGACCTGAAAGAGAAAGATATTAAGATAACAACTAGGCAAATGCATTTTCTTCCGTCAGTGTGGGACAAGGCTAATAATTGAAGTAATGTGAATAATGTGAACTTTTGGTAAAAGATTCATGAATGGATGGAAAAGCCTGGTTAATTGATTCAGATTTGGTGGATTGGGTGTTACATGTCAAGCGGCTGCAGGATGTAGTTTAACGATGTTACGGAATTTCCCCTTCAATTTAGAGCCAGCACATCTCTAGTTTTATTCAGGCTCTTGTTTTAATTAATAAACCGTTCCCCCTGGTAAATATAATAACCTTGGGTTAAGCATTTTAATAATGCAGTGCTGGGTTGAGACTGCCTGCGCGGTAATTATTGTCCCCGTATAAATCCATCAGAAACTCTTCACAGTTTAATGAGGATTAGGGAAGACGTTTTTATTAAAACATCTTCAGCGGTTTAACTAAATTTATGGATGCATGTATCATCATCATTAGTTGATACTGTGTTGCCGTTCGCCTGTGTCTGTCCTTTTGTGTGTCCTTCAGTGTGTAACTGTCGGTGTCAACTTCACGTCCATTTGACCCGCTGCCAATACGTCCCATATTTTTCAAAGACACTTTTCTCTCAACGGCGATGACCGATGACAGTTCCATGTTAAATTCTACGGCGAACATCTACGCGTAAGAGCGCGTAGATAAAGAGTTAAATAGTCTGTGTTAACGTTAACCTATTTTGAAACACCCTCCTGCTCTTTACTCACAAAGCAGACTATGTGCCCTCATTCACAAAGATGCACAGGATGGATGTGTAAAGCGTCACAAAGAGAAACTATTTTGCTTCCCCGTAGATGCTCGCTTACACTGTAAGATGCCATCAGCCTGTGCTGTTCGGGGTATTCTGGGTCTTAGTTTATAGGTAAAGGGTTTAATGTGATCAATATTTGTTTTTGATGTATAAAGTAATAGTTAAGTCTGTAGAGCTTCAATAAATTGTGTCTTCACATTGCTTGTTTTGTACATTAACTTGGAAGGGCTCTTCACAAGTGAGAACCCCATTAGTCACTGCATTCTGCTCTCTTGAGGATACTGGCTAATCGATGGGGAAGATATCCGTTAATGCATTCTCATATTCTGGTTTACAATCCATTTACTCGTTCAATTCCTTAATCAAACTGCATAACTGCACTTTGCCGAGCATATGTGCAATGATTCTACTGCCAGAGGATTCATGTTTCCGCAATCTTTTTTTAAATTAATTTTTTGCCAGCAGCTGTGTCATTTTACTCTGTGCCTGCAGGCTTGAGTCCAATTTAAACAGGATTAAATGCCCAGTGGTGGGCTCTGCAATTCTAATTGTTATCAATCCATCCACAATTGTAATACTCTCTGCGTCTGCCATGTCAACTCTAGAGCAAATTACCAACTGGTTTTCAGTGAACTCAGCGGATATCTAATAATAACAGTGCAATCAAACTGATATCTCTCTAATATAGAAACGTGTTGTATTTATGGTGGGCAGCGGACCACTCCACACGCATGTGCTTGTACATTAAAATGTTTCAGCACATTGGAATACTGTAGCTTTACCTCTCATAATGGTTGGTCATGTGCGGATTTGTACTGTAAATCTATAGCACTAACAGCATTAGAGATGAAATATTGGGTTTCAAGGGTGCCATGTGAACGGTTCTTCATACACAGGTCAGGAGAAGTTAATGCAGTATCAACACAGGTTATAAATGACTGCACCCACTTTCCCGTTGTGAGGAAACTGTAACTATCCAAGGTGCTGAAACGTGTTTGCAGCCCAAGTGGTTGGCCTTGGCACGTCACGCACGCACACATGCACGCACGCACGCACACACACACACACACACACACTCAAAGAAATGCTGACATCTACGTTCCAATGAGCCCCCAGCTAACTGACTGTGTCATTTGAATCATCCTTTTTTTTTCTTCCCATTTTTTTCTTTTGCTCACTGCAGTCAGACGTTTATGGTGTGTTTGGGTCCATGTGAGAATATGTCACATTTCTTACCATAGCCCTTATTTTCTATTGAGTGGAACGCATCTGCAGGACCCATGATGCAACGGCACATTGCTATTTAGCACTGACGAGTGTCTGTGTGCAGTTTGCTGGTGCCTGTGTGTATATACTGTATTGCACATGCTTACAGTTTTGTGAAGGAGTAAATTAATATCCATGTTAAGTCTTCACCCTTAAACTTAATGATACATTGGCAGCGTATCATTAATTCTGTTAAATCTTTGTCTGTCAGCAATACGAGTGTACATGGTGTGTTTAGTGACAGGGTTTCACAGAGGATTTTAAAAGACCTCAGACCCTCTTGGGGGATCCGAGGGCGTAGTGGAATTTTAAATTGTACATAATAAAGGTAAATGCATCAATCTTTGCTGTTGTGGTGAAGTTTAAGTACAGTTACTCAAGTACTGCACATTTTGAGGTACTTGTAGTTGAGTATTTCTATTTTATGTAAAGTTATAATTCTAAGGGGTTGTTTTACAATGTGTGTGCTGCTCAGGTTTTAATGAGTGAAAAGAAGGGGCGATTCTTTCAAGATAAATGGATTAAGAAGAAGTTAAAAAAAAGGTACCTAGAAAAGGTCAATCCATGGATTTAGATTTTCGAGAAATTAAATAATGAAAGGCAGGGAGAACAAAATGCAGTTCCACAAAGTAAAGAGTTTATTTATAGATTTGTGAGCAAATGTTCATCCTTTAAAAGGCCAAGCAATTATGCTGAGGCAGAATGCAGGAATTTGAATCTAATAAAACACTCAGGATTTTTCTTTTGGTAACCAAATAGCCTAATTATATATTTAATTGTTGCTTTCGTCTTGCTTTCCATCCTTTCCTCTCTGTGATGAGCTTCAGACCACAAACCACGGAGAAGTATGATTGTTGGCGCAGCACCCAAGGGAATACTCGTATGAATTCAGCAGCAGAAGCCTGATTATTGAAATATTTTACTAAGGGTACTGTTTGTTCTGCCAGTCAGGCCGCTTAATGTGTGTTGTCCTCCAGCAAAATTTCACATTGGCTTCCTCACACTCGGAAGCAGTCTGCAGCAGTCAAAGACATTTGTTTATTTGTGAAACCATTTGATTATTTACTGAAGTAGGATGGCAGGGTAGGTGCGACTTGACAAATCTAAGGAATATTTCTTCATAGCAGAGTTGGATAATTACTCCTATATGATCATAAACACACAGAGCACAGATGGAAAACATATCATGACACCCCCAAATATTGAAACATACTGTAAGCAGCACAACTTGCAAAAAATCAGGAGTGTTACCAACAAAAACAAAGACAGAGGCACATTTTCCCTCCTTCATCCAATTATTAATGTCCGCCCAACACACACACACACACACACACACACACACACACACACACACACACACACACACACACACACACACACACACACACACACACACACACACACACACACACATCTGTTGAGTCAAAACTCATAAGGAGATGGATTCATTGACAGCTCCTTGAAGATAACTTACCCTGCTGCTCACTGTGTTTGTCAATATGAGTGTGTGTTTGTGTGCCTGAGTCTACAGCTATAACTATAAATAGCTCTTGTGTTTTGGTTGCCTTGGTAGCACTACAAAGTCCTTGTGATTTGTTTTGTGTGTGTGTGTCTGTGTGTGTGTGTGTGTGTGTGTGTGTGTGTGTGTGTGTGTGTGTGTGTGTGTGTTTGTGTGTGTGTGTGTGGAGGCACATTCACTCACATTTACACTAACAAGTGAGCAGTGGCACTTTTCCCTTAACGGTCAACTTGCATGGCTGCATAGATGTGGCATAAGGGGCACATTTAGACATTAGAGTTAGACAAGCGTAACATGCACAGAGGGCTGCTCTCAGATCAGCACACATCGCTCATTTGAACAAGAGTAGAAGCACAAAATTAGATTGCATAGATCCAATGAAAATTGTTTCCAGCAGAGCTAATTTGGCAATAGTAAAACCGACAGAGCGTGTTCACATCAGCAATCTTTGTAGCAGTTTATTTCAACTCTGGAGCAGTTTTTTAGTTAATTTGGAACAGTGACGTTAAAATGTGGTGATTTATGGCAACAAAGCAAATCCAATGCAAGACCCGGTCCTCAATAAAGAGTGTAGTGTATTATCGAACGCAAAACCCTAATCCAAAGCGCAGGGTCGGGCGTCACTAGGCCAATGTTGAAGCCTGAGTGGCAGCCAGCAGTTCCACAGCACAATAAAAACTGATGCTCAGCGATTTATTTGCGTTCCTTCCTGGTATGAATATCAAAATAATATAAATATCAAGAGAGACAAGACAGATGGTTGAGTTTAGTTTAAGTTGGAGTACCTGGAGGTAGATTTGTTTTGATCTCCCCCTTTGATGCCAAAATGTCTAACCTGGCAGCCAAATATATGTCCCATAAACTGCCTGTGAGTTTATGAGACAGTATTTATAAAATGTCTGTTTACGTTGTGACTATAAAATGAACCGAGACGAGTACAAACATTTTTTCCCACTGTGGTCCAGATCAGAGTAAAGCAAAATGAATTGTCTGCAACCAAACCCATCATCTGGTTAGATATTGGTTTGAGGCGGTTGTAGAGCAATGTTATTTATTTTATTTTCTTCTTTCAAAACGACATTTATACTGACCCTTTTCTGAAATTGACCAATGTAAAAGAGATCTCTTTCTCCGAGTCTCATACACACACACACACACATACTTGCAGAGCTGCATGGGCAGGTGTTAAAGGTCAGCGTGTATCCAAGCACACCTCCTATTTTCATTTCATAGAAGTGCAGCAGTGTATGCCTCAAGGGTCGGTTAAAGTGGAATATAAAATGGAAAGATGTGGTGATGAATCATCCTCCTCTCAGCCAGTCACATTACTAATGTCATACCTGTTTGGCCAGTTGAAGCCAACAATGGAGAAGAAGGTCCCGGCCTCTCAGAGTAAGAAAACAAATGACACAATAATACACCTGGCCTTCTGTAATCTATTCTCACATCTAGTCTTTGCGCTATTTGGGAATTAGATTCCTATCTCAAGACCACTTGGACGTTATATACTGGGGACGCATGTGTCAAAGCAGCTTAGCATTTGTGGCACGGCTTCTGCAAACCTGCGCCCACCAAACGCCGTCCTGTTTTATGGAACTCTGGAAAATCTGAGTGCGATGAGGACAGCTGAATGAATTTAGGCGTAGCTGCAACTGCTGCTTGCTGTGACAATCATGCATAATCAGCTGCAGTGATTATGTTCATAGACAAGTGGCCATAGTTGATTTGTTTCCCTTATGGGACATTGTCCAAGTTGGATACCTTATGGTTATAGCTGTTAAAATGTCAAGATGTTTGCAGTCTGATCGATATGGGATTGATAATGATTCAATTAAACTGTAATTATTTATCTTTTCAAATAATGAGACAGCCTTTGGGGATAATTATTTTAAAAAACTGTTGAATTTGTGTAGATTTTATTAAGGCGTAAACTCCTCCTTCCCTACGTCCCCACTACCAGAGCTGTCTAATGACATTCCTGGTTTGGTCCATATACAAATGTGAATATATTTTGCATTATTTGTTGCCAAAGCTTTGCCTCCATTAGGCCACTGCTGTCCCAATAATACATTATTGATTTCTCTCAGCTTGTTGTTATGACAAACCTTTTGTTGTAAACAAGCCTGTTTCACACCAGGGTTCATAAAGCTCAACCTCAAACAAATCCCGTACAAATTATTGAACATCAATACCACATTAAGTCAGTGCTGTTCTCCATTCAACCCTACAGATAAAGTATTTTCAGAATTTCTGGTTTTACACGTTTACAGGTCATGAGAGGGTGACATAGACGTCAATGGCTGATACAAGTAAAGGTGACAGAGATGGGGAGTGGAGGGGAGAAAAATGGAAGCAGATGTACGCTCAGCACACCTATGTGTGTTTATTATTGAATAAGGCACAAGGGTCAGAGGAGGGGTGAAGTAACGGTCTAGAAAATGCTGTGTTCACATCTGTGTTCACATTTAATGGAAATTGCTTCTTTTTGTTATCCTATTAATACTAACAAAAAGTAATCATGTCTTTTTCTGGAAGCTTTTTTGGGAAGTTAAAAGAACTATCCTGTCGAAAAATAACACAATATCAGACAATGGATTCTAGTTTTGGCCATTTTGGTGAATTCTAATTATTTGTCAGTAACCCTGGAAATGTGTTCAATGCTGTGAGTGGCCCCTGCAGTTGTCATGTCCAAGTGTGCTTCGACAAGGATACTGAACCCCAAATTACCCAAATGCAGTCCACATCCCATTCCCACCTTCTATCCAACTGGACATGATGCAATATTTTGTTTCCAAAATGGATGGACAGTCGGTTGTTCACGCCACTGGGGCTGGAAGTGGTCAGCCACTGCAGTGGTATCCAACTAAGTCCCAAAATAAACCTGTACTGCAGGTGTTTGCACAGCTGGCCCAATTAGACACGGCACAGGATGTGTCTCAAGCGGCTCTTTGGTTGGTGTAGTGTGCAGTTAATCTTTACACTCTGATTAGATTTTTTGGGCTAATAAGCATTTGGACACTGATGAGAACTGTGACCTAGTGGTTGTAAGGTGTGACACCATGTGAAAACCTCAAGAAGAATGGATAAACTGCCCTTGTGGCAGAGGTGTCACATCATGGAACACACAGCTGTTGCCAATTTAATTAATTATGGGCAAGACAATTAGAGCAATGGTTAATATTGGTGCACTAACTGACACGCCTAAATCAAACTCATTGATTAAATTAATTTCAGCTGTGTTCACCCTGTTGTTACATTTTAAAGGTTTGTGGAAGGGCGTGTGTAGAACGTGTGTGAACAGTAATTACAAAGAGCTGAAAGAACACAGGTGTACTTCTGCATTCCATTTTGGTTAACCAGTTTTAGGGCTTTGGTGTTTGAAGACATCATTGTAGTTATGAATTGCACTTTGCCTTTCCTGTTGTGACACATGACTCGTCTGCTGTGAAAGAGGCCTATTCTGATTGTTAGTGGTTTTAAAAAGTTCCATTTAAATACATTTATTGATTGACATAAGTGCATTCATAGAATATCAGACAAGTAGTCTCATCAGGTTCAGTTGATAATGACGCGGTTGGATGGTAGGATAGTAAAATCCTCGAGATGATCTCATGCTGTGGTTTCCTGGCCGTCAGCAGCAACTGGCAACAGAGAGGAAACACAGAGAGATTGTTAAAAGGGAACGAGGACACACGGGGAGTGGAGGACGACAAAGAGGAGGAGGCAGGGACATTGACTGTCCTTAGTCCCTGATGATGAAGTCAAACTTCAACCAGCTAAAAATAGCACAGTAGTGGCCCTGCTGCTTCTGACACACACACACACACACACACACACACACACACACACACACACACACACACACACACACACACACACACACACACACACACACACACACACACACTTAACACTCACTCACTCCCAGTAGGGATTCCCATCAAAGCTGCTGTCACCCATTCTGACCTTTTCATTTAAATGATGTTCACCCACTCTCTCACTCCGCTGTTCACAACATCCCTGTGCAGTATAAACCATTCACCTGCACGCCTATACTGTGACATTATATTAATTAACACTTTCAAACACACACACACACACACACACACACACACACACACACACACACACACACACACATTCTTACTCCTCCATTCATCTCCCTTTCCCACACGCACTCAGTTCTTATCACACAAAACCTGTCTTCACACCAGCAGCCTGTGGCTTTCCCAGTGTTCTGCTGCTGTTTGAAAAATATGTTCTACACCTTTCCTATGAATTTCCTGAGCAATCCTGCGACCTCAACTGGGCAATTAGGAAAAGGAATTAGGAAAAGCACTGCAGCAAAGGACACAGGAATGGCTCCGTGCGAGCACACAGCACACTGAGTGATGTGCAGCAAAGAAAACAACAGGGAACCAGGCAGGCAGAAAGAGGTTCATTGACATTTCAAAGTTTGTCTGTTGTTAATCCTAAATGCAATTCTTGGTTTTAGCAAAAGTTAAACATATCCAGTAAGAATTAAGGATCTGCTGTTGTTGTTTTTTTAAACCACAATAGTTTGTGGTTGAGATTTAAAATTAATTCTTGACCTTGTTAACAGCAGTTGACAATACCATTTTTCAGGTTGATTTAGTAGCAGACTGTATCTTAATGTCTGTGACGGCAACGCTGTGTGACGAGTGTGTGTGTGTGTGTGTCATCATGGCAAAATGTGGTCCTGGAGACATCAGCTGTAGCAGAAACTAGCACACAGGCAGTTATGACTACTTTGACAGGTGCATATGTGTTTCTATGTCTGTGGGGAGATATAGTCACCGCGATAGATGCAATCACAACACTTTACAGGTGTGTGTGCAGAGAGCACTTTACGCCTGGTCCCATTTGTGTTACTTAATGCAATGCAGAGCTATTCAATTGCCAAGTATACATATTTGAATAACTTTACTGTCCTTGAAGTGGGCAATGTGTAGCCGTATTATCTATGAAGTATCAATTCAAGAGGCGGTAATGGCGGATTGTACTCGGGATGCTCTTTCTGTGTTCAGAAATAAACAGTGTGGTTATTCTTAACCGTGGCATTGTAAAAGGACATTCTAGAAAGTAGAAAATCTGGTTGTAGACGGTTCTATAGGTGGAGTGAGTGGAGACGGTAAATACACGAAGACCAGTAAGCGAGGCACATTTCAAGTGGAGCGAAGGAGGTGGAGAAGCACAGTAAATGCAGATATAACTGCAAACCAATGTGCATATAGTGTCCATGTCTATGTCCCCGAGTCATCGCTGTGTTACACCGTCTCTGTTTCCTGCCTGCTATGGTCACTCAGCACTAAAGCTGCCTGTGTGTGTGTCGTGTTGTGTACATGTGTGTTAACACCTCTGAGCACTGAGATAGAGGAGAGAAAGCACGACCACAGCCTTTCAGCTTGATTTTTAAGTTGTTTCCTTTCAGAGCTGCATGGGAAAACTAAAACATCACTTTGAGTCCAAAACGGATCCTTGTGACGAGCTCAATTCCCTAAAACTGTCACTGTGGTAAGAGAAAATGTGTTGCCATTAAAAAGGAATAAAAAAAAGAACAAAAAAAGACATTGAATATCTAAGCGCTCTGCAGA
The DNA here is from genome assembly GCF_910589615.1 of Taurulus bubalis. Lineage (NCBI taxonomy): Eukaryota > Metazoa > Chordata > Actinopteri > Perciformes > Cottidae > Taurulus > Taurulus bubalis. Next base: position 20,778,896 of record NC_136594.1, on the reverse strand, counting down.
ATGTCATGGAAGTGAAAGGAAAATTGCACAATGAGAGCGGGCAAAATTGAGAGGACAAATTAGAGGACCGCTGGCACGAGGAGGGAGAATGAGACAAAGACGGGTAGAACTGAAAAGAATGTGTCGGTGTTTGCATCCCTCTCGTATTCTTCACCAGGCTTTATTGCTCTTTAATGGCGTTTAATTTACTTCAGGTAAATTTACTTCATGTAAAACGCAGCTTGTCGTAGTTCTGTCGGTCGGTGAGTTGTATGCCATTTGCTTTTTATATACACGTGCATGCATATGAGACGAGATCTCATATTTTATTATCTTTTTTGTCCATCTCTTAGTGTGTTTCTCAGCAATGTGACCAGGTTTTCACTACTTTGTCGAACCTGAATATATTCCAGTCACGCTGGAAAAATCAGTAACATTTTAATGCATTGGACTTGTCATTTATGTTGCCCGATAAAGCAACATTGCAGTAAAATATATATTCGATTGCATTCAATTTGGTTTGTCCATCAAAGAACACTGAACACGTTATCTTTCAACTGTAAAATGTCCCTTGGTCTTTCCTAAAGGTTTTCTTTAACTTAATATTTACCGATGTATATTTAGTTTTTGTATTTTTGTTTTGTTTTACCCAAATATCATTATTGGTTTTGGCCTAAAATGTTGGTTATCATGATTTAAATGTTTTCATCATTGTAAGGATATTATGAAGTGACCTCACTTGTGGATCTTTTTCAACTGGCCTTTTAATCACAGAGCAGATCTTCCATCCTCGTGTCCTCAGGTTTAACATTAAGAAAACCAAATCTCGTGTAGAAAGTAACTCAAATGGGACTCGATTGGAAACTTTTTAGGCGAGTCGAGCAGGGAAAGGATGTGCTTTGTCTATGTGATGTTTATTGAGCTGGTGGAGCACCGTGTTCCAGGACAAATTGTGAGTCATTTACTCCACAAGTGGCTGGACATGAGAGGGTTTTGTAATATGTCTCTGTCCCAATTTACAAAAAGAGCAAAGTAGCAGTGATGGTGAGCTCTGTAGGGATGAATGCATTCAGAGCGCTTGCGGTAACACTTTCCTTGGTGTGTGTGTGTGTGTGTGTGTGTGTGTGTGTGTGTGTGTGTGTGTGTGTGTGTGTGTGTGTGCATACTGTATGAACTTTCCCTTTTCGGCTTACAACGAAGGTGAGCATGTCTGCACGTTCACACCTGTTTGCATGTGTTGCGTGTACTATATGTGTGTGTGTGTGTGTGTGTGTGTGTTTACATCCTCTCAAGTTTCGTAGGGATTTACAGTCCCTGAGTTGGCCGGCGAGGACAAGGACCATCCTCTTCCGCCTTCTTGGTTCTTGTCACATGACCCCCTTAATGCTTATTCAGTCTCTCTCTTACTCTTTCACTCTCCTTGTCTGGACCCTCCATCACTTGCTGCCTCTTCTCATTTTCACTGTCGTCTTCTCTCCCCACACACAAGTACTTTCCTCCCGTTTGCAGTCTTGATGTAGAGTGCCTTTCTTTATTATTCTCCCTTCTCTTCATTCTCTCCACATTCATTTAGCATTCTGACTTTCTGCCGTCTGTCTTTCAAATCCCTTTTCGCTCTATCAAACCTGTCATTTGTCTCGATCTCTGCCTCTTCTCTCTTCAATTATCTCCCCCTCTCTTTGCCGTCTCTCTGTTTTGGCTCGGTCCTGCCTTCCACTTCATATTACCACCTGTCTCCCTCTCTGCTTGTATCCATTTTTCTTTTTAATGTGCCCGAGGCTCTATTCCTCCTCTTTTTTCTCTCTTTTTGGTTTGTTTTTGTTTCATGTCTACCTATGATATTGAAAATCAATTCCCGTCATAAATGTGTTTATACTGGTCCCACATTGAACACTCCTAACGCACCCAAGTTTATATCGTAACCTGGAATTATCATCATTGCCCCTCCAATAAGATTTCAGTTCAAATGTTTTCATGAAATGATGAGCCCATTTGAGAGCTCATCATGAGATGATTGTGTGCCATCCCACAGCGAGGGTTTGCCCTTAGCTCTTGTAGGGAAGATTGTCATACTAGAAAATATCAGAAGATTTTGTTTTCGTATATTCAGTATAAAAATGCTCGGTGGAATGGATGTATCGTCAGCAGCAGCATAGGTCGACCAATTTTGATAGGTCAAATGATTTTGTTAAAGATGTAAAATGATCCAGTCATCCACAAGAATGAAAGCAATTCCAATTTGAGTAATGCATGAAAAGATAAACATAACATTGTGTAGCAGAAATACTTTTTTCCCCCAACTTCCTTCATCATTTCTGACCTTCCCTATACATTCCCATTTCTCTCTTTGTATGTTTTTTAACAGGCGTTCCGAAAGATAAATCGTGGCGATGCTGTTGATCAGGAATACAAACTTGTGTTATGAAGCACAGTAAAACACACATTTTTTTCAGCAACAAGCCTGGACTGAACGATTTTCTAAATTTGAAATGTCTGAACTGTAAAAAAAAACATAATTTACCTCTAACTACTCTGTTTTAATAGGCTGCCCTCTTTTTTCGGTGATCGGTTGATTAATACTGTGAAAAGGAAAGAAAATAGGCCAAATTATGTCTCATTGGTAGAGGAAGCTGCCCGAAGTAAATGATTGTTTTAGTGCTGTTCCTGCTGTGTGTGTGTGTGTGTGTGAGGGCACACAGTGTAATACACAATAAAATTAAATTACACCCCCCAAAATTACAAATTACACCCCCTTTCACCCACACACAGTCGATGTATGTACACATCTGTCCACTTTGAAAACATAAATTGACATGTTGAGCATATGTTCTGCCCTCACACACACACACACACACACACACACACACACACACACACACACACACACACACACACACACACGGTGGCATGTTGCAAAGTGCTCTTCACACCACTCTCCTGCGACACACACAGGCTGCAGCAGCTGTGGGCGTCGATCTGCAATTCATAGCACGCTACCGCGACCTTCACCTCAATGCCAACCGCTAACTGGGTTTCCTCCCAGCTCCATTCAGGCCGGGGGATTTGACTAGATTTCCTTTGCTGTTACGAGCATTTTTCAGTCCAGACAGGTGTAACATCATCCTGACAAGCTGGCATTTGAATTTGGAAATATCAGCCAAACAGTCTGGCATGTCTTAAATGCTTCACCCTCTGCTCCTGGGACAGCACGTTCCCAGTAATGGATTACCTTTTGTATACCTCCATGTATATCTGCCAACCTGCATCCACATGCCTGTGCATACCAATTTAGAGCCATTATCTGGACGCTGCGTCAGAGCAGGGCCGAAGAAACCTGAACATAATCCTCTCTCCTGGCCAATCAGAATGTGTTGCTACAAGAATGCAAAGTCTTTTCTGGCCTTTTCTTCACCCGGGTTTACGACGAACTGGCATTAAAACAATTGTTAAGATTGTTCTCTTTGCTTTCAAGTTGTAGCAATTTCGGAAACGTCTACCTGGAAAGGTGTCTGATGTAATACACTCGTGTCTAAATCCAGGAATAAACATTTCTAATGACAGCACTTTCTTTGACGCATGTTGTCATGACCAACATCTTCGTCACAGGAAAGCATCCGTCCAACTGTCTCTGGCATTGGATTTTGTCTTCATAAATGTGTACTGTGCATCATCTGTGTGTGCACAGGCCTGTCTGCACGTGTGATGAAATGATGAATAATAATAGTTGTGTCAGAGGGGAGGGCGTGTGTTCTCGGCTGTATGCCTCAGCTGGCCGCACTTCATCCCACATTAGCAGGAACTTGAAGCTGACAGGCATCAGGTTGAGTCACAGGTGGGCACTTCAGCACAGCTTTTTTCACTTAAAGGTCAACGGGGCAGCCATCAAAATCAATATACAAAAAAAATAAAATAATTGACAAATGGAATGGTGGTTGTTTTTGCTCAAAATCTGGTTGAATCTGGAAATTGACAAGAATCAGTGGGATAAAACTAGATTGAGTATTTTCTATTTTTATTAAGACATTCATGGTACACAGAGGATGAATCGTCCTGATCCGCAGGCTGACATTTATGGTCTGAGTGAAAAGTGTCAACAACTCATGACAAAATTCTTGCAAAAGTAATGGCACTTCTATAAGCCTTAACTGTATTTTAGGTTGTTGGCGAACACAAATAAATACGATAAAATGCTACTATTGGCCGTTCAATTCTCACTGGAGACAAAGACGAGCATTCACACGTTATTGGATTATTCAAGAAGACGCAGACGGCAGAAACGGCTGATCAGTCATGTGAGTTAAATGTTCGCTATACGTTAAAATTATCCGACAAAGGCAAAGCTTCCATAATCTATTTAGCGCATCAACTCTTTTCTGACAAAGGCAAAAACCACCGCAAGCAAGTGCAAAGCTTTATTCACAAATTAACAGGTTTTAGTCGCTAGTTATCTATGACAAAAGGTGAAAAATCTGTAAAAATGCTCATTCCTGTCTATGAAATTAGGTTTTAATTTCTCACATTCTTTGGCTTTCCTAAATAACAGGTTGGCTTTGCCAATAAAACAACAGGAAAGGCAGCAGACCGGGTGTGAGAACTGTGATGCTTCTTGTTAAAGGTTAGGACAGAGATTTACTGCAGAAGTTTCCCTGGCCTGCACACTGCTTTCTTGTGTTTTATGGCGCTCACATTGTTCAGGCTGGGCAACACTGAGGACTTGCCTGTTGTCTTTTGTCACTCACGCAATCATCATCTTTAAATCATTTTGTTGTCTTGTTTTCTTGGCCTTTCTGTCTACTCTCTCTTGCTTTCATACGTACATACATATACGGTAATTACACTCCTGGTCCACCTATCGACTGTCGAAGGATAATCTTATCTTGAGAGAGCAGCCCAGTGCACTGCACACTGCTGCCCAGTTGATTAAATGAGCTGAAAACGGGGGGAAGAAGATTTGTGTGTGTGTGTCTGCCTTTGCCACCATATTTAATGAAACTGCAAAGTGATGGGCCCATAGCGGTGCCAGCAGTATGCGATTGTGCATGTATGCATTTAAGTGCATGTGTGTAATAGATGGATGAATGAAAGGCTCAAAAGAATGCAATCCGAGCTACAAACTCAAGGAAGAGATTCAAGTTTTTATTTTGTATTTCCATTTTCAGGGTGTGTACGGTGTCGAGGGAAAACTGTGTAACTGGGAATCTATTGATTTGGAAAACTGAACAAAAGCGAAGGATTAAGAGTTCCTTCATAGATTGAGAATTCATTCTACCACTTAAGATAAATAAACAATAAAAAAACGAATTATCTGAAATGTGCTCAGTGCTGAAAACAGACCTGTTTTATATATTTCTTATTTAAGAAAGAAATAGTGAGCGAAAAACTGTGTGTGTTGAATGTAGGCGTGTTATGAATGTTGGCATAAAAAGTGTTTGTTGGACTAGAGGCTGATTCTTTGGACACATATTCTGGCAGTTTGTTGGCTCACACAGTTTTTAGCCACAATTCCAACGGGATGGAAATAAACACTGTTTCCTGGTAAACCAACAAATGATTGAGCTGTTTGAACAAATTGCCGTTTCATGGCTCTAACAAGGTCACTCAGTCCCCGGGTTAACTCTGGGGTCACCGGTTAGAGCCAGTGAAAGTCACAAGGGAAAGATCAAAGCATGATATTTTCTTTTGAAGTGATTTCTCGGCCATATTGGTGTGTTCCAGCAGCAAGGCTTTATTCTCTCATTTGTTTCCTGATCTCGGTCAACTCAGTCTGGGCTAATGTTGCGCCTCTGTCCACATTCCCACCGTAGTCCTTCATTACTCAAACCCCTATTACCCTGTTAATGCATCCATCCATCAGTATGAAGGGCCGAGTGTGTGTGAGGGTGGGAATAGCTGATAAAGAACCAGGTTATTTTTTTCCAATTATTTGATGTTCAAGATTTCCCTCAGAATTTGACGTGCTCATTTGTTTTTAGCGAGTGCCCCGACCTGCCCCAGCATCAATCCTGGCCCCATGACATCTACTTTATGAGAGACTGATCAGATCTCACAACGTTGTCATGACAGTGTTACATCTTCAGGTAGAGAACGGGGATCAGGGGGTGCACTTTTATTCTTTTAAGTCAACAGGTGGGCATCGTTTCAACGCTTCAGCGTTTGATAGTCCAGTAATAACATTTACATGGCTCAAGACTGTCCCCATTGGGTTGTGTTTTGCGACTTTTTTTTTGAGGCAGTGGGTTTAAAGTATGGATCTAAAATGTGTAATCAGCGGCACCGGAAGTACACCACTTAAAAACAACATAGTAGGCAAGTAAATGGCTACAGATTGAACGAATGAATGATACTCTAATACTGCTAAGAGCATTAACTCCCCATGGGCTCATTGAGATTGCTGCTCTGAAACCGGTAGCAATTTAAGATAAGTATATGAGCCATGTGCCTAATACAGACTATAAAAAGAAAATAATATCTGCAAAACAAATTGGATTTCCATTAACTGGTCTCAGTCTTGATCCTCAGGAGTTATACAAAAGTAGGAGTTGAGTACTGTTATTAAGATGTGATGTTTTAAAGATTACTATGAATAAAAGAATAATCCACCTTTCTGCTTGCGTTACCACAGGTCGTCAACGTGTGATCGTAATAGCACTGTGTACATACGTGCTTCCCACACAGACTGATTCACTGGGTAACCAAGGAAAGCACACTGATCTCATTTTTACAAGCTGTGAGCCATGGATTATTTTTATGCTTTCACAGTGATCTCCATAGCCGTTCCACTCTTTCAGGCACAACATGAGCAAGTGAAATCACGTGAGCTCTGCGGCAAAAATGGTTTCATTTTGCAAAGATACTCTGACACAACAGTGTTTACCTTCCAAGCGCAAAAAAGGGTCCCTTTGTTGGGCTGCCATGGTGCTCCCGGGGGGCATTAGCATGGCCCTCCCTGCACCAGTGGAACACAGTGATTAGAGGAGCTATTAGTGTAGCTATTAGGCTCCTTCACAGTGGTCTTCAAATGGAGAGGTGTGCTGACTTGGGTGCCGAGGTGCAGTGGTGTTTGACTGTAGGTTAATTAAGCCCTCACTGGCCTCAGTCTTTGGCTGATGTCGAGGACTTCTGTAGGCAGAGTTATTCTGCCAAAGTTATGTTTTCAAATATAATGTAGAAGAGATAATTTATCCTATGTTAAAGAATGTCTTTTTCTTTGATTTATTTGGTAAAATGCTGCTATTTCCTCTAGGTATTACTGCCTCCCTCTGGTGGGAGCCATTTTGCTCGTATTACGTGTCTCCCTCAGACTATGATGAGTCTCATTTGTGAATGCAAATTTCATTCCAACCTGTGTAATTTGCGCTCAGTCAAAAGAACCAATTAGTTGTGTGAAAGCAAAAGTGTATCCAACTAGGATAACATCTGGCAGAATTTAACAATAGCTTTCATTCTTATAGCTTTTCACACTAAATGGTGCATGTAATTTCTTATTTGTCAGTCGCTAACATCCACTGAAAAGTTGCATTAGCAGTAAAGAATGATTACCCTAAAAGTTAAACAAATCAGCTCGCTAAATTAGAAGCCCATCTGAGCTGCTAAACCTGTTGATGAGAGCATTTTTTTACCCTGTCACGGATACAATCACGGTTCTAATGAGATGGAATGGCCGACAATAAGCAACTTAAAAATGTCACAGTATGTTGTTAGGGCAGCTTTAGGTCAGCCTTCAACTTTGTCTGATGCGTTATAGAAACTCAATTGGCCTTTTGCTAAGCCCCGCCCCTCGAACGCAGATTGGCCAATCGTAGCATAGCATAGCATCGCTAGCTCCGAAAAGTTATACTGAATGTATACATGCTGCTTTTGCTTTTTAGTGATTGTAACAGTGACACTAAAGACCTACCCGGCTTCACAGGAACTTATATGTATATATATTTATATAACCTGTTTTCACTGCTGGATCAGTTTGACATCCTGAATATACCCTTCAAATGCATATTGTAGACCCTTCGTCTGCTTCCCATGTAATCGCTTCTTTGTTTTGATATTTGTTCAGAGAGCGCATTTAGTGATAGTGTGGGCACCATGGTGGCTCTGACAGCTTGACGGAAAAGCAGCTGGGGGCTGGGCTTGATGTGAAACATTGGGATATCTATCAGAAACGATCATTTGTATTGTTACCAATTCTGGTTTGTGCAGGATGGGTGGTTTCCACTTCTTTTAAACACACAACATATTCCACCAGTCTTAAGAATAAAAAAATACCACAATGGTAAAACAACAGACAAGTAAACATATATTTAGGTTCTATAAAAGATGATGCGTTACCCTTACTTTTAGATACATGTTACAACAATAGACTGAACTCAGGCTTTACTGGCTGAACTGTTTAAATAATTGGTCCCATCCAAGGTCCCACGTCAACATACTATCAAAACTTGAAAAGCTCCCATCATCACTGTGTGTCTGAGTGAACCCGTTCCGCGAGACCTCCATATCTTTGACGAGTGAGATTGTCGCACAGAATGATGAGAGAGAGAGAGAGATCATCTCTCAGTGGACATGAAATGATTCTCATCTTTCTTCCATCATCCTCATCTGTCTTGGTCTATTGCCTTCTTTAATTTGAGTTCCCACTCCCCATCCTTTATACACTGAGCCCTGGCAATGTAGTGCTATACAGTGATGTGCAGCCTTCTAATCATAACTCCTCCCTTTCTACTGTTTCTTTCCTTCCTCTCACCTTCCTCCTATGCCCTCTTCTCTGTCTGCTGATTCATCATTTTTACCATCCACTGTTTAATCCACTTAATATTTGTTGCTCTCTTTTCTTCCCTTTGTCTCCATTCTCGTCGCCCTCAACAACCGTTCTGCAGCTTTACTGACCACTGCACTTTCTCGAGGATGGTGTTGTAGCATTATCGACTGCACAGAAATGCTGAGGGAGTCCAGATAGACCGCGTATTGATTGATACAGCTTAACGCTGCAATGTTGTTTATTCATATTACGTACGTCTGACAACCAGTCTAGACCTTTTTAAGGCCTCGGAAAAGTGAGCAGTACTACATCGTTTTTTTTTTCTCGTTTTTTTTGTTGTTAATGCATGAAGCTATTTGTGCTGAAGCGCTTTGAGAGATCGCAGTGAATCAACCAGTTTCTCCTGGTTGGCAAGGCCTTTGCTATTACATAGCAACACTTCAGCTGGGCAGAAATAAATGAGAGGAAATTGAACTAGATTGAAAAATGAAATGTGAATAATTTAAATAATGTCAGATAAGAGACTGACTGTGAGTATCATTATGTTGGATCATCATGCTGGATGCAAATAAATAACTGTATTCATTTATTTGATTGAAAACTACACAGCGATATCATTATGAATCTGTGAGGTCAAAATGTGGTGTATTTGAAATCTGGAGCATCTCAGAACAACGGGCCCCCATGACAGAACCACTAACAAACAAGGACACAGGGAAGAGAGGGGTATGACAGACACCAAAGGTTTAAGTTTGTGCCAAAGAGAAATATTACATCTGATAAACAGCAGCCTTGTTGGAAACCGTAGTATTTACACTTCACAAGGAGCGCAGATGAATACCGTTGATGAAACTGAAATCCAGTTTGTCTTGACTCCTTATGTGTATTTGTGCAATGTGAAATTACCAAGGTCACCTTTACACAATGGTTTACACAAGTGTTTGTAATCACACTACCAAGCAGGACACACAACTTTAGTTTTAGATCTCACCCCCATCAGAACGCAGCGGGGGGATACCGACCTCAACCAGAACCCCGTAATAGTGGGTGATGATGACAACACACTCCAGTTTATTGACACTGATTAATGAGCAACAACAAACCAGAGTGCCCCGTCATCAGACAAATCGAATAAAGACGAGGCAAGTACTGGCCTCTTTGTGCCGGCTGCGTCATGCAGCTAAATGATCGATCACGCTGTGAAGACTCTAGACAAGAGACGGTTAGTACTACTTCAGCGCAGCGGCGTTGTCTGAAGTGATTGCCTGTTTTGCTTCAGGGGGGGGATAATAGGTTTATTCAACCAGTCAGTACAAGCTTTTATTTGTTGTTGTGAAAACCTTCCCTAATATATCTGTGTAGGCTGGTCGAGCACATCCATCACGGTGTCCTCAAACCTTTCAAATCATCGCACCAGCCCCCAGAAGAGTTAATGTATGCACGCCCTTAATATTTTTAGAAGTTGATGACCGCTAGAGCTCATCGGGGTGAAGAAGCGAATGGAAAAGGACATCTCTCGTCCAAACTGACGTTAAATTAGACTGATGTCACACTTCACTGCCTCTGTAACCACGTATCAACCCGTTACGCCTCTCTATGTCCGTCTGCACCTCTCGCTCACTTTCTTCAACTTTGTCCTCACACAATAGCAGAGGACTCACAAAAACCCTCCTTCTGCTCCCTTGTCCTCCAGCTTGTCCTCTGACTCAATGTCAATAAATCGACCCCACTCCCCAGTTTAATTTTGTAAATAGCATGAACAAGAGGGAAGGGGGGCATCTGCATTATTTACAGTAGCTCTTCACCTGGCAGGCTCGCCACAGCCCAGATCTGTTTTTAGAAACGCTGCCTTTGCTTTCGAAAATTCAACGAAAAAGGTGAACTTTTTATTAATGGAGCTGATGTGGCTGCGATTAAAGATAAAAAGGAGGCTGAATCGACAGAAGGTGATGCTAAAAGGACACATTATGCAATTTGTTCTGGCTGATACTAAGATATGAGTGGTGTTGTAATAACTTCAGCTCATATATGCTGCATTAATAAATGAAAACAAGTGGGCAGAGGCTCTTTTCCATTTTTAACATTGAATTACATAAGTTATTTTTAATACATATTTGAGAGCGTGTAGATATTCAGTGCTGATCTACATGACATCCCTATCTTTTATTTATTGTGACGGTCAGAAGGAGCACCTTACTGGCAGACTGTATTAAAGTACTTAGACGCCCAAGGCTGGTCACTAAAACACAACCGGGCTGCCCCTGTATCAGTATTAGATAACATTTGGGAGACTGGTCATTAATGTCAGAACGGCGGTACTGGCAGTGCTGTGCAGAGCCTTACACTGATGCGGGTCATTTCAGAGCTGATCCTGCCACCACTCAAAATGTTATTAACCACTTTAGGTGTGCCATTAGTGCTGAAAATGTCCTTTTGCTTGATGCATTTCATAATCTTTTAGCATGGCAGCCCTCCACTCTACTGCACTTACTGAACTACTGCTGAACTTTTTAGTGGCTACTTGAATTTGCTCCACTGCTGATCAAGTAGGTTTTTACTTTTTTTTTAAGCGCAACTTATATAATATGTATCAGTGATTCCCAAACTTTTTTTCAGGGGACTCACTTAAACAATAGAATGTCAAGACCCAATTCACAACTGGCCTTCGATAAATCGCGAGAAGATTGCATTTGTACGTCCTTGAAGTGAAGAGGCGTCATCTTAGAGTCCGGCGTTGCAGATGAGAGGAAACATCTGGTCTGGTTCTGTCCTAATACCAGCTAGCGGTCGAATGATATGGGATTTTCAGTGGCCGATGTCAATAATTAGAGAACAGGGCGACCAATGGCCGATATTTAGTGCTGATATCGATACACAAGACACAACATTGCTTAACTTAAATGAAAATTCAGTTTCAGGTTCTGTTTGTGAGTGTGTGGGTAAACATTGTATGTTATTAAGAGGGGCCAATTAAATATAGTGCGCTAGTTTATCTTCGGTAACATTACACCCAGTACCATAGGCACGTTTACCAGAGTTTCCCTTTAATTTTCAGAGAACAAAACCCACTGATATCTGTTCGTAGAATGGTGAAATTGACACAGGCTGCCGGCAGATATGTCTGCAGACGTACACTAATCAGCCTCGCGAGCACAGACATAGGCTGGCGCCGTTTATTCCAAAAAATGGTATTAATCGCCCTGATTAATTGGTTCGCCCTCTACCACCAGCACGTTTGAAACTCACTAATTCAAATGTGATGTAAATCTAAAATATGTGAAATGATGATTTGTGATTGTAAGGGGTTTATCACTATTTCTTGAGGAGCTCTAAACCAGATATAATGTGTAATTTGACCTTTTAAGCTGAAGAATTAATGGAAGTATTTCAAGTGTTTGGCTTATTTGCTCGACAAACAACAAGTAGTTTCTCGCTCCAATTTATCTTTGGTTTTGTAGCGCTTCATTGCTGTTACTGTGTAAACATGTTCCTCACTGGGGCAGAGATCAGCCAAACACTTTGGCTCGTCTCCGATCTTAACCTGCTGCGGTGTCTGGTTTTCTATTTGAGGAATGTTGTGCTCAGACAACCTTCTTCAGGCCTGGTGTTTTGTGTGTCTTTCTTTGACAACACAATCTTACACGTAAACCATTGTCTGTAGAGCGGCGGCCTTGGAGGGAACAGATGCACAGGAAGTGAGTCATTGCGTCGCTGCCCTTTCAAAGTTTCACAGTGAAGCTAGTCTACAATACCTTTGAGGACACAGAGCCAAGGTGCTGCGGCTCGGACTGTGACCTTTTAATGCATAGATTGTGTACATAATAAGGCAGAAGCTTTGTTGACGTGCTGTTGAGGAATGTATGGAACATTCCGACACCCGCCATCGTTGGCTATACATTATGTACACACCTATGCATTGAAGGTCACAAACCCAGCTGTAGCACCTTTGCTCTGTGGACTTACACATACTGGGAAACACATGACTAGTGGGTTGACGGTGGTTTTTCATTGCTTGTGGATTTTAATATCCAATAGCAATGATTTAACGAATGGTTTTTAATATGTTGTGAGAGAGTCAAATGTACATAATAGTAAGTTAACTGTGTGTCTGTCCATACTGTAAATTTGACCCTTTCTGACCCAGATTTGAATGTGCATGCGTGTCCATGATTAACTGATGGTTTTAGATTACTGCTTCCTTTCATTAAACGGCAGGATTTAGACCAACAGGAAAAGGGTGATTTGTATTGCCTGTACCATACTTGAATTAATCAGCGTTAATCTCAAGCTATTCTAATTCATCAGCCGTGTCCTACAGCAGGTTGAAGCCTCTTGGCTCTGGTGGGAGCATCTATTTTCAGATGATTACACTCTTGTCTCCAGACAATAAAAGCCCCTTTGAGCATTACAATAATCATAGAACATGTATTGTAAACACTCAGGAAAGATGATTGGAGATTTTTATTTTAGACCATTAGTTATATTGGAAAATGTATAGTGTTAAACATACTATCTTATTGCATTGAATGCCAAACACAACTGACCGTCATGCATCCACTGAATAAGTCATATATTCGGCCAAATATGTTGATTTGCATTGTTAATGCAGCTGGACATTGTGACCTTTTTATTATTCAGCTAATTTTTTTATTTTTATTTTTAATACAATCCTCTCGTTTCTTTATTTGGATACTTATTCTATTGAATTTACTGAAGCTAGGTGCTGTGTCCCCTCGGGTGCTATTTTGGGTCGAGCACCTCACATTTTCCCCTGACAGCATTTCGCAGCTCAGGCAATAGGTAAAGGTCAAGAAAAGAGGCAAAGTGGAATCCAGGGCAATAGAGTTGATTTAGCTCTCTTTCATTACCAGCGCCCAACACGTCTCACTTCTGAGATTTCTGTTTGAACTGAAGCAAATGTGTGGAGGAGAGGAGCATATGGTGACTGAGCAGGAAACAGCGTCACTCGTTCACAGCTTAATAACAAATACAAGGATTACGAACATCACTTGCCATCGCTGAACCATCTTTTTTTCTTCTCTTTTACACCTCATTTTTTCCTTATCTTTTTATTCTCTTACTTATGGAAAAGAACCACAACTGGACATTTTCGACAAACGATTGTGTCTTTGATTTATTTAACGTCTGCCCCTCCTTCTCATTAAAACTCCTCCAGTTTCCCTCCTTTGATGCTCCTCAGTCAGCACCTTTTCTCTCTCTTTGAAATCCTTCATTCATTTCCATATTTTTTCGAGTCCTTGGTCTTTTGTCACCAACGGAAGCTTTGGAATTAGAAGATTAAAGATCAAAAGCAGAAAGTCAATCCACGGTTTATTGCTTGAATAAAGTGATCATGCTGAAGGGTATCTAAGCTGTTATTGTGTGATCAGAGTATTTCATTTACTGAACACATTCCAATGTGTACAAACGTCCTGATCATTAGAACAGAAGAAGCTCAACCAGAAACAAACAGGAAGTCTGGCCTTTCATTGAAGAAGCATTGTGGCTGCAGAAGCTCACATGACTTTATTTAATTTTCTGGCCTTTTTCTCAGCTAAGTCTGGAATATAAGCCAATAAATAAATGAGTGTGACTCGTGGCCAAGCAGACACATAATTCATGGTGAAACACATCCAAGCATTTGCTTTTTACATTGTCGAGGAGTTCAGTTTCACACTTTCTGTCGGCCTGAGGGCAGAAATATAGAAAGGAGCACGGTAGTTTAGAATCTCATGGGACTGAACCCTGAAATTACATTCATGATTAAAAAACGGCAGCATTTATATTCAAATAGTGAAATTATCTCAATGATTATTATTTAAAACTGATGCATTGCTTCAGATATTTTTGCATTATCAGTATTAGTTATAAATACACTTTTGTTCTGCTTTTACAATGGAAATAAAAACATGCTGCAAATGAAATGATGTCCGTGCTTCATTAGCTTTGGATTTAATTCCATGGCGAGTTCATACGCAAAAGTGGCGCCTAATTACTTTCTGATTGCAAGTGCTTTATCACTATCAGTGTTTGCATCGTTATCTCTGTCTCAGCCTCCAGTTCCTGACAGTCGTAAGTGAACTTACCCTGTCTGACTCTTCTATCTTGCAGTACCAGATCGGGCAGCTGTACATGATCAGTAAACACAGCCACGAGCAGAGCGATAGAGGGGAAGGAGTGGAGGTCGTCCAGAACGAACCGTTCGAAGATCCGGCGCACGGCCAAGGACAGTTCACAGAGAAAAGAGTCTACCTCAACAGGTCAGTGGAATGCCACATTTCTACTTTGTTGTCCAAAATAGATGAATGGTTTAAGTGTTGCACTCTACTGGCACTTCCTTTAACATGTGTTAAAGGAAGTGTCTCTAGAGTGTAACACTTAAACCATGGGAGGAGCCTTGGGGTGGAGCCTGTAGCCAGTTTGTGATACTTTCCATATTTGATATCTTTCTTCGACGGAATCCTCTGGTCCACAGGAGGTAGAAAGTTGATCATAAGCCACTATGGCTGAACAGAGCACAACCTAAGAACTGAAACTAAAATACAATAAAAGAGATCACGAAACTGCAGAAGATAAACGCTACTGTAATGAGCTTAGTAACTGGTACTTTAAAGTCCTTACAGCCTTTACGGCTTGCTCTCCATCTGAGACTCAATCTCTTGTTTCTGAACTTCTTCAATTTGAATCCATAGGCATGACTTTTCCCAGAGCTGGAAAAACATGGAGTTTACTCTAGTGTATATCAGCATATCAACAGTCTAAGATAACATTTAGACATTTGATGAGGCTGTAAAGGTTTGCAAACACACATATACACACATGCTGATCACTGCAGGTTTTTACTAGCAGGTTTCCATCACAGTTATATCACCCCATACTGATGCTTCTCACTGCATAACATGCAGACGCTTGTGTGAACCTTGCACGCACACTCAAACACACAGTTTTGTTCGACCCACATAAATCAAAGAGAGATGATGGAACATTTGTGAAGAAAAATAAAGGACAGCGTAAGAGAAAGGAAAAAAAAAACAGTAAGAGAGAGAGAATAGAGAGGGGGACAGAGATGCTGCACACCATTTGTTTTTAAGCACAAATGCCTGTGTCAGCGTTCGCTATGCTAGAGAACTAATTATGCTGAGTCAGCACAGCGCTGTTCTTCAGAGGAGAGGAGAGGGAGCTTACAGAAACATGTTGGGCTTCCATTCAGGTATTTGCAGGAAATTTGCAATGCATTTAATACAAATATGAAATATGAAAACAGAATTTTTTATGAACAAGTTACATTGTAACAATTGTTGTATGGACTGTTCCATGACAGCTTCCTTGACATGTTAAAACCGTTTCACCTTCTATGTTTAAGTGTCTACTGTGTATTTGAGTGCTTCAGGCCAGTTAATTTATTTCCCAATAGATGTATTTTTATTTATTTATTATTTGTTTTCCTTGAGGGGATTCACATTTTCCATTATAAAGAATGAATCCAAACTCAGCATACATGTCCATTTACATCTGTAGACAAAGCATAGCTGACTTTTTGTTCAGTTAAAACGGTCCTTTCTCAGGGTGGACAGGCCTTATTCAGGCCTGTCATGAAAAGTTATTTGTATAGAGACGTTTCTGCGTTCTGTCAGGGAAGCCAACTAAACATGTTGATACTGATGACCCCATTACAGGACAGTCCCATAAAAACCACTGGTATGAAAAAAGCAAGAAAAATATGTGCTCAAAAGAACAGAATATAGGCAATGATGATGTTACATGAGATTAATATGATTTGACGAACCACTGTACTCTACTGGGCCTCCATCTTCCTCTGCACAAACTGATTCCCCAGCAGGGAAGTCAATCTGGACTCATTCTGTCATGCTTCAACCTCCCCATTAGCCCTCACAATCTGCCTCGCGCTGTGCTTTGCTATTTGGCCTTTTCCCATCTGTCTTGAACATCGCTTCCAAGCTTGTTCTGTCAATAATCTTCCTGAAGAGTGGAGAGGGGATGAGTGATATTAGGATTGAATAAAGTGTTCCCTTTCCTTGGAGGCCTTCAACTAAGCTAGGGTGTTTTTTTAAATGTATTTCTTCTTAATACGAACGCCAACTTTGGCACAAACTCCACCGCAGCCACCCACCCGCCACGCCTGCACACATGGCAACGTGGGCCCCCGTTGCAGCAGAGCAAAAAGCTTTAAAAGAACACTGATGGAATGGGAGAAACCAACAGATGGAGGTGTAGGAGGAGTGTCAGCCTCTTTTGTCGGGAGGGGGAGAGAAACCCTGCCAACATTCACACAATGTGATCGGTGATGGCTGTTTTTTTTATTCACAGCCATCTATAAGCAGTGGGCGCCATTTTTGTTCTCCTTCGGAAATTGTTTAACATGTCAGTCAAAGGGAGCGCAGATGAAAGCAGGCTACATGAAAGCCTCATAAATAAGTTCTCAATGCAGCCTCAATTGCAGTCTTACCAGAGTTCAGGGTTAAAGACTAGAGAATGTCAAGCATGATGCACAAAGTCTTCTGAGTGCACATATTGGTAGTTTACTGTACCTCTGTGAACACATACTGAGAGGTTCAAGGGGCCAAAAGGGGCTCAGAAGGAGCTCAGACAACTCAAGTCTAATTAAAAGGAATAGTTAGACATTTTGGGTAATACTCTTATTTGGTTTCTTGCCGAGAGTTTGAGAGGATTGATACCACTCTCATTTCTGCAACTTAAAGACTAAAAACGAGGGGAAACGGCTCGCCTGCCTCTATCCAAAGGTAATACAATTTGCCAGCGCCTCTAAAGCTCACTAACACATTCTATCTTGTTTCGTTCGCTGCCTGTGGTCTTATCCAGAGTAGACTCCAGGAAGGTACTACGTCCAGCCAAGAAATAGTCCAATACATATCCCCACCCCGCCACCGTATGGTTGGTTGGTTGGTTGATCTTTAGGTTCAAAAGGCCACCAAAGTAATTCAGTAGAGAAATATGTGTTTGGTCTCCCGTAGCACATTCTTCAGAATGAAAGCCTTTTGAAGCGTTCTTTTCACACCATCCCGCAGTTTCAATGTTCGTATAACAGATTTTCCTTTCACAAGTGGAACATTGATTGCTGCAAAAGCGGAAGCAATTTCAGCCTCACTTAACCCCCTCATCCCCTGCCTCGCTGCTCCAAGCTCACAGTCTCACTCCTCATCTGTCTCTGTCTGTCTCGATGTCTCTCTGCAGTAAATTACCCACCTGGGCTCAAGCAGTGGTTCCCAACATCTTCTACGTGACAGAGAAAGCGTGGAACTACTACCCTTACACCAAAACAGGTGAGCATACAGAGTAAATGTGTGTGGGTCTAATCAATCTTTTGTAGTTTTTTGTTGTTGTTGTAATTGCCAATACCACAAACAGGCCCCTCACATCATATCAAAATCTAGTTAGCTGCTGTAACAATAAGAGAGCGCTTCTGCAACACTTCCCTCTCTTGTTCTTGTCTTGTGGAGAAATAGAGCTAACGATAGCTCAGACTGGAATAGTTTAGGGCTGCACAACACCTCTTTTAAAGGTCAGCTTCTCAACTGGTTTTCAGTAGGCCCGAAAGTTTCTTTTCAGTCGAAACACAGTATACTCAGCAGTCACACTTGGTGCAAACACTTTGCTGGATACTCTTATGGAGTTGGAGTAGCGTGTGAAACGAAAGCAGGAGTTTTCAAGACGCATTGGAGAAGATTCATTCCAGCACATGGTCCAAGATTGCTAATCTCCTCTGCATTTTTTTTAACACATTTTTAATAGGAAAGGAAAGAGCTTTTTTTTTTTTTTTTACCAAAGTCCCTGTGCAACTTCAGAAGTGTGTTGTATAATTCAGGAAACTCTGATCCTCACTTTTCAGCCATATGTGATTTCTGAAAGACCTGAGGATTTTTTTTTATCCTTATGCAGCAACATTGGAAGTAAGCGGTTTTATAGCATTCCAAGCAAGATGCAAATTAGATGTGAAAAATCAGTGACCTCTGAAAACGTGAATCAATAAAGTATAACCTTCAACTCTAAAAGGTGATTGTATTGACATGGGACAGCGGCTCTAGACAAAAAGACAACACACACTGTAGATTCCCAAGGGCCCTTAATGCTGACACACTGATCACACGGGTCAGTTGCACCACTGCAGCTTTCTGTTAGTTTGTCAGTGTGCCAGGAAGACATGGTGAGAGAAAGCACAAACATGTTATTGATATATAAACATGTTAGAGCCGACATGCATTTACAAGTTCACAGTGTTACCGTGGAGCAAATGATTTGTCTCCAGGCTGACGGCAGCCCAAGCTTTGCTTCGTAAATCACCGACGTCACAAGCAACCGATCAGAGCCGCAGTGCCCGGGACATATTTCTGTGATGCTTTAATGATCCTGATCTGAGGGAGAAGTGTTACAAGCTGAGGAGGACAGATGAAAGGGGATTTGTCTTTAATGAGAGTAAATTCGAGAGTGGAAGGGAAAGTCACTAAAGAGGGGAAGATGTGAGGTATCAGATAGATGATATGCCTGTAAGTCTCACACTTTTTTTTTTTTTTTTGTGTACATCATGGCCTTCTGATTATGCTGTTTCAATTTCAAGAGGTTGCATAACTAACTGTGTTATTCCTGTGCTCTGTCTCTGCCCTGTCCCCGATGTCTGTGTCATCCCGCTCTGGTCGGTAGAATATACAGTAAGTATCCTTGATGTAACTCTGCATGTCTGTATTAGTGCGTTATGTTGCACCAGTGGCCACATGGAGTGCAAAACACCAAATCATCATCATCATAATGATCAGAGGTTTCTCCAAAATAAGAAATAAAAAACACAAATACAAAAACAAATAGGTTTCCCGTCACAGCTGTAAATGCACTCAGAACACAGGCTGTACCAGTCAAAACTCACCAGCATTGCACTTTCTAATGGAAGCTATGGGCATGTACACATTTACACAAGTGTGGTTCACTATTTTTAGAAAGCTATAATGTAATACTGTTTACAGAAGTTAATTAAGCCTGCTGCTGTTTGAAGTGCAGGCCCATTATCTTGCAGAATTTCGTCACGAAGGGATTAGGTTTGTCAGTTAAGGGCTGCATCCTCCATGTCCAACGCACACACACACACACACACACACACACACACACACACACACACACACACACACACACACACACACACACACACACACACACACACACACACACACAGAGACACAGGCACACACTCTCCACTGGGCGTGTCTTTTTTAATAAGCAGAGCTGCCTGTGTGACCTGTGATTAACCCTCGAAAGCACATGAAGCGTTGGCAGAATAAACTGACACATTTTTAAGACACATGAGCATGCGATTAGGCTTAGCTGTTGGGCTTCTCTTGTGCAGATGTGAGAAATGTCAACGCCATGAGTCACGCCACTTTAGGGTGCAGGGACACGAGAGGAAAGACAACAGTTTTGCTACGACAGAATGCTTGATATTGTCTCTGTACATGTGTGGGGGCGTTTTTATGTCCGTGCATGAGTCAGCGTGGATACACCCATGCCAAGAGTAGCTGTGAGTCAAAAGATTCACAAAAATCTTTTAGAATTGTCTTTTGTAAATGTTGACAGGGAGATAGAAATCGACATGGAGCGCTATCGCAGCCTGCATTTGTTTTGTTTGGCAGTATACAATGAGGAAGAACATAGAAAGAGAGGGACAGAAAGTTCCAGCAGCTGCTTTGACAGCCAGTGTAAATACTATTAAGGTGGTTTAAAAGTGTACTGACTGTCAGTGTAAATACTATTAAGGTGGTTTAAAAGTGTACTTTTACATGCTTCTTTTGAAAGAAGTTACAGCAAAGCATATTACTCCCAGTGGCCCATTTTGACAGATATGCATTAAACTAAACTTAACATAACTCACAACGTTTACTGCATTACCATTAGAGGGAAGGAGGACAGAGTGTTCATGTTCAACAGTTCTCTATCTTTACGTAAAATGCTATTAAAGGCAGTAAAGCAGCCTTTGATAATATTTTGTGGTTTAACATCTTTGCCTTTATCCACAGTGCTCATTCTTGCCCAAGTTCTCCATCCACATAGAGACAAAATACGAGGACAACAAAGGATGCAATGACAATGTGAGTATTCTGTGTGTGTGAGATAAGAGCTTTAAGTAGTGGTTGTGGGGATTTTGGTTTCTCAATAGTACACTCTGACAAGGAGCGGTATGAAGACTCTGTACATAGGATGTCTGTCTATCCAGGAGGAGCGATGGATTGATTAACCTGTACTGATATCTTTGCAATGAGTTTGTATCAGCCCATAGGCCTAATCAATGAATCAGTCAGGTTGTAACTGTCATACACATCTCTCAGCTTAATATACATCTGCTGCCTGTCTTGTGTCTCTGATACATAAATATTTATAGCAAAATAGGCCAATTTAAAACACAAATGATCTCATAGCAACATATGGTCGAAAACCTCTGCAAAGGCGAAATGACTAAAACCATCCGTGCAGATTTGGCAACTCACAGACCCTATTTGCAATATTCTCGTTGTATTATAATGCCAACTATACAATGGGCCCAAAGAGTCTGCCAAGAGCTGCTCCACTTGTTGGGCAGCTAATTTCATTCAGGATGTTAGCCTCCTCACTTTCTTTCTCTCAATATTTTACTCCACTCTCCAGTTTGTAGGAGCATTAGTCATCTAAGGAAAGGCTGCCAATGCCTGGACAGTGAGGAAGAAGAATGGCAGGGTAGTGTGTAACAGACAAATTGCTTGAAATATATCATGGTGGGCTGGCCAGCAGGTTAATGTTACTGTGTCTTCATATTTAGCTTCAGATTGTCAGCGGTGATTACGGGACGGATGGCTCCCAACTTCACACACGCATCATGTTGACGCGTTTCAGAGTACTTCACACATGACTCATGAAGCACAGAGGGAGACCGAAATGGACAGACTGTCAGTGAGCATTAAACACGTGGTGATGTTAAAGATTGATGCTTGCTTGGTTTGATATGACAAGGCGACAAATCCAAGACTTTTTCAAATGAAATCTAACAGAAATTGCCTCAAGCAAATGCATCGTTGCAGTCAACGATGCCAGAAAGTTTGAGAAAAGTGTGCATATGAGCTGAGATATCAGAGCGGCATCTATTGTCCACACACACACACACACACACACACACACACACACACACACACACACACACACACACACACACACACACACTCTCAAATCAATGAGTCAATGACACCACCGCACTACTTTGTGCATCAACATCTTCAGGGCAAACAACAAACAAACAAGGAGCTTTGCATGTTTCATGACATTGTATAACCAATTCATGAGTATGTGAGGTGTATTTGCAATTAAGGGTGCTGTGAAATATGTCTGCCGCTGAGCTTCACATAACATTCTCTCTGAGCGAGGGTCATGTTTTCCCATGTGTGGATTCTGATGGCATAACATACATCTGTGCACTCGGGGTGGCTCGACAATGTGTGTAGGTCTTAAACAACATCTGGAAAAGCAAAGACCTACTGAGTGGAAAGGATTCAAAGATGGAGGAATGCCGATGAAGGAATTGGGCGAGTGGGGAGGGGGAGGAGAGGGGTCGTTGATATGTAGACAGGAAATGAGTGAGTGTGTGAGTGGACATCATGCACCGTTTGGATGGAGGCGCCAGTAACAGTACAATATATGTAGAATTCCACTGTACTAGCCAGTGTCAGTCACACACACACAAACGCGCGCATGCGATCACACTCATGCCCACACACACTCGCACACTAAGCTTTAACATGTGTCCTCAGGCCCATGTTGCTCTTGTAATCTCTCCAAGGACTCCTGAACTACACAGCTGGCAGAATGAGAAAACACTTTTTTTTTGGTATTGGTCGCACATAATCGGTCAGTCAACAAGTCATGCACATTTAAAGCCAAATTAAAGAGTTATGAGGTATAATTACAAGCCCTACACCTGTACCTGTTTCTTGAACCCAGTGAAGTTCACTGAGATCCAATATGACAATCCTTAAAAAATTGCCTGCAAAAGAAACATGTTACTCATTATCCTAGATTTTCTAAAAGGACATTGAAGATCACAACCTCCAAAAGAGCCCATTTGTTGGAATAACACCTCGAACTGAAATGGAAGGAGTCTTGATTTTCTCAACCACCATACATCCAATCAACTTCACACTGTGAGCAGCAATACTGGAGGTCAAGCAATTGGCTTGCTCCCGAACAGGCACAAATTGGAGAGAGAGGGCAAGCTCAATTTGCGGCACCGGCATCTTGTACAGGCACTTCCTGTGGCACCGCTCAGTTGCCACAGTGCTGGAGGGAGGTGCCGCTGTTCCGGAAGCTGCCACTACTTTAGAGGCAGCATTTCCGGTGGCACGTCTCATGTGCCGCGAGCTGCCACTACTTTAGAGGCAGCATTTCCGATGGCACGTCTCAGGTGGCGGGGCACTTACGAGTTGCCCCTCGTGTGCCACTAGTTTTTGAGGCATCTGCCTGTGTTAGAGAGAGCGGTGCCGCAACTTGCTTAAGGTCCTGGAAGGTATATATTATCAGAGCTACCAACTCTCACGGTTTCGCCGTGTGACACATGCTTTTGCATGTTTTCATACGCACTCACGCCACACAACCAATTTCTCACGGATTTTTTTTTTTTAAATTTTGGACCGAGGCGCGTTCCTTCCAGGCGCGTTCCAGGCGCGTTCGTTCCAGACGCGCGTTCGTTCCAGGCGCGTTCGTTCCAGACGCGCGTTCGTTCCAGACGCGCGTTCGTTCCAGACGCGCGTTCGTTCCAGGCGCGTTCCAGGCGCGTTCCAGGCGCGCGTTCGTTCCAGGCGCGCGTTCGTTCCAGGCGCGTTCGTTCCAGACGCGCGTTCTACCCAGCTTTTGATCTCCTTCTAATACCTCATTTTTTGTTATTTTATTTATGTGTTGATCTATTGTTTTGCTTTAAAAGGCTACTGTTCAAGCACTTTATTTGTTGCACTTTTTTGTTTGATAATGAAAAATATTTTTCCCTAACTAATCTTGTGTCATTTTTTGCTGAACATAAATCATTAAGTGCTCTTATGAGAATACAAGTATTAACAATATAGGTTAGGTTTCAGTCAAGAATTAGTTGAATACCATTGTAATCAAAATGTCAATCAACCTACCTTGGTCAAATCTTAAACACAGGTCTATTAATTAGGCTATATTGTGGTACATAGACAGCCATTGAGGCACAACAATAGTTTTCTGGTTGAATTTTTAGTCTAGAAGGCCGCTGTGGCAGGTATTTGTGGCCACAGCTGTCATCGCTGCAGAATAGATTCAGAAGATGTTTTGGCAACTGCCTGCCACTATTTGTGGCTTCTGGTGAGATGCACAGATGCACAGTTTAAGGATGTCAGTCGTTTTGCATTCATTTGCAAGGTTCTTTATCATTATTTTTAACAAGGCATCCAATACACGTACATTGTACATTGTCCCTCTTGAACATATAAAAAGAAAATAAATACAGTTTGTAACAGAAAGGGAAAATTATGAGCACAGAACAGCCCTTTCTCTTTCACCAGGGCAACTCAAGGTTGTGATTCCATCCACACCTACTGTCGCTGTACTGTTGAGAGTGTTGGAGGGAGACACTGAGCCCCATTAGAAGCCCATTGGTAGTAATGCTTAAGAAGATTAAAAAGCAAGGCCAATTAAAAAAATAACTTAATAATATCAGAGAAATATTTACTGTTGTTACAGTAAGTATATAAAAAAAGTTGTTGTAAACAAATGTCATTATCTCTACATACAGTCATAAAAGACAATGACAAATAAGCATATTCAAATGTGTAACATAAACTAATAATGTTTGATTTCATATAATTTACAGGGTGGCAGTGCACATATCATTAATATTGCTACTACTAATTATTATTAGTTCTGTTACAGTAGGATATTATGGATTGTATTCATTATAATAATAAAAACAAGCTTGAAAGTCTTTGTCTGTTGAGTTTAAACCAATGAATAAAAACCTACCTAAAACGTTTATTTCTTCTGATCCAGAGAGATTAAATTAAAAAGAGAGATTAAATTAATAAATGCATTATTTAAAGACCGATAGAGACTTTGTACATAACTTGTAAATGTATACATGGCTTATTTCTCAATTACAGCACAGTCAATTATTTGTTTTGGTCTGATTTAGTAAGGAGTTAAAAAAATGAATGGCTTGATTAAAATTGACAAAAGAATATCAATTATTATGAAGGCTGTATGACATTATTCACATTACAATACTTAAGTCTAACCAAAAAATGAATAGTCCTACATAATAAATATTAGATTTGGTTGGAGAAATATGAATGATGAGTTAAATTAGACAAAGAGGCAGATATTTGATTCAATAGATATTCAATAGCCAGAATACCAATCTTTAATTTATTTAACCAATATCAAAACAGAAAATGAATGAACGGCTATGCTAACGAATTACATTGCACAGTGGATTTATAAATTCAGAAAAAAAAACATTTTAAAAGAGAAACATACCTGCATGTGTTTACTCCTGACAAAAGCGCTCACACAAAGGTAAACTCCCTCTTGTGGCCAAATGGGTCAATAACACTTCTTCAATATGTGAAGAAATACTGGTTTCAGAAGGAAACCTTGCAAATGAATGCAAAAACCACATGATGGAAATGCTACTTCTAGGGAGTACAACATTGACTACTGACATCCTTAAACTATGCATCTGGGCATCTCACCAGATGCCACAAATAGTTGTTTTTCTTTGTATTTGATTATTGTTTATTCAAGTGTAAAAATATTGTACATGGTTGTGGCAAGCTGCCACAAAAACTAGTGGCACCTCTAGTTGCCACTAGTTTTTGTGGCAGCTTGCCACAAAAACTAGTGGCACCTGATGCCTGGTGGCACAGGAAGTGCCTATACGAGGTGTCGGTGCCAAGATTAAGTTGTGGCAATGCCACAAAGTTGTGGCAAGCTGCCACAAAAACTAGTGGCACCTCTAGTTGCCACTAGTTGTTGTGGCAGCTTGCCACAACAACTAGTGGCAACTAGAGGTGCCACAGGAAGTGCTTATACAAGGTGCCGGTGCCACGATTTGAGCTTGCTCCTACTGAAATTGGAACTGGCAGTGTAATAGTTTAATTCATTTTAATAAATGAGGCCAGCATTCTCAACATGTAATACACTGAATCCCTGCTGAACGCTTGTGAAAATTTATATTTCTGAAAATATTATCAACCTTATTTAGTTAATGAGAATCTCTTAGGCATGCCATGGATGAGATTGATCTGTTATGTTTGTATTTTCCCGTATTTTCCCGTATTTTTAAAATACGGGACAGCCTTCAGCGGC
Organism: Taurulus bubalis; assembly: GCF_910589615.1. Taxonomy (NCBI): domain Eukaryota; kingdom Metazoa; phylum Chordata; class Actinopteri; order Perciformes; family Cottidae; genus Taurulus; species Taurulus bubalis. Next base: position 20,752,801 of record NC_136594.1, on the reverse strand, counting down.
CTTAGCTGCAGATCATTTTAAGACAATGTCCTGCACTGTACTCAAACGAGCATACCTGTGTTTTGACTTTATAGTGTAGTCAAACAAGAAATCTGACAGAATCAAGTGCACCAACAATTGCGGGCATGCATGCACACAAGAACAGTGCATAGCATTAGCATGTAGCATTGTATTGGGTTGCAGTTCAAGGAATGTACACTTTTGGATTGCCTTTCAATAATTAACTGGTCAAAATAAGATTATGTGTTACTGATTGGCACTTGGGAACGCTATTATCATTCATACACACATACATTGCATGTATTTAAGTTATTTTTGCATCATGAAAATGTAACGTCATTTAAGATTTTCCCAGTTGCAGTGTATTATTATGATGTTTTGTTTTAAGCTGTGATGATTTAGTTCAATTGGCTTTTACTTTGTTTAAATGTGTTCCAGTAAACCAGAGACCCTTACAAATCGTCCGTACACTCTTGTGTTTATATTTTGCAAAGTGATGCGTACGTGCTCTATATAGATGTTTTTCCTTTCCATTCTCATCTCTGATTACACACACCCATGTTTCCTCTATCATCCTATAACCTTTCCTCCTTCCTTATCCTTGCTTGTCTCTGCGTTCATTTCCACTGTTTCCCCCACTGCTTCCACTCTCCCTCCCTGTGACTCCTTCCCTCTACTCTTATTACACACTATCCTCCACCCCAGCACCCCCACTGCTGCATCTCCTCTTCATTGTTTCCATTTGTCCTCTCATCCACCTCCTCTTCTCTCCCTCTCCCTGCTCATCCAGTCTCCATTCCTGTCGCTTGGCTGCACTCATCCATGCTGACATATCCCCCTTATTGTGCCAGCATTGCTCATCCACTCTGTGAATGACAGAATGCATCCTTCGAGGGGAGGAGGAGAAAAGTAGGGAAAGAGAAGGGAGGGGAAGGAGTGTATTTGTGTACTGTGGACAGAAAAAGTTCATTCAGTTCATTCAGTGAAACTCAAGAAAGATTGGAAGAATGTACCAACTGACCTACTAAATAGAAAAAAGATTTTTTTAAATATTACATTTTTAAGTATTTTTTAATTTTTTATAAGCCGCGTGTATATTATGTAATATACTTAAGAAAATGTATCAATTTATAATGCAGAATTCTATAATTATGATGTAAAACTGTTATTGTGATAATGGAATTATCTCAATTTAAGCAAGAACGCACGCACGCACGCACGCACGCGCACACACACACACACACACACACACACACACACACACACACACACACACACACACACACACACACACACACACACTTTACCTTGCCTATAGGGCGGGCACTGTAGCAAGAGCTCTGTTCAAGGATACTCAACAAATGAGATATTATATGTAATTGTGTGGGTGTACTAGTATATAATAAGGCTTTATGGCCATGGATGGATTAATGCATTTATACATATTATATATATACTACTATATATTAATTCTTGATGTAGTCTAGTAAGGTCCATATTATCAACATTGTGACAGCTAATGAAGACTAAGAAGAATCTTAAAAACTAAGAAGGTTGCACACTTGTCTTATCAACATATGACACAGTAATTGCAATCACCATTGTGTCATTTGGCAAAGTAACCCATATAAGACATATGCAGGGAGCACCACCTAATGGTTATATAAGCAAGTACAGCATGTGTTTTGATCAGGCCACCGAGAGTGACAAGATGCACAGTCAAGTGTTGGTAACAGTGTGAGTCAAGCAGAAAGGCAGGTTTACCAGCCACAAATGTGATGATGTAACATGGAAAAGACACATTTCGGAGGTGTATTATTTGTGAGGAGGCTCTGATTGGCATGCAGAGGCTGCAGTGAGCGTTCGCAAAACCCGTCTGTTCTGCTTTCAGATCTTTGACACCGAGCTGAAGGAGCAGGAGCGTGAGGTGTGTTTCATCGACATCGCCTACGATGAGATCCCCGAGCGCTACTATAAAGAGTCTGAGGTGAGCTTGTGGGGGAGCGAGTGTGTCGATGCTCACGGCTGCCGGGAGTTAACGCTACTAAAGAGGTGGAAGTGTGCTGTTAAATCTAGAAATGCTGTGCTTGAGATGAAACGGTGTGATCTCAGTTTGTCTCATGTATAACTTATGCAAATTGGTTTTCTCTTCATCTAACTTGTTTTACAGCCAATCATTTCCAGTGAAAACTCTCCTCTGTCTCAATGAGCATCTTCAACAGTATACTTGACATTATTACTTTTAGAACACTCGCTCTAATGCAAACATTAGGGACTTGTCTACCAGCTGTTGCTTTATATGCCTCTCCCATCTCCCATTCATCATTCATCTGGAGTCTGAAAGCCTTTCTTGCTTCAGTCTGTGAAGTGTGAGAGCTGGTAATTGTCTTCAGAGCTGCTTGATAACGGATTGCTCTAATGAGCATGTATAAATGTTCTCCAAAAACCAGAGGGGTTAATGTGAATGGTATTTAATACTGGCATTCAGTCATGCATGAAATGTAAGGCCCTCCCCTGAACTCCGCTGGTGTGAGGAAACAAACAAGATCCCTGAAGGTTTTGGTTGATTATTGTAATAATAAACATGCGTGCGTTCATTTTCCCCACATTGCAGGACTTGCGCTATTTCAAGTCAGATAAGACGTCGCGGGGGATTCTTCAGGAGGGCTGGAGAGACACCCAGGATCCCATCATGTGCTCATACAAACTGGTCACCGTCAAGTTTGAGGTGTGGGGTTTGCAGACCCGTGTGGAGCAGTTCGTACACAAGGTGAGAGGTTGTCCACGGGATGAATGGCAGTCATTTAAGTTAAACATTTAGTTTGCTTTAAGTCATACTTTTTTTTATTTATATATCTACTTCTTTGCCCCAGTCTCCCAAACTATTTGGTAATTGTTATTAAAAATGCTATTTTCTATGGTGTTGTTCTGAGGCAGCTGGTTAAAGTACTTTTGCCACAAAGCTAAATTGTAATTTAAAATCCTGAAGACGAGGGTTTGGCTTCTTAGTCTCCATGACCTTATGGCTACAGCCTGAATCTTGAATAGTTTGCTTTTAAAGCTAATAACGTTCATTTCTAAAAATACACCGTGTGATTGACCATTTTCTTACCGGCATTGCATTGTGTTATAGGTGGTTCGGGATGTGTTGCTGCTGGGCCATAGACAGGCATTCGCTTGGGTGGATGAGTGGATTGGTAGGTCTATCAGCCCTTTTCTACAGTCCTTCACTATATACTCTACTCAGCTTATACAGGCATTGGCCCATTTCAACCTTTCAGTCATCAAATATTTACGCACAATAGGTTATTATGAATACATTAGACAATAACATGTACATTTCTTTAATAAGAATATAGATGAAAGCAATCCCGTTTCATGGACGTATATTTTATAACTGTTCAATTTTCCATGTATTTGTATGTGGTTAGATATCCAACCTTGCAAGATGTGTTATGTTCTTACTGTTCTTTGAAATGTTAGCAATATTGTTGTGTGTTGTGTGATAACTGTTTATTTACCAGTGTGCATGAAACATCACTCGATCTGCATCTAACCCTGTCGCTGCCAGTCATGCTCATTCTCCTCCAGCATGGATCCTCCTCTTGGTACCACTAACCCACCAATGACAAACACAACAATTCATATAAATTAGTTTATTAGAAAGACTACTGGTAAGTGTAATACTGTGTTAATCATTCAAATTGTATTTGGCACTATATTTCATATTAAATCAAAATATTAAAACATTTTTTGTATAAACCTTGGCAACACAGTTTCATGAAGGAATAATTGTGGATTAACATCAGTGAAGAATGATGCGCCTACTGAAACATGAACTCTGACTGTTGCTCTGAGAGTGGTCGCACAAGAGGCAGCCCTGTTTGCAGCCTAAGTGGCGAAGATAACAAGCCCATTATCTTCTCCACTCCTCTCTATCACCACTAACCTTCAACTCCAAACAGCCCAGATGCTTGAAATATTTTCTAAACATATTTCACATGTCGAATGATTTTGCCCAGAGAATAGGTTTTGCTTACTTATGCATCCGACCAGTCAACCTCTTCTTTGGGTGTAGATTGTTCTTGCTTTTATTTCATCTTGAAAACGTCCTTGACCTTCCTTTCTCCTTCCTTCCTGGTGTGGCTCTGATTTGTCTAGCTGTCTCCTTTAAACTCTCTGGGTCATGGGAAGCTACCCCTTTACCTCTAAAGCTTTCACTTTAAAAAGCTTGAATCATCCTTTAAACCTGCTTTACTCACCCATGGAATGTACCTTTGCCAACTTATCCTTTCCTTCTCCACCTGTTTATAAACTGGAGCCCTATTATAGAGGAGTACACAATATTTAGACCCACAATCCACCCCTCCCCCCTTCTTTCAGATATGACTTTGGATGACGTGCGGGATTACGAGAAACAAATGCATGAGAAAACCAACATTAAAGTTTGCCATGAGCAGCAAGAGAATTCCACCACAAACCCATCTTCACTGGATGACAAAGCAAGCGTATGTGTTTTTTTACATTGCCCCAGCTCTGTCTCTTACGTGACCCGTTGCGTTGGTGGTAAAGTTGTCAAAGTTGCATATGACTGTCCCCCTACATCTGCTCATTCTGTCCTGCAAACGATGCATACATGAATGGTTGAATATGATAATTCAAGTCTTCAAAGATTCTCTAGAGGGTTTGAAAAGCTATCTAGGAAACATAACGCAACACACATGAACATGTGAACATGTTCGTATATAAAACGCGAGCAGATTATTTTATTATATTTGTTTTTGAATATATGCAATTTTTTTTGCATAGTTTTGACTTTGATGTGCCTTTTTCTCTGGGCATGCCTGTTGTTTTAATTATGACTTTTAAGTTGTGGAAAGCTACAGTTTCAGCCTTTTGATGTTTTGCAATTGTCCACAAAGAGCAAAACAAATCTACTTTCCCAATTCTTCCTCTCATTGTTCTTAATTGATCTTTTTTCCAATCCAGACATGACAATGGATGAGGTGAGAGAGTTTGAGCGCACCATCCAGGAGGCCACCAACCAGAAGATAGGGATTTTCCCGCCGTCGATCTCCATCAGCGAGACGCCCCTGTCTTCCTGTTCCCTCACCGGCCCTGCCAGCGCCCCCACCACCCCCATGTGCACTGATGCACCCGAGTCCCTCTCTGTCTCCAAGGACCGACCCCGCAAAAAATCTGCACCAGAAGCCCTCACCCTTCCTGACCCTGACAAAAGTGGCGTCTCCCAGGGCTCTTCCATGAGCCCACTACCCATTTCAAACCAATCATCCACACCGCCCGCCCCCAACACTGATGGTGCTGAGCTGAATGAGCAGTAGAGGGACCTTGGGATGTCTTCCCCCTGACCCCGTGCTTTACTTATTCCCCCAACCCCATTGTCTTAGTAGCCCAACGAGACTAGCCTAACCTTTACAGACAAGTGGCCAGACATTCTAGTCCTCTAGCCATATCTAATGATTTGCCATAAACCTGGACACACAACAGTCACAATCACCATTGAAGTCTACATCAGTGTCGATGATGCCTTCCAGGCAGCTGTAGGCGTAGCCACCTTGTTGTAGTTGGCCTGTGGGTCTAGGCAGCCACATGTCCCATCTAGTATAACAACCACCTGCAATGTCTAATCAAAACAAAGTGCATCTTTAGTATTTTTTTGTTGAGCAGCATATGAATACTTTTTTTGTTGTGTTTCCTTATGTTTTCTTCAATCAGACAAGCCAATTGCTTTTAAACTGTTGAACTGATAAGTAAATGCCTTAGCGCCACAGAGCCAGTGGTGTTTATTAGTTTTGACAATGTGCGCGAATGAATGCATGACAAACATTGTCCTTTGTAAAAAGGCTGTATTTATTAAACTAGAAATCAATGACACAATCTAGAGCAGCACAGGATAACTAATATGTTCGAGTAACACACACCAGAAGGACAGCCAAGTACCCTCAGAACTGTTTCCTAAGCAGGGCTGTGGATCAGATTGCACTCATCTTTTCAATCCCCAACTCCAATTATACAACAGATGCAAGATCAGTACAATCATAGAGAGTTTACACCTCAGGTCTCCCCAACTTTGCCTGGCTCACACTTCTAAGGCAGGGATATTACTGTACCTTTCTCTCCCTGCTTATTGCCAAACAGCCACATTGTATACCTCCACAGATATTACAATACAGCAACTATTGTATGTACTGTACCAGTCGACTTAACCCTTGGAATGTTTACACATCCGAAACCTTGGAGCATTTGCATAATAGCAGTAACATTGTACCTTAAGCGGTTGCTCTATCTGCACTTGCGGTTTTAGCAATGATGATGAAGATTTAATGATTCTAAAATAGAATATGTTGGAAGTTTATTACTGCATATATCTTACTCAAGTTGACTGAGCGGTCATTACAACAACAAAAACACAGAAGTAAAATGTTGCCTGAAACTAATGCTGGACAATTTGATCAAAATCAGCAAATCACACTATTGTCATATGTAGGAACAAGGCCATTTGGCTAGTTTTTAAACATTTGCTGATCTTTGAGCACATGGAGATAATGACAACCCAAAGCTTGATTTGAGGAGAGGGCACATACATCAAGCTGACTTGAGATTGTGCTTTGTTGGCTGAATAGCATTTGCCAAACGGCTGACACTTTTTACTTTGCCAGTGCTGGTTGGTTATGCGGGAGCTGGTGCTTTGGTGGGTGGAGGGCGATCTGGAAAAGGGGAAATCCTTTGCTCTGCCTGTTTATTTGTGCTGCGCTTGTACTGCTAATTACCATCTAAAACCTTTAAGGAGAAACAAATACATAAGGACAGGAACTTAATCTTTGAACCCCTTTTTTCCACACAATGATTTTACTTAAATGAAGGGTTTTATATGCTGCATGGAATGTTCACAACATATATACATATTGTGTGAAGTATATATGTATATACTGTAAGAGAATGGATTGGTACAGTATATTTGGTGATACAACTGAATGCGGGAAAAAGTGAATGCTAACTTTGTAAGCTCTGTCCTAATTTTGTATCATAGAAAAAGCAGATTTTGAGTGAAATGTAAGCATGCCTAGAGAGAATATAGGCCTAACAACTCTTTCAACTCAGTGCCTCTGCATGCAACTATTGTATCATCTCCTACAAGTGAGTAAACCAAAATCTATTATATTTCATCTGTACACAAAACGCAACATTTCATTTAACCAATGATAAAAATGAGTTACAGCTCCATAGTACAGTAGCTAAACTACAAGATGATCAGATCAAATCAATCATATCAAACTACATCATCAGACTCTCATTTATCAGGGTTAACTTGTTTTTTATTTTAGGAAATTAGAAAAATGTTGTTCCCCTGTTCATACCAAACTACTTTTAACCTTACAGCGCAAATGCATTTTGCACTTTCCATTCTTTAACACCTTATTTGACAATGAAGAAATGTGTCAGACAATAGTCTTGTTCGGTTTGTTGGACCAAAGTCTGATAACACAGCGTAGTGACTTCGAAAAGAGCATTTCTAGAAGAGAGTCCTTAGTGGTCTTGCCATAACACATTGTTAATATTATGTACAGTTTCTCACTTGCTTTTGTTAAAAAAAAAATCAAAAAACTGTAGCTATTTTATCTGTAGCTTTTGGCTTTGCTTTTTGAGGATAAAAACGTTATAAACCAGTTATTGGCCCTCTATTGATTTATTATGTATATATCATTCATACAACTCTGGTATTGACCATCTCTCTTGTCAGGAATACAAAGATCCAGGGATATGTTTGATGTACGATGGACTATTCAAATTAATGCACATAACATCCAATTGTGTAACATTAAGCTCTGCTCTGTTTAAAAGAGTAACATATTAGCTATTGTGAATACGATAGTTAATGACTGATATGGTTTCTTACATTGAAACCTGTTTCAAGTTGGATTTCTGATGTGAAAAGAATGTGCTCAAAGGTTTCACTTAGACAGAGAAGAGTATTCTTAAGTGTTTGTGCGATAAGGATGGCGTCGTCACTGACGTGAATTAATAGTTAGTTTGAATCTAGGAATAACGTGTGTCTTTATCTATGAAGTCATTGTCATCTATTGAAAATACTGAATTTCGTCGAGTTAATTCTTCTTAATCGAGTATCAAGAATCCTCTTTATAGTGGTGCACTATATGCTTTTGGTGACCTTGCAGGGCAAAATTATTTGTACACGTAAAACTAAATGAAGCTTTTCTTTTAGTGGGGTAGCTGCTTTCTTGTTACTTGCCATGGTAATTAAGAGGTGATTTACTTTTCCGTTGTTATTTTTTGTAGTAAACCTGCTGTACTTAAATTTGTGGTTGCTGTATTGTTTGAAGGAAACTCTTAATTAGTTTATCATTATTCTTTGGATTAAAGGACCAAGCTTATCGCTCCCCCTGCCCCTATTGCAGTTTGCATTTGGCCAGGCTGTTTTGCTGTCTTCTGATAACTGGGACCTGTATCACCAACAGGATCACTGAGTCCGCTGTACTGAACTGCTCTGAGGAACACCAGTAACAGCCCAGTGTGCCCAGTGGTTCTGGCTCCTGCAGCTTTCCACATTAATGCTGCCTTGTGAAAAGGTCTTAAACGTGCCATTCGTGTTCGGCTGCTGGAAGTCGCTCTCAGTTGTTCTTCCACGTTATCTATTATTGTGTTTGTTATATTTTGACTTGCCTTTGAGGTTAATTTGGTTCTTTGTTGTAATTATTGTTTACTTTTGCTGAAACAGAAAAATAAACTTAACTTGCTATTGCAACAGTGTTATTCATTCTGTTTACCATGAATATTTTACATAACTTTATGTTTTGTCCAAGAAACCATACTGTGCAGTTTGCAAGATAACAGACTGCAGGGTCCCTATTGAAATGTTATGTTTGCCCTCTTTACCAGCAGCTGCAGTGATCTTCACTCAACATGCATCCTTTCAACCATTTGAAGGATAAATCCACATAAAACACAAACACTATTTAACACTCATATCCTCAAGTGTGATGGATTTCTGGACTCTGTGGATTTTGTTTTCTAGTGTATTTTTCCAATGTATTTTTTATTACTGGCTAAACTGAAATGTAAAGTCATATATAAAGTCAATGGTGAAAGAGGTATTAATATATTTTACTTGGGCAAAAGTAATAATTGTATACTAAAAATGCCAAATTCCAAGTAAAACTCAAACTTTAATTTAGTCCACATAATGGGGCATGTTAGAGTGTAATAATATATTATTACTGATGCTGGCATTTACATTACTTTATACTTTTTGGTAGTTTCATCTTTAACAAGGCCTCATATTTGATGAAATTCAGATGATATGTGAAATCAGTAAAATCTTGTAAAAAGTATAAATCACTTTTTCTCAGATGTAGCGGCAGTATAAAATGTTTACACACAAGTAAAGTACAAATACATCAATATGATCAACTAGTATTACTTAACACTTTTTCAGAGATGCAAAAACTACTGCTGCGTTGCTGTCACAGGTAATACTTCTTTATAACAATAAAAGTATAAGACCAAATAAGCAAAAGTCAAAGTTATAGTGAAAAAACAATAAATCCTCAGGAACAATTAATCAAGTTTATTGATCACCACCACCATCAACAAATATGTATCTTTAAAGTGAATATCCCCTTCATACAACAGTATTTTAAGTTAAAAAGAAGAAATGATGTAACGATATACTGAAACCCTAAAAACAACATGTGAGTCCATCTCACATGATCTTATTCTGGATGTAGCAGCCATTTCTCTAATAATAGCAGATTCTACATTGGCATCACTGCTATGATGGCTGCAGAAAAACTACACACTAAAGAATATCAATACATCGTTTAGGTAACTGTTCAATTTTTTCAAGAAAGCAAAGTTATTCAAGTCATAACACAATATAAAAATATATATCACTACCAGTTAGATTATTCAAATGAAGGAAACAATGTTTACTTTAATCTGTGATAATTCATGAAAACAAATGAAGCTATAAAAGATTTAATTAATGTGCTATATTCCACATTTACAGTGCAATTTCTATTTATTCCGTTTACTTCCACAAGAGAGAAACCACAACGCTGATCCAGAAACAGTGTGACATGCTCTGTGTGCGCCCTCCAGTGGATGTTGTGTTAGGTGCAGCTGTAGTAACAGGGGCGGTGGTGGTAGATGCTCTAGCCTGTCCCACACATGTCCCCACGTTACCTACTTTGTCCACAGCAGCCAGCTCTACATTCTGTGAGCAGCAGGAGGCGCTGTAGGTAACCTCTGTGATGTTCTCACCCCCTGCTCCAGACACTTTGCTGGTATTTAGGGTACCGTTCCCTTGGCGGATGGTGATGCTCTCAATGCCAGTTCCATTGATGCCATCGGTGAGATTAGCCATGAATTCCCACTGGGAGGAATTACAGAGCGATGAAGAGGATGGACAAGTGGTGGATGAACTAACTACCTGGCACACTGGGCGGGTAATATCTGTCACCTGGAGACACAGAAACAGGAAGTGGGAGAGATGAACAAATAAGGCAGGAATGAGACATCATCCTTATCATTAACAAAAAGGAAAAGAACCTTTTGACACATTTGTTTAAATATTGTCACCCAAAAGCACCAAATTAAAGAAAAGAGGAGAACAATACAATTCAAACACATGATTGTTTTATGTATTTGACCATTAAGCAATATATGTGATTTAACTGTGATATATTTATGTTCCTCGCTCCAATCTCTTGCTCTTGCAGTAATTGTCCCCAAACCGCGACCATATCCTGCTTCCTTTTATTCCACGTCCAACCACAGAACTTTAGTTTTTCCTCTTACCTTGGCAACAATAGACAACCTGAGGACAGTGTAGTTGATGTCGTTGTCAGCTGTGTTTTCTGCCTCAATGGTGAGGGTCACGTCTGTTCCTGATGCAGCATTGGCGGGTGCTGTTAAGGTGACGGTGCCGTTGGCTTTGCCTCCATTGCCAGTCGCTATGGTAACGGTGCTGGGCGACGACGAAGTATAGCTGCGGTCATTGTTTGCTCGAACTGTGAACGTCCCGGTTGCAGAGTCATTAACAACTCCATTGGTGGTTGTGGTGACTGTGAAAGGGACGGAGATGGTGGAGCCGGGTTCAATGTTGGTGTTGTTGGCTTGGGCCTGAACAAGTGCGGGGGAAATAAGAGGAGGAGGGGTGAGCAATACAGTCACACATAGTGAACACGGTAAAAATTATACTTATTCATCTGGATGTTATAATTTGTATTATTGCGAGGGTGTTCTAAACACCACTGTACACAGCCTCACAGAGACCCGAACATGACTCAGTTTGACTTTATTATGATGATATTGGCACTATCTTTTTGAGTATATGGATATACTGAAGACCTGTCAAGATTATTTACTCTATAAACGCTCAAGGTGAAGAACTGAGACAGAAAACTGAATGTGATTGAGCGCACCGTAACAGAGATGCTGGATGTCCTGATCTGTGTGGAGGCTTGTCTCTGGAAGCGGCTCGGTGATGACCTGGAGGTGGAGCTGCTGTCCTCTCCTTTTAGGCGAACCACAAAGTCACCTGCCGGGACTCCACTGAATGTCACCAGGAAGTTACCGCCTCCCACCGACTGTGGAGGATAGATGGAGAAAGTAGGAGCTTGAGATGGTCAGAATGACTAGATTTTGTCTATTGTTGTCTACTAGCTGCAGTTTTTAGTACTATTTGCCTGAGATGTCATTGCTTTGCAGAAAATATTTAAAAAATGGGTCAAGTACCAGAAAGCGTAGTGACACTAACTGCAATTACTTCTATGCAGAACATATAACTTATTTTTATGCAGAAAAGTAAGTATCCACTTCAGCTACTGGGCATGGCCCTTTGAGTTCATCAAGTGTAATGTGTGACATGCCTGCAGTGATCCGTTGACCTCTGTTGGCCCTGAGCTGTCAAACAGAGTGACCTCTGTGACCTTTACTGTGTCACTTCCTGTCACAGAGACCAAGAGGCTGGCATTACCACCTGAAAGTTAAGACAAGAGAGAAGGGGAAACCAGATGAGTGTGACTGCTCAAATATTAGACTTGAACAGTGTTTGTACACACACACACACACACACACACACACACACACACACACACACACACACACACACACACACACATTAATTGTACAAACTGTAAAAATAAAGATGAAAATAATTATGAAAGTGGTCTGACCTGAAAAAGGACGTCCCTCCTTTAGACTGAAGTCTCCGTGGGCTCCCACATGAGCTTCCACAAGATTAAAAATGAAGTTCACTGAGCTTTGACCTAATGTACATATACACACCAAAGATCATTATAACATTTTGTAAAATTGTTTGAAAATGTTCTCTCACAGGTTAAAAAGTGATCTCTATCCTACTACTGACCTGTGACCTTCACAGAATAGGGTCTATTAGAGTTAACTCTAATTTCCCATGACCCGGTTTGATTGTCAGTGTTGAGGATTAAACGACGTAGGTTTCCTGCTGTTGTGAAAGATGCCAGAGGACCACTAGACTGACTGGAACTCTGAGATACACCTGGAGGAAAGAAATATGTTAAAAAAAAAAACATTTTGGTCTACCAGAAAAACCAAACTAAAGATGTTCTAAAAGAAGCATTCAAAGGCAAATGGAACTACCAAAACACAACTTAATTTGAAGCACAAATGCATTCACAACACCTGTTGAGCTGGTGAGATCAAAAGTGAGAGATGATGTTCCTGTGATGTAGGCAGTCATGTTCCTTAGTGATCCATCAACGGTCAACGTAAAATTATCCGGCCGTCCTGGATTACTCACTACCTGAAAAACTGTCACCTGAAAAGAAGAAGGGACATAAACATCTCGTACAGTATCATCTTTCATCAGGTATGATGTTCCTGTTCAACGTCTTACCACAGCAGTGGCTGATGAATCCTTTATTACACTTGTAGCCACAGAGAGGTCTGACTTGGTGACCTCAATGGCCTGACCTCCAGAGGCTTGGGCTAGGTCACGGTACAGCTGTGCGTCTGATTGGCTCATTGAACGTGAACTCTGACTCTGAGAATTTCTGCGTCGCCGTCGACTAGCCCGGACGCCTGTAAAAATGAAAGTAACCTAAAGTATACGGATAGAAAAAAAAGTGCTTGTAAAGGCTATATTAGACCCATACGTGTCCACAATTATATACTATTATGGAATGTGTTGACTCTTACCACAGACTTGGAGCTCTCTATAAGGGCTGTGATGGTGCTTTTCAGGTGAGCATCTTTAGCTGGAGCGTCAGTGAAGACAAAAATCTCAGAGGAGGGTGGAGCAGCAGTCAGGGCAAGCTGACGGAGACAAGAAAAGCATTTATTTGTTAATATAAAGTGTCTTTATTAAATAAACAAAAACAAAACAAACAACATGACAAACTTTTATTTGAATGAAAAGTGATTTTTATACACATTTTGTGGTTAATATTGCATTCAAGGTTTCGCAATCATTTCACTAGCTCATTTATCATTCATCACACCTGCAGTCCAGACAAGCACAACTCTGGGATGTCTCCTCCTCCACTTGCAGACAGCTTGTTGATGTTGTCTTTGAAGATGTCTGCATTGGTTGTCATAATCAAAGGTCCAAAACCTGGATATAGAATAGATAAACGTTACAATCACTCACTTAACTATGCATTATATTTTGACGAGAGCTAATGTACACGCACACAGTTTACAATGGCACATTTTTTCTTTTGCAGTTTTAGAAAACTTTCTTCATGTTCACATAGACATAGAGCAACATCTTTACTTTATTTGGAAGCAGCATAAGCTCGTAAAAAGGATCAAACTTCACTCCTGAACTACAGACAGACCTGGGTCATTGAAGGGTACCAACATGTAGGCAGAGGGCTCCTGCTGGGTTCCCCTCTTACTGTCAATGATGTCGAAAGAAACTCTCTTCGCCTCGGCTATGTCATCGCTCATACTGCCTGTGGTGTCAATGACAAAACACAGCACAGAGGACTGGGAGAGGCCCATCAATCTGTGTGAACACAAGAGAGACAAATCAGCTTTACTTTATACAGGTGATCAAGGGGATTTCATCTGTCACATCTGGCACAGATTTTTTTTTAGAGGCAGCGCAGTAAGCAGACAAAAGACTGATTAAAGCTGAGATAGATTGTTTGAAAAGTGCAAGCTATACAGAAATCTGGGAGAGATATAATATAATTGACTTTATTTCAATGTGAAGCATTATCTTTGCTTTAATTTGGTGTATTTTGTCCACCCCACATTCATCCTTCAGTGGCCATATGTTTTTTTTGCGGTTGTGTAAGTCTCCAAATGGCTGATGTCAGGTGGTGTCAGCCCGTACCGCAGGAAGTTCTTGTCTCCGGCAGCTCGTCTGATGTCCTCCAGTAGCTCCATAGTGGCCTTCACAGCCAAATCCACTGCTTTGTGGTGAAGTGAGCCATGACTGGACCCAACATCATCCTTATTAATGCCTCCCACTGGATCACGTGTGCTCGTCTGATCAAATGATCCACCGTGGCTGCATTTACCTTCCAGCAGAGAGAATGTGTTTGTTATTTTATGTCAAAAGATCTTATGGTGGAACAGAACACACATGTGGATGGTTCCTTAAAGTCACCTGCAGGTTTCTCTGAGGAGAAGACGTTGAAGTACCCTGAAGTGAGAAGCCCCTGCTGCAGCAGGTCAGGCAGGAGGTTGTTCTCACACTTTCCTCCTGGACAGTTTCTACATGTTGGTGTAGTTAGGCCTGCAGCAAATTCAAGTAGAAAACAAGATACAACCTGGCACTGTTAACTCATCATGTTTGGGAACTAAGTTGTAGGCTTGTGTGTTAAGTAAAATATTGAGTCACATTGTACAGATTTTCATGTGTGGATTGTGTGATTGAACGCATACCACGGCAGGGTGGGTATTTGTTATCTGACAGGTGACAGATAAACTGCAATGTGCCTTGTGTAATTTCTCGCTCAAGCACATAGAATAAACAGTAACCAGGCAGCAGTTTTGTGGCCAAGCGCTGATGAAAACATTTCCTACCTGCCAAGTTCTGGAGAAGTTGGTCTGGTTTGATCAGTGTGCTGTGAGGAGCATTGTTCCCCAGCTCCACCCAGTTACTGTGGCTGTAGAAGTCCTTGACGTACAGAGCAAGAAACATCATTTATCACATCACTGCAGTTTTGATCACGCCTCTCACCTTAAAAGAATGACACCAATGTCCCCACAACAATCTGTAACAACAATCTTAAATCTCACCTGTAGGGTATGACAGACGCTCCCAAGAGTCCACCTCCCCGTGACAAAGTTCTCCAGCTTCACACTGGCCTTCACGGCCGACACACCTCAGCAGCAGGATAGAGAACAGAGAGAGTTAGCTGCAAACTGAACCTGCACTTTGCAAGAAGTGAAACATATCTTTTCACACTTGTTATTTCATGGATGTCTTGAGTGGGAAAGCAATGTTTGATGTCTACCTGCTGTTATGACATCGCGTCCTCCCTGGAAGGTCTCAGCATCAAAATGGTGCTCCTCACTCAGCGCATAAATCAAATCCACTTTTGCGTTGCTGAAGTACATATCGGCGATGGATGTTGTGAAGATGACAGTCGAGAGGAGAGAGCTGGAGGTGCCTGCAGAGGAACAGGCCCTTTGCACCATGTCCGTTGACAGGCTGTCATCAATCTGGAGACAAAGACATGACAAATTACTGAGTGTACTTTGTAAAATTGATCTTAAACACACCGTACTCTTGTGTTCCAGCCTCATGGAGTTTTGCACTGAACAGTTTTTAAGATAATCAACAATAGAGACGCATGTATCTCCATCTTCCTGTAGTTTTTCTGAGGAAAAACTATGTGAGTGATCTGGGCACAGATGACAAAGTGGAAGCCAGAGCTGAGAGACAATACCTCCAAGGGTGTCTCCCGAAAACTTCAGTTACTGCAAGAGCAAAATATGCTCTTGGTTTAGCTGTAATGAATGAATGAATTCATGATTTTCCATCATTGTGTCCAAAGGGTTGACCCTAACTTCCACCCTAACGTCAAACTGCATGTCTGATTGCCCCAACTCTTGGGCAAACATTTTATAAAACACCACAACACGGTTATATGTGGAGAAATTGTCCCTCATGTAATAGACATAATAATAAAAATACATATAATACATCATTTCGGTGTGGCTTTTTCGACTCACAGTCAGGCTGAAGTCCCGTCCCTCCGAGGCAGCAATATCTCGGCAGACCTCAGCCGTCTTTCTGAGGACTGCCCTTTGTGTGATGTCACGGTGAGTGGTGGAATTCCCATCAAATGAGAAGAGTGGTTGGAAGCTGTGAACGAGGGCTGGCAGGGAGATGGCCACCGCCACCAAGAACCAGACTGCCATGATGGGCAACGAAGTTGGACAGGAAGAAATCTAAATTATACTTTCTCCAAACCTTCCCAACTGTTTTCTTTCCTTGGTTACTGGCAGTGAATAAGGTATACTAGGGCAAGGGAAACCACCTGAGGAAGAAATAGAAAGTGACAGTGACGGGAAATACAACTGTTTCAATTTATGTTACATTTTACAACAAACACAGTTAACATTAAACAACTAGCATTGGCGCAACACGATATCCCGAGAAAGCATTTAAAATTAAACATGCATTTATCAAGGAGGAGAATATCTACTTTGATTTGATAGTTTCAACGTAATACCCAAGACAATCTGATCAACAGCATCTCTTGTGCTATTTAAATATATATTTTGAACCGTGGTTTGACAGCAACCTCATATTTTAAATAAAATACAAAATACAAAAATGCCAATATTACTACTACTACTACTACTACTAATACTACTAATAATAATAATAATAATTAAAGTAATAAAGTAATTAAAACTATAATATATGTAAGATTACTCATGATTACTACCAATTACCTATACACAATTAACAATACACAAATGCAAGTATATTTATACTCTTACCCGTGTCCACTCTGTGGTTTAGCAGTCCGGCTTTATTCAGACATTGAGATGCTTCTGTCTTCCTTTGTCTGCATTACCTGTTAACACTCAGATAATATTGTGCAATCTTATAGACCTATGCGTTTCCTGTGTTCTCTGGAATTTTTGAGTGTGTGTGAGTGTGTGTGCTAAGAGACAGTGAGTGTGCGCCCTCATTCATCCCTCTTATAGTTGCATATGTCTTCAGTGACTGAGCTGAGGAATAGAACTCCCACACATTTTTTTCTGCATGTGTGTGCCTGTGCTTTTCTTTGTATGTAATATAGCTTATTGTAAGGACAACATTTATCAATCAATCCATCTGTTCCGAGCGGCACACTCAATCACATGGATACGTCATGTAGGCAAACCTTTACCTCAATGGGCAATCTGTGCCCAGCTAAAGGAACATTTAAATATGTCTGTGTGTTAATACAGAACTGGTCATGTTAAGCCTAGTTTAGCATAAAGACTGGAAGGAGCTAGCCTTGCCGTCAATTAAATTAAATTCAGATTATTTTGTATAGCCCCAAATCACAAGTTACAAATTTGCCTCGGAGGGCTTAACAATCTGTACACCTTCTCAAAAGTAAAAAAACACATCTAACAACACATTAATTTTTAGCAGCACGGCCAAGTTTGTGTTTGGTAGGGGAAGATAATACTACACTGTGGCCGGTACAGTCTGTAAAGTGTAGTAAGATCATGTAGCATGTTTGTCTTTTAAGTTTTGCCCCTTTGGAATTCCTTTAAAATAGTTCAGAGGGAGAGAATGGAATTCACCTCTAATATAAACATTGTTCTCTGTTGCTCCGCAGAAAATGGCAGCCATGCTCTCTTACAATAGTGTTTTATATCGTTATCTGCCCAATCTTAACATAATACACCCACATGGTTGCACATACTGTTTTGGATTGTATGCTTTGTTCCTACAGACCTGATATTATCAGTGTTTTTATATTTTGTTGATGATGCATTGGGGAAATTGTTTATCCATTTGATGTGTCATTGTCCGGAATATTTCACAATAACCCTGTCAGATAAATCCCATGTCAAAATGTAATTTGTAAGAAACTGACGCTCATTAGGCAAGAAGGAATCCATATAAGGTGATTTTCTTTTTTTTTTTACAAATGTCTAAACCCTTCTGAAATCTGTTGTGGCTGTTCTTTTTTCAAGTTATGGTGTAAAAAAACCCCTTTTTGTTTCATTACTGAAAGGTCACTCCTGTGTTAATCAGATTTGGATAGACAGTACTTAATCTCAAATTAAAGAAACTAGAGAGCATTTAGACGTACATGTGCACAGTGGCACATCTGGTGGATTGTAGGTAAAAATCTGTCTGCATCTTGTCACACAATCCTGTTTAACAGCATATTTCTTACCTCGCCTTTACTTGATATGCAAGTCTCTGTACTGAGAAGACGAAGACACATAGCCAAGAATTTAAACATACTTTGACCTCTTCACTCCCTCAAGGAGTATGTTGACATTTTAAAGGAGTCCTGTCCTACTTCTTTTCTTACTTGTGGAAATGGGCTTTCACAGAAATGTAAACCAACACTATTTGCAAATATTACATGATAGAATTTTTACACATTAAGTTTTAAAACGTGGAACTGTCTGCCGTAATGTGATCGCTAAAGCTAATGGAACCAATCAAATCTGACCCTTTATTAAATGACAACACTAGCTGGGTAGTTAGTGCTGTTATGGAAAGACGAGGCACTATACACAGCAGTTTTCTTATGGTGTTCTAACACCTTCACAATAACAAAGGGTTGCAAAAGAGATAGAATAATGATACAAGCGATGGCAAAAATTAGCCAAAACCCATCAACTGGTAATGCAGATATTGGATGCAACATATTGCTCTCTTGGTCATAAACACAGTTCAGGTTGCTCTCCAGTCTGTAGAGGACTTTACACCTCTCTGTATCCGTCTCTGATTCTGTGACTCTGAAAACCTCATAGGGAGGAATCAGCACCTGGCTGTTTAGCTTCAGGGCGGAGTAATGCGTGACGTCAGCTCCGAAACACGTGAATACTTCAAAACATGAAGCGCCGCTTCCAAAGCTCCACCCGTCAGAACCTAGTACGAAGGTACTGAAACGAATCAGTTCTTTAGAGATGTTCGGATTTAAAAGTGTCTGTGTTCTGTAGTTTGTGCGAAGACATGTCACCTGACTGTGCCTCATAATCTGAACGGCTTCACTGAGGAACAAGTAAAGAGAGCGCGGCTCAAATGTCTCCTTTTGTCTTTTTCCAGTACTTTCTTCTAGGTTTTGCTTGACAGGTTGCAGCAGAATATTTGTGTACACGTATATGGCCATAGAATGACGTTTCTCCATGTACATGTGTGCGGGCTCTCTGGCTCTTTGCTCTGCATTGCTCCAGGCTTGACTAAAGTTTGTATGAGTGTCCCATTTCTGCATCATGGCTTCATCAGTCACAGCAGCAGCTTTGGATCTGCAGTCGTCATACATGTTGTCTTTCAGGTCATGAGTCAGATCCAGCATGAAACGCTGAAATGAGGAGAGACTAGCTGTTCAGTATTTATCCACTAGATGGAAATATACACTAAATAAACAGTATTAAGCTGGAACCTCTTTTGCACAGTCCTTAAAAAACATTTTCCAGATAATGGCAATAGTTATTTTAAAAGTGCGTACTTAAAAATGAGAAATGCATGTTGTTGTTTTTTCAAACACTATTTGTGACTCCTTTTATTTTTTGCTCGAGTCATGTAAATGTCAAACATGTAGTGTAAAAATACCTCTCCAACCATATCCTGCCAGCGGAGCGTCAGATATACGACAACAAAGATCAGCAGTCCCACCAAAAGAACAAGAGAAGTAATGGCACACGCAGATGAAGTTTTTCTCCGACATGCTTCCCTCTCCCAGAAAGGCATCGTGTATCTGAAACATGAAATCTGTTGTGAAACTAAAACCTGCAGGACCCCTACTGGAACCGAGCACTGTACTGTAACACATGTCATTTCATCAAAATATATCATACTGTATCATTTCATGTTTAATTTGCAATTGTAACTCCATGTACATCCCATCATATCAAGCTGTACTGTAAGAGCAGTTGATCTGAATACAAATAAAACCAAAGGTGTGGAACTGCGCTTAAAGTCACGTGGTGCTTAATTATTGACTCCAATGGGAAAACACTTTAAAGTTGATGCATATAAATCAGTATTGGTGATAAAAAAGCATTACATTTTGAAGACAATAGAAGTTTTTAAAAAATCGGACATGTTCTTATAACTTACTACATCCTGAGCAGCACTATGATGAAGTATTGTCTTTTATGTGACGAGATGAGCTGCTATCTCCCTTTTCTCTCCCTTAAACTGTTTTAGTCATTGTGTTTCACAACACAATGACATAAACTATCTTTGTTTTGTTTTCACCTGAGCAAGCTACCAAACAGGATTTACTTGTGTTACCACATGTGGAACCTTTCTCTGGTAGTGCACACAGGGAAATGACAGGGCCAGTGTGGCACAAAGGTTTTATTTACACTTGACAAATACATAAATGATATGAGATTACGCTGCAAGATCAGGAAAAGAGAAACGCTTGTGTTTCTTCTCACGATACTATAAGATAAGATCCATTTTAGCTCTGAAGCCTCCGAGCAAAGTTGTCGTAGAATGTCTGTGCCGTGTGGTCATACCTGTAAATCCTGTGAGCTGTAACTTCTTGGTTTGCGAACAATAACAGCACTCTTTCAAAGGAATATCATGCTGCTGAAGATACCACCTTGGAAAGGTAAGCCAGAAACAGATAATATATCATACACTGTTGGTGGAGAATATGAGGATGTTTATTGATGGATCAGTCTCCAAGTAAATGTTATGTGGATCCTGATTATGGATTATCGTTTATCTCCTACATGTCAACCACTAGGCTCATACTTTTACTTGCAGATTTAAGCATACAAACAGTGCCAATGTGCATGGAAGTGATATGATTATACGATGTCCGATGCATATTCATTGTGTTAGAAAAAGTTAGAAAATATATTTTAGTTCAACGTTTTTTCTCTTCCAAAGGGCCACTATGTGAGTGGAAGTCACTCAGAAACTGGGCAACCCTTTGTGTGTTTTTGGCCGGGGCGTTCCTTTTGTATTATGACCCATTTCTACTACTCTGGTGGCCTCACGAAGCTCAGAAACCTGCCGAGGTGCGGATGACAGCTCTTTGTTACTTGCTTATTTTCACTGAATATTCCAAAACCCTGTGCAATTGTTGATTTTGCTCACCGTCACATGTCTCTCATCGGTCATCTGCAGAAAACTAAGACCGCTGGTTTCCGCCTGGACATGGCGACAGATTGCATCGATGACATGTACGACGGATGCAAGTCTGAAACAACCCCCGTGATCGAGCTGTTAGGCGTGTTTGAGTGGCACTTCAGCCAAAACTTCAGCAGTGCCTGGGCTTCAGCTGAAGGCGTTGCCAAGAAACCTGCACACAAGCACCTGAAAGAGGAGCACTCTACAGTCATCTACATGTACACAGAGGGGAAAAACATCCAACAACATTTGAACCAAGCAGTGAAAACAGGGAAACACGACTACACCACACACAGATTTAAGTTCCACTATTTCTACTTCTACCTGACTGATGCCATCCAAGTTCTGCGTCACAATCAGACATCGTGCAGAACCACATTTCACAGGACATGGAAACACTTTGATCGCAACGTAATCAACACAAACATGCGCTTTGGCGCTTTCACTTGGGTCGCTTCAAGCAGGCAGTCGTTTGATTTGAATGGCAACGTGTCTTGTTTTGAGATCTACTCATGCTTTGGTGCCGACATAACATATTACTCTGCGACAAACCAAATGGGACAGGTGCTGATTCCTCCCTATGAGGTCTTCAAAATCACTGATGTCCTGACAAATGACCCATGGTGCAGTGTGGTTTACAAGCTACAGAGCACCAAAGTACCGAGGAGAGATTTAAATTGTAAACTGAATGGAAAGCAAATTAAAACATATTTTGGAGCTTTTTTAACATACTGGCATGAAAGCAGGGTTGGGATTGTATCAGTATGCTTAATGCTGTTGGTCATCATTTCTGTGGTCCTTGTAAAACGCAGGCAGAAGCGTTTTGTGGCTGCAGTGCTGCTAGCTCTGCTGGTGCTGCTGGTTATTTTGGTGATATTTAGAGTTAGCCAATAATCAAAGATGGGTGCTGTTGTGTTATTTGGACACTTTGTTATGGTTGTTTGTCATTGAGAGATATATAAATCTTCCCTCTGTTAGCTCAGTTTGCAGAGGCCACACTGTCCACAATACATTCTGACTCTTTTGTTGATTGTGGACGAAATTATCATCGAAATGAGGTCATTCCTCATTGCTTACACCCAAAACTATATGATTTATAGTATGGGGACATTTTCTATCAAGACTGGAGAGCCAAGGAATTGTACCTTTATTTTGATAAGCATCTAAAAATTACCTAAAATAATATATATATATATATATATATATATATATATATATATATATATATATATATATATATATATATATATACAGTATATATATTTGTTTCACATTTTGGGAAAGTAATTTGAAGCGTTATATACATTTAGGGAAATACAATGACCAAAGTAAGGAAAATAAAGAATCGGGAATGTTTTGGAATAAGCCAGAACTCAAAAACTAATTTCAAGGATCAAAGAATACAAAACAAAACCTTAAATAATTTACAGAAAGGGCGGCGATGCTTTTGTGCTTAGTTAGGTACCTTACTGCCGGCAATTGAGGGAGGCAGATATAAAGGTTTTTAACATGTATTCACCAAACTACGCAGTATGCATATGCAGTGTGACACAGTAATTCATCCTTGGCAATATCAGTATTCTTCACATTTTATTTTTAGAAATGTCATGAATGAATGTATTTTGTGCAATTTTTATTTCCATGAAAGATCAACAGCAGTTTTGATGAACACATTGTACAGTATAGACTCTCTCAACATGTATTTGTATGCGTTATTGTTTATCCTGTGTCTTCATATCTTGCAATGTATGTGTAATGTATAGCGTGTATCCCTTCACCATGTTTGCCCACTACTGTACATACTGGACTACAAAGAAAGAAACTGGTTCCATATGTTCTTACAGCGGCCATTTTAGAGTTACTTACATGGATTTTAAACACTCTCAAAGCAGCAAAAGTAAGATGAACAGGCAGGTAGGTAGACAGACAAGTAGACAGGATGGTAGGTAGACAGACAGGCAGGTAGACAGGATGGTAGGTAGACAGGCAGGTAGACAGGAAGTCAATGTGATGAGCGTGGCACATAACATAACAGGCAATAATAATAATATACATGATCTTGTTTTTCGGAATACACACATGGGAAATGCCAGTATTTTCATATTTTAATGATTAAAATGTCAAAAGCCAAATAGTCACAGATGAAGAGATTGTGAAAACTATCAGAATTGTATTACATTGCATCTCTGTTCTGTTGTATCTAGGTCCTCTGCACACATAAATAGAATATATCGAAGAAAATCAATTGTAAAACCGTGCCAAATATAATAAAATACGCTTTGTGTTTCACAAATTGTGCCTGTTTCACAAATGTTTTTTTTTTTTTTACATGTGTAATTCATACAATGTACACACAATGATTAATGACCAAGTAAAATGACTTGAATGGGTTGAGCTTCCAGCTGTGATGTCACAGACACGAACCAACCCTCTGGGTTGCATGAGCTCATGCAAATATTGTATCGGGCAAGTGACCAGTATTAGTGTTTGAAATGTAAACTGTTTACATTATTGCTTGACTTGTTTGTTTGATTAGATTCTGAACCAGAAAGTGTGGAAATACACCAGTTGTTTTTTTTGGGAAGGGAGGTGCTTATTTGCATTATCAAGAGGAAGACAGCAGAGTCGAATATGATCACTGTAAATCAAATGATCTACACAGAAGATTACAACATTGTTTCCTGAAAACGTATATATCCCAGACCTTATACTGTGTAACATTCAACATATGTCTGAAAGCAAAGTCAGCATCAATAAACTTGTCATGTAGTTAGTTCTGCTTTCTTCCTAATTGTGATTGTCTGACATTCGTGAGCCCAGAGTTCCACAGGACCAAATGCAGTGATCATTGCACTTCACTTTTATCCTGACTCATAGAGTTCAACTCTTTGGCTTTATTATCCGTGCAAGACAAACAACAGAACATTAATATATAAAACTGGGTGCACTCTGCATTGTATGAAACTAAAACTTGCAAACATAAGCCAGAAAGATGTCTGACTGCACAGATGCTTCAGTCAAAGCTCTTACCTCCAGCTGAATGCATTCACACTCCCCATAATGCTCCCTGGTACGGTCATGTTTATCTTGCAAAACTGTCTCCTCATTTTTGGACACTAATGAGGCATCCAATGTTGTCAGTGAAGACTGCAGAGAGACTATGCTGTTACATTGAAGGGTGTTTCTGACTCCACAAGTTAGCAGAGATTATTTTTGATTTAACAACAGTGTCTCCAGGTTTCTACTTTAATGGAGGGTAGCAATAGTGACAGTCTATGCCACAGTGCTAATCACTTGCAATGTGCTTAGTGTATATGCTGAATGATGACTATGTTTGGAAGTAAAACGACCACAAGATAATGTGTCCTCATTCTTTAAAGCAGTCTGTTGAACCTGGGCTGAATGTGTTGCCTTCAACTGGACGAGGCTCAAAACAGTTGAGAGAAATGAGAAAAACAGAGACGGCAACTTCAAACAAGCCTGCGATGAAGCAGAGAAATTCAAAAACCAAAAATGCTGCCAGACGGATACATGAAGGATGAAATGTGTGTTTGACTTTTCACAAGTTATGGTTGTGGCGTTATACACTAATATTATTGCAATCAAAGTGAACTATAAAGAAGGTGGAAAACATTTCTGTCGTGGCTTTCTGGTTCACTGCCTCACCTGTGAGTTTGCATGTGAGAGCATGCAAACTGCTTCGTGTCTGTTACAACATGTAAAGCATAGTTGGATCATTTCTCTTGCAAATCATGTGAGATACAGTCAAAGACAATAGATTCATTGTCCCTAAGAGTCCCTGTGAAAGTTCTAAATAAGTTAAACACATATCACAGCACAGAAGACACCATACACAATTAGAAAAATATTTTGAGAGCCTTTTCAGAAAACAAAAATCTTTTTTTTTATTTTTTTTATTCTGAAAATAAGAAAATGCATGATGGAGAATTCTTACAAATTAACAAATTGGGAAATAGCTATTTGTATGCTTTTCTCCTGAATGTTGGACTTCTGTAAATTCTACAGGACCAAAGTCAGTTTTACATGCTTCACTTTGGTATTACAAGTTAGAACACCACCTCTCTGACATAGTTTCAAAGTGCACAAACTTAAATTCATTACACATACACAATAATAATAACATATTTTCTTTGTATAGCACTTTCGAAAAGGTATTCAAAGGCACTTTACATGGTACAGACAGAAACAATGAAAGCAATAACAATGCTTCACACATTCACGCAGTCCATATAAGGACACGCATGTGCAAATGATATAGGTATGAGTGATGACCTGTCTGTCCATGAAGGCAAAGTACATAAAAAGTTGACCATGAGTCCTGAACACATGCTGAGGATTGGTTGTCTCATCAAAACCTTTGACCCGAGGGCTTCACTTAGTGCGTGACATCGTCTCATCCTGAAGCCTGCTGAGTTAAGCTTTTGAGCACCATACTACTTTTTTTTCTAAAATAGTTTAAGCATTTACCAACCCACTTTTCCAATATAGAATTTCTAGTACACAGTGTGAGGCAGTTCATCGTTTCTTAAACGTGGAAAGTGTTGGGACTTCACCACTCTGCTCTGCACTGGAAGAAAGGGAAATACGACTGCAGGTGAGTCACCTGTGGTACGGGTCAGTAACACGTTGGATCCCTCACAACGGTAGACCGGACAACAATGGGGCTCCAACACACAATACACTCAACCAACACATCAGATAAAAGCAACAGCAGAGGACAGGGACTAAAAGAGAGATACTTTGCAGGTTCCTGGAATGAGGCAAAAGACTCTGCTGAAAATATTACTTATTACATATTACATTTAGCTGATGCTTTTATCCAAAGCGCTTTACAACACTTTCACACACCGTAGGCTTTATAAACCGCAGCTTTTTAAAAATATACAGAGAAAACACAAGGATCTAACCAAGAATCACAATCAAGTAATCTGTGTTCATACCTCTAACAATGTGTGCCAGATGTTCAGTGATGTTGTCCGGCTCCTTTACCTCCAGCTCTTACTGAACAAACTTGCAACACTATGGTAGCAAGACCTGATTAAAAAATGTACTCTTAAGGGGGCTTTTTTGAAAAATGATTAATTCTATCATGATCTAAATGCAGAGGATCTCATATTCTCTCTCTTGAAATGTTCAATATAACAGAAAAGAGATGATAAACACCAAACCCTGTTTACACACATCTACCAGTTTTGCATGTCAGCAAATTGCTAATGGACATTATTTGGTTACTGATCATCGGGGAAACTCAGGGAAAGACAAAGTTGGTGAGTTCAAATTTCTAGACTGTTGGGTGAAACAATGAATACAATTAAATGATTTTCTCTTCTCGTATTTTTCCTTTACACCTTGTGAGGAAAAGAGTGTTATATTGTGTGAATTGTGTATTTTATTAATAATCCCTCATGATACCTTTACAGCTTTAGTGCGGATTATTTTGAGAATAAATGTAGGGATGCATTGCAAACAGAGAATGAAATCGCTGGACAACTTCTGCATTTCTCGAGTTTTTCTTTCAACAATTGTAAACAACAGATTTGGGGTCTCTGCAAATAAATGAAGAGAAAATGTCCTTCTCTAATTGTATGTCAGTTCATTTATGTCAATTTCGTGTTTGTAAATCAATGAGATATCTCACACTATGCCCTCTTGACAACTACATTTAAAGGACTCTTCTGGCCTCTTACTCATTCAACAAGGGTTGTGTTAAGTCATTTGTAGTAAAATGCAAACCTCTACTCTACATTTCACAACAGTGTTTTTTTTCCTCCCTGTACTACTTTCCAGAAAACATGCAAAACTCCTCGGCAGAAGCGACGAAGTGTGGTCTCTGTTTGGGGTCTCCTGCCGCCTATACGATTATGCCTTATGTCTTGATCTCCGTGCCTGCTAATGGCTGGGTGCTGTGGCTGATGATGTCATCGCCAGCCTTCTGGACAGACCGGATGGAAGTGTTTGCGTTCCACTTGGTCCTCACAGAGATGCTTTTTGGTTTCCTGGGGCCACCTTTATTGACCATGACATTTTTTCCCAACTTTAACATGGCAGACACAGTGACTAAACTCATCAACATAATGTTCATAACCAGGGTTCAATTCCAGAACTGTATGTGCATAGAGCGCTATTTTGCAGTCCGACACCCAATGCTGTACTGCAGGTACAAACCCCTTCGGTACAGGATGAGCTTTAGTTGGGGTTTGTGGCTGTTTTCCATCATGGTTGGTATACCCCAAATGCTCTTTTGCAGTGGACAACCAGAATCATTAACTATTTACAAAGCCTATTTTTTGATGGCCTTTATTGGCAACTCTCTCTGCTGCTTACCAGTTCTCAGGGCTCTGAAACAGCCATCTCCTGGGGAGGGAGAGAGGGAAGGATCCAACTTGATCAAGAAAAGGGCTTTCAATATTGTCCTGACCTTCCAGATGACTGCGTTAATAGGCTATTTACCCCTGGCCACAATGTACTTCTTGGTTTACAAAATAGAGCGGAACACACTGTGCATTTTGCATCCACTGGCTTACTCTGTAATGGTTTGGGTCGGGATTATCCATCCTTTCCTTTACCTCTTCAGGGCTGGGAATCGATGTATGTGCCAATTGTGTTCAGGTGTAGCTATAGGATAAATCACTTAGAATACGTGAGGTTGCTGCTTGTCTTTTCTTTGCCATTGAGCTTGGGTTCATGTTTACTTCCTGTCAGCTGCGTCCTTCACATACACTGCAACGGTAAATATAAGATGTCATGTAAAAGTAGCCACATTATTTTCCTTTTTGTTTGTAACCATTTGGTATCAGGTATACCATGTATGTGCACTGCAAGTAAAATAAAGTTAATTGAACGTGTTTTTCTCTTCCTTACTTTCATTATATTGTTAACATTATATTGCATGGCACTTTGTATTTAAAAGCCAAATATCTGCATTGACTCCAAATTCCACACCATTTGAACAGCACTGGTGTATCCATGTGTGAAAGACACTGAGACACCAGACAAATAGAAACACCTGTTCAATGTAGTAGCTGTATGTAATTGGATCCATCTAATCTTATCTCAATTGTACAACCAAACAGAATAGGAAATTGTATTTATTTTATTCAAGCAGAATTTATATAGCCTTTTACACTTAGGATATTCTCACATGACTTACAGTATATGTCATTTAATGCCATATAAGAGATATAAAATCATCAAGTAAAAACTGACCATATAAGTATATATATACATATAATTCTGAGATGATACATTGATACAAATCAAATGAAGATGATAGAAAGTCTGATCCTTTTGTTAAAATAAATATGTTTTAAAATACAATAATCAGCTGGTGACTTAAATATGAATCATTCAATGGAAACATCTTCAGTATGTTAGCATGCTAACATGCTATTGAAATCACTCCAGTTGAAAAATAAAGACCTTTGAGCTCAGACTCACTTCAAGTGTTGCACTGTAGGAAGCTCATCCAGTGCATATCCGCACAGCTGTACTGCAAGAACATTTCCCAGTTCTTCGCAAGTAAAAGAGGGGCTGGACAAACCCACTGGCAAAAGTAAGGAATGTGCAAGTTTTTGTGAATATTTTCTTTCCATGTGAAGACATGCTTAGACTGGAGAGAATAGCGACACACCAAAATAAGTATGTTCCCACAAATGTCGAAATGATCACAAAGACAGTGAGAAAAGCTCTTCTCTTCATGTCGTTGTTTCTCTCCTTATTGCCCTCCCCGGGCCGAGGTCTCTTTAGAGCCACAAGGACTGATACGTAGCAGAACACCATCACTGATATGACGATCACACATTCAGTCAGAAAAAAAAGATGCTTCAGGTTGGGGAAGAGTGTGTAAAATACAGAAAGTCCAACAATAAGTGCCCAAGCCACCCCAGAGAAGGCCACCTTGTACCTCAGTGGTTTATACCGGAGGAACAGCGCAGGGTGAACCACTGCCAGATACTGCTCTATACAAATACAGCACTGCAGCACAGGGCGGCCACTGAACAGAAAACCAGATGCGAATTTTGACAGAAATTTCACTGAGGGGGAGATACATTTGAGCAACCCGCCAACAGAAACCAAGCAGAAAACAATCTCAAACACAGCCAGGTTGAGCGGGAGGAACTCTGCCTCCAACGTGCCTCCTGCTCCGGTCGCCATGAGCCACACAACGAAGCTGTTGGTTGGCAGACTCAGGCCGAGATTGATGGCAGAGGTTGTGATCGTTAGAATGGCGGCGTCAGAGATCAGACATGTCGTGGATGAGTTCATTTTCCTTCCAATTTTG
Source organism: Taurulus bubalis (assembly GCF_910589615.1). Lineage (NCBI taxonomy): Eukaryota > Metazoa > Chordata > Actinopteri > Perciformes > Cottidae > Taurulus > Taurulus bubalis. The sequence goes on along the minus strand of NC_136594.1, from coordinate 20,723,174 downwards.
CTAAAAGAAGAGGAGAGGAGAAACATACAAAAAAAGAGATCAGCACCAAACAAAGAATACAACTGGGCTGATCACAACTTTAAACTTATTGCAATATAATTGCGTTATCAATATTAATAATTTAGCGCAGTAAAATAATCTCCAGGAAATGTATACAAACCACAATTATTTCTGTCCTGTTCGGGCAACGGAGCTGTATGACTGACCACGTCAGATGTGATTTCCTCGTACCACCTGCAGTTCTCTAACTAAACATGGAAATTACAATGCAATTAATGCAAAAACAACGTTTTGAATGATGTTCAGTCAGTTGCTACTATAAGAGTTACTCCCCCACCTGTTTGGTAAACTGCTTTGTGCATGATCGGTAATACTTTGGTTAATCATATTATGATCTTGTGATTTTTAGTCCATGTAGTGCTGGTCTCCAGCAGATCCTCACTGTATGCACTTTCTATGGCGTGGAACATGATATCAAATACAATGCTAGTAAGAGTGCTATTTTGATCTGTAGAAGAAAGGAGGACAAAAGTCTAAAATTCCCCGACTTCAAATTGTCTGATAACAATCTCGATGTCTGTGATAAGGTAAAATATCTTGGACATTTTATTACAGAACAGATGACTGATGATGATGATGATATTTATAGGCAATGTCGTAGGATGTACCGTATGCACAAGCAAACATTCTCTCACGCAAGTTTGGTATGTGTACAGACGGAGTGAATATTTATCTGTTTAGAGCATATTGTACACCACTCTTCACACTTGTGTTCTTATTTAAATAAAGCAAGCCTACAGAGACTTTAAGTAGCTTATAATGACGCCATGAGGATACTGCTGAAGAGACCGAGATGGTGTAGTGCCAGTGAACTGTTTGTGGCTGCAGGAGTTAATACTTTCCAAGCTGTTCTAAGAAATGTTATGTATACATTTATCTGTCGAGTTAATGACTGAAAATGAGATCATCTTGGTTTTTTATCGAACATAAAGTACAGTATAGTACTACACACTACCAGTCCCATCTGTGGAGACACTGGTACAGCTATGTATTGTAATTGTGCCTTTATGTATTTTTACTTCTATTTATGTCTTTTGTATTATGGACCTATGGACCTTGAGTCTTAAATAAAAGTTTTATTTGATTTATCACCCATAAACCTCAGTTTGATTATGTATCACATAGAAACCTCAGTTGGTGTCCATAGTTCACAGTTTAGTAATAACAGTTTAGTAATAACCTTATAATAGAAGGAGAAATCCTTGTTTCTCAAACGCAAGTATTTGTTTGCGTGGACACTGAGTTTCAAGGCACAAATGCACAATCTCAGAACACAATATGTATTTTATAATTTTATCCCTATTGTACTATTAACATCTCCAGATTTACATCCAATCACAACATTAATAGCCATTGAGTTGTAACGAGTGACATTTTTTCGTCATAATCACGTGTATTTGCCAAACATGAAAACATAAAAAAACAGACAATATTTATTGTACAGTTCATTAGACACAACCAATGGAAACAATCCTAAATTAAATAAAAAAAGACGCCACCACTTCTGTTTACATTATACATCCCACAGTTTTTGAAGTTACAGTAGTTTAAATAAGAGCGGTGTGTTATATTCTTGCAAATGTGTGCTTTGCATTGCAACACGTTATGTTCTACTACACATAACATTTACAGACATACACATGTTGACAGTGATAGTCAGAGCTCCCTGAAGCAGAATAGTTTTCCGGCCTTGTGGAGGTAGAGGAGGGGCTGTAGAAACCCAGTTACTAAAGCCAAGCTGGTGCTAATGGTGAAGACAATGGCAAACTCATCACTCATCATGCAACATTGCAGTGGAATAACAGCCATATACAAAAAGAAATTAACGGCCAAAGAAATCAGGATAAGCAAAATGATTTTAAAGGCCCTAGCTTTCATTGCGTTACTCTTCTTCTTTTCTCTATCTTTTTCTCCTGGCCCGGGACGTTTCAGAGCTCTGAGAACCGAGCAGCAGCAGAACAGTATCACTGAGAAAAAGATACAATTCTGGATGAAAAACCCATAGAGATACAGAGTATTTGCAAATGTGCATAGTGAGTAGATGCAGAAAACCAAGGCATTCACCCAGACAACACAGCAACAGGCCACCTTGTACCTCAGGGGTTTCAACCTAAGATATAGCATGGGTCGGACCACCGCAGCATAGTACTCGACACAGATGCAACATAAGAAGAGGGGACGGGCTGTAAAGAGGAGGCCCAGTGCGAAAATTAAGAATTTTAAACCGAAGTAATCAAACTGTACATAAACATAAAAGCATATGCAGAGTAAAGCAAAAACGATCTCAGACATCGCCAAATTGAGAGAAAAGAAGTCCGATGCCAAAGTCTCTCTTGTTGCTGCTAATATCAGCCACATGACATACACATTCAAAGGAAGACCCAGGATGTTGTTGGCTGCAGCCGCACCGATGTTTAAATCCACAAGAAGAGATCTGTGAGGAGATGGGTCTGAAGTGGTGTTCATTGTGTGTCTGTAAAAAGGAAGAGACAGCTTCAGAGGTTCTTACCGGAATGTGATGAGTCTTTGATTTTGGGATTATTAGTACAAATAAAGCACACCAATTGTTTGTCAATCACAAGCCTTCAATGATTTAAGAGGCACAGCAATCACACAGTTTTACAACTAGAGCGACACAATTCTTGAATCAAACCTGGTAGAGAGTTGAGCGGTGTTCTGGTCACGCAGCAGTGAAGGGAAGTTTTGAACTGATGCCCAAATAGCCATAGAAGTTCTTATGACTTTGTTGACACAGTCAAATACAGTGTGAAAACAACATGCAGTAAACAGGCTGCAATGGAAATGTTATTCCATAACTAAATGAAGTCCCAAAATAGGGTTCTCTAAATATTTCCAGGCTGCACCCTGCATTTTGCCCTCTGTCTGCTGGTATATAACTAATTCTTTGTTAATTTTTTTGGTGTCGCCCAATATCCCAAATCCCAAATTTGCATCAGAGGTCTTCACAATCTGGAAAGCTTTAGGACGTTTGTATATAACTTTTGTTTGTTTACAAGAAACCTCCACGGGGCACCTTTAAGTTTTGGTTCACAAATGCAATTGCTGCTTTAACATTTAATATTTAATATATAGTGTGTTTGTATAATGTTTTACACAATACAGTAAGGCAAGGCAAGTTTATTTGTATAGCACATTTCAACAATAGGGCGATTCAAAGTGCTTCACATAAAGCCATTAAAAGCATCAAAACATAATGCAGAGAAAACAGGATTTAAAACAGTTAAAATAACATTAAAACAGTCAAAAAGCTAAATAAAAAAGTTAATAAAAGTTGCATACGTACAAAGGTTTAAGAAATAAAATGCAGAAGTGAGATGCAGCAATTGAATCTGGATCAATTAAAGGCAACAGCAAACAGTCTTCAATCTGAATTAAAAGTACAGCACATTAGAGGGTAGAACAGAATAGAAAAGAAAAGAATGCCATACAATAAATAGCTCCAAGCATATTTAATATATATATATATATATATATATATATATATATATATATATATATATATATATATATATATATATATATATATATATATATATATATATGTGTCGTCCTTTTGACATGTGGATTCCTACCACAGAAATACATGTCTGCTTTTTACTCAGTGTCTCTCACAAGCTGTGGCTGTATTATTGCACATCATGTGTTCATTAGAGCAGCTGCAAACATTTATTTAGTAGTTTTCTGGTTGACTGCCTCAAACACGTACAAGTTTGCATATAGGACCATAGCCGTGCTTCTTCTCTGTTGCAAACATGTAAAGCATTGCTGCACATTTAGCATGTAAATCGTGTCAGCTAAGATTAAAAACAAATAAACAAAACCTCCTCATATGAGTCACTGTGACATTTCCAGATAAGTTGAAAACATCATTACAAAGACACAATATTAAGTTAATCAATTGCATTTCAAATGTGACATGAAAGATAATATTATGTGTATAACTAGACACCCAGAGTATTAGACACCTCAACTCAGTTGTGGCAAAAGTGGGAGGAGCAGCTCCCAGAGATCCCAGTAGCTCTTGATATTATGTATGTGATAAAACATTTTTATTTGTTTATTTTTGCCAGGGAAGTTCACTAGAGTTGAGCCTTTGGTCAAGTGTCCATTTATTTGTTGATATAGCAAGCTCCCTATAAATATGAAAAAGAGATTGCTTAATATCTGGGTACTCGAGTTTTGCAACTAACACAATTGTATTATTTTGAAGAGCTGTTGATACTGTTCTCCAACTTGTTGTGTAGAAAAACAATGTTGGAGTAGCTTGTTAAACGAAGAAGGCAAGGAGAACCATGACTGAGCGAGCAGACTGTCGGACCCAGTAAGATAAGAGGTTTTCTTAAAGCAATGAGGCACTAGAAAACATTACTGCGTCTGTCCACAGGGGCCGCCAAAATCAACACAAAATGAGAGTTGGGGGTGCAACCATGTGCCTGTCTATTTAGAAGGTCTGCTCAACATATTAATGCTATGTATATGAAAATTGAAACTGTAGCTCACAGAAGTGGCTTCAGGACTCACAACCTCCAGGTAGGAGACATTGTATTTCACACTATTGGGATGTTAAATGAAATAAGCAAATTGGGCTTTTGATAATGTCATTTAAGCTAATTAAATAATACAACTATACTTTTCTTTTGTGCTTTGCATTATATAGTATTTGTGTGTGCAATTGCTTATGTTATTTATTGACATATTATGACTTTATTATTAACATTTATAATGTGAGATTGACAGTGTATGCATTACTGTACATCTATAACAAGAAGTTCAGTGTGGTTGTGTTCATTACTGTATCTATTATCAGGATAAGGATGGACAATAACACCACCAACCAAACAGCCACGGGGTCACCTCAAGGCATTCTGACAGGACTTGCATATGCGGCAAACCTTCTCTTTGGTCTCCCCATCAATGGCTACGTCGCGTGGCTTATAGTTAGTGGACGACAAGAGAAGATTACTGCTGATTTCATCCCTCTCAACCAGATTGTGATTGAATCCTTTCTCTCTCTCTCTGGCATTTGGTATTTCCCGAGTCACGTTCCTGAGTCACTTCCTGGCACTCTCTATTTTCACATGTTTAATTTATTGAGTTTAATTTTCGTTTTTATGCGTCCCCTGATGCAGAGCTACCTCTGTCTGGAGCAATACCTTGCAACTGTCCATCCTGTGATATTCCTCAGGTGGAAACCTCTGAGGTACAAGGTGGCCGTTTGCTGTGTTTCTTGGCTGGCAGCGATCGCGCTGTCCATTGTATGCACGGCTCTTCATTATCCAAAGGAGTTTTTTTTTTTTACGGCAGCTTTGAATCTGTTCTTCTTCCTGTTGATGACTTTCTGCTGCTTATCAGTTCTCAGAGCTCTGAAACGCCCTTCACCTGGGGAGGGGCAGAGGGACCAACACAGATGTAACAGCATGAAAAAAAAGGCTTGTAAGATCATTTTGATTAATCTAGTGTATACAACTTTGTCCCAGCTCCCATTGCCGATTACTACATCCTTGCAGGGAAAAATACCAAATCCTGTGTTTCTTACGCTTTATTCAATAAATATCTATATATTTGTCATAACAGGTTTTGTTCCATCCATGCTGTATCTTTATAGGGTGGGGAAACTGTACAGTGAATGCAACTGCCTGTAAGCAGATATTTATGTTCTTGTAATTTGCCAACAAGATGTCTTTAAGGCCTTAATCCTAGAGGCTGTGATCAGAAAAATATCTGAATTTAATATAAATGAGTCACTAAACAACGTTTATTTATACACAAATGCAGTAGTTAAATTACTTGGTTTAGAATATTTGTCTACATATGAATTGATGTACTGGTATGGTAGTATGTGATAGTATCTGTCTGCTATAATATATACTGTATGTATAACATGTCCCTATGTTGCTTTATTATAACATGTTATAAGGGTGTTTTTTTGTATTTTATGTCATCGCTTTTAATTGTGAAAGTTGACCGCTGAGAAAATAAAAACTTACATTTTTATTTTTTGTTGTGCACACAAGCACAGATATATACAATACATAACACACACACACACACACACACACACACACACACACACACACACACACACACACACACACACACACACACACACAGCTCATGCATATTTCTTGCCATTAATCTGCAGATTGCTTCCGCCACAGCATGCTCAGGCCAGTTGAATGTAGGCCTTCTGTTATTAGAAGATTGCCTTGATGTACATCTATATATATATATATATATATATATATATATATATATATATATATATATATATTCTCCCAACAATGAGATAAAAATATGAGATAAAAAAAAGTATCTGTCTGCTATAATATATACTGTATGTATAACATGTCCCTATGTTGCTTTATTATAACATGTTATAAGGGTGTTTTTTTGTATTTTATGTCATCGCTTTTAATTGTGAAAGTTGACCGCTGAGAAAATAAAAACTTACATTTTTATTTTTTGTTGTGCACACAAGCACAGATATATACAATACATAACACACACACACACACACACACACACACACACACACACACACACACACACACACACACACACACACACACACACACACACACACACACACACAGCTCATGCATATTTCTTGCCATTAATCTGCAGATTGCTTCCGCCACAGCATGCTCAGGCCAGTTGAATATAGGCCTTCTGTTATTAGAAGATTGCCTTGATGTACATCTATATATATATATATATATATATATATATATATATATATATATATATATATATATATATATATATATTCTCCCAACAATGAGATAAAAACCACATACATATTTATTCAAAATAATTGCCTGAAATTAACTTTTAGTGAGACATTATAATCACATTCAGAATGTGGTCACAAAAACAAGAAAATCTGTGCAATAGAGGGGTATACATTTTTTTTCTTTGTAGCAATTACTTTACATTGTACTGTTCATCTACTATTTAACAGTACCTGTGAGATAAATACACGTCACAATCAATCTTAGTGAGGCGTGGGATTCTGCTTCAGCTGGCAGAGGGTAACAGAGGAGCCCACACCAAAGCCAGCATACACAGGCTCACTGAACTGAGCTTTAAATCTGTGGATAAGCTCCATCGTCTCTGATATTGCGTAATAGGCCACAGTGTTGCCTGCATAATCCAGGTACACACCGATTCGTGTGGCCCTGGGAGCTTCAGGAAGGTCTCTGTCTACTTTATTGTGCCAGGCAGAGTAGCCCGAGTCTGAGCAGAGGAGACTCCAGGACTTGTCGTTGTAGCCCAGCAGGCTGTTTGAATTCTTCCCCTTGCGACTGATGCTCTTGTAGGCCACCCCGATGGAAAACTCCCCGCTCCACTCTGCCTCCCAGTAAAATCTGAAACCAGTCAGAGGCTCTTTGCACAGCACCTGGGAGAAGCCATCAAAGCGTTCTGGGTGGTCGGGGTGAAACTGGACTGCTTTCCTCCGCGTGACCCTCTGGTTCCCATCAGTCAGGACCAGCTCTTTATATACTGTGTTCGGATCCAGGGACATCTTGCAGGAGTCTGAGCAAAGACAGGCATACACATGTAAAACAGGTTTTTATTTTTCTTTAGATTTGGAGCATCTCATTGACCATTCACTCATCCATACATTTTCTGTCTCTGTTTTTCACCTAACACAAAAACTAATTATCTGATAATAATATAGTATGAAACAAATATTGACGTTGTAGGAAAAGACAGCTGTGTCAAAGTAGTCTCTTTATTTCTGAAAAAAGTGCACTGAATGGACTGGACTATGAACTTTTTACTCACATCTTAAGAAGTCTGTCCTGGTTTTTGGCACCTGAAAATCAACTCTGGAAGGAACTGTTTGGATATATATATAAACAAATGGACACACATTATTTTGTTCTGCATGTTATCTTGTTGTTTACTTTTTTAAACACATCTCAGGTTAATTATATCATTACATTCTATATAATTAATATTCATGTGTGCTTAAAGGTAAAGATGTATATATTTTCACATATTGATACACATTTACCTTTGAGTCGTTTGTCTCCATTTCTCGGCAGAAGGATGTACACAGGGGTTTCACTGACTGTGAGGAAGATGCAGCAGCAGTAGGTTAGCGTGTTACTGGATCACAGTTTTCATAGTATAAAGATATTTTGTTAATTTCATCTATTATACACAAACCTGTCTTTGAGATTTTGCTCAGTTCATTTTTACAGATGCTGTCCAGATGTTCCTTCATCTCGGTGGCCGTCTTGCTCATCTCTCCAAAGGAGAACTGAGGGTTGATGAGCACTTTGGGCACCATGGCCTCAGGAGGAACGCACAGGGTCGGAAAATTCTATTCAACAAGAAATGGGAGCTCCATAATCCAGTCAGCAAATCAGAAACACAAACAGTGCCCTCACCTGACCAAAATAATATAATGCTATTGCCCAGTTTCAATCACAATTACAGTTATTATCTGCTATTCAAACGCAACAATGTTTACATGTGACATGTAAATACATTGTCACCTTGAAAGTAGTGCATATCTACTTTCAACTGGTGGGAAAATGCTTTCCAGGATAAATCATTTAAGTGAGTGAATTTTTTTTCATCTGTGAAACAGGGAAACAAATGTCTAGATGGGAATTGTTTTGTGTGTCTTTGTTGGAAACCAAATGTTGTCTTCAAGATACATTATACACGTATTAGTGTGTATACAAATAAAAAGAGATAGCTTCAAGAGGACATGAACTCTGCGTGTGGATGACACGTATTAGGACCCAAATCATGTATTTCTAGCAGCACCTGCAGAAAGTGAATGTTGTCCTCCGTATCGAGGATCTGCCTTAGCTCTGCATCTCTGCGCTGTAGCTCCAGTATCTCCTGCTGCAGACGGTCCACGTAGCCCTCGGCCTGCGACATGGCCGACTGCATGTTGGCTATTATCATCTGATGGATTTCAGCCTTCCAGCGCTCCACCGCCTGCAGCATTTCGTGGAAGGTCTTGTCACTTTCTGCCTGTGCTCGCTGGGCACCACTCTGAAGGAAGAAGCCAGTTTGTCAAAAGGTTTAGGACAAGTGTGATATGTGATACCTGATCAGATGACAACTTAAAAAAAAACTTAAAAAACTTAAAAACATGGTGTCACATTGCACCATAAAATAAAAAAACTTACTTTGAGAACATCTACATTGTGTTTGAGCTCCTGCAGCTCCTTCATCCTCTCCTGAATGATGTGCTGGACCTCAGTCTGGGTGACCACCAGGACTTTCTGTTGTGTTGGAATAACAGGCTCTAGTCAACCACAGTCACTTGAGAGAACAAAGCGTACGTTTAATCAGTTTTTTTTTTTTTGCAAAAGCATATAACAGTGAACTTAAATGTAGTTGAGAACAAGACTATGCACGCCGAGCTCAGCTGGACCCTGAATGCAGCTGGTTGGGAACATTGTCTGGCAGAAACATAAACGTAAACATAAAACGTTCTGTTGTTTTTGAACGTCTTTGTCATCAGTGTTGCGTCTGAACGTTTCAGCCCTATGCCTGGCAAGTGTGAGAGCGCCGAGTTGCGTAGAGGCCAAGAGCGGTATTGCAGACAGATAGAGATTTCTATTATAGCTCGCAACAAAAAAAATTGGGTTGGGGTGTGGTGATCATGGGGAATACACCTTTTTTATTCAACGTTCATGTTTTTATTGTTCGATGAATGAATAAAGTTCTACTCACAAAATGTTAAAAAATTCAAAAATGTCATTTTTTAAAGTTGTAATCTAGATGTTTGCATGCATGTCTGCTTATGACAAGGTAAATACAGTTAAATTACCCCAACATTTCCAGTTTATTCCTGTTAATTCACGTTAATTCCCGTGGAAATTTTCCAACTTTGAATATTCCCGGAATTTTGCAACCCTACTCACAATCAATCCAGACTCACTTGTTTGTCGATGCGCTCTTCCTCCGCTGAGGTAATGTTGTGGCCGCGGTGCTCTTTGACAGTACACAGCACACAGACACACATCTGGTCAGAGCGGCAGAACAGCTCCAGGCCTTTCTCGTGCTGGGGGCAGATCTTCCTGTCCAGGTGGCCCGTCTCGTCCACCAGCTTGTGTCTCTTGAAGGTGGACGACTCGTAGTGCGGCTTGACGTGCGTTTCGCAGTAGTAGGCCAGGCACATGAGGCACGACTTCACGGCCTTTTTGCGGCGCCCGACGCAGAAGTCGCAGAAGGATTCCTGGTGCATGTATGGGAACGGGGTGAGCTCCGGTAGCTGGCTGCGTGGCTTGTGGTTTACGTCAGGCAGGTTGCGTCTCAGCACGGGCCGGGGGGTGAAGGTGGAGTGGCACTGCAGGCAGCTGTACACACCTATGTGGTCAAACTGGTCCCAGTAGACCTTGATGCACTCCAGGCAGAAGGTGTCACCACAGGGGATGGTGACCGGGTCTCTCAGCGAATCTGCACACAGTGGACAGTAATCCTCTGGAGGTAAAGGGAAACTGGACTCAGCCATGGTAATGTTGGATGAGTCAAATATTAAACAAATGTAAGATTAGAAGCAGAGGCTAAGTAGTATGCTGTCCAGAGAGTCCAACTTCCTTTCATCCTCCAACTCCTTTCCAAACCAGAGACAATGCTGTTCTCTGGTGATATTTAAAGGAAAGGCTTTGTTTCTACTGTAAACACACAGTGATGTCTTCCCATATCACCTCTTTCCCAGCATCTGAGTGACAGATAGTGCCGTCTGCCACCATGACGGAACAGCTTAACAAGCAGGAATGTCAGGGAAACTCACACAGTCAGGTCAAGGTTTAGATTGGTGTTTAACTCAAATGATCCTTGACATCATGGTCTGTTTCAGCTTGAACCTTTTGTGTATTTACATAACAAGGTTCATCTGATCTAATGTCAGCACAGAGTGTTTGCTGCTTGCAAAACACACACGTCCCAGAAACCAGTCAGTGACTTGTTCAGGGATAAGCGTTAATGGGTCATTTTACTTTTATTCCCCCCTAAAATGTAACTTTCTCCTGGATGAAGACTTGGTTGTACAAGTTAGTATTTAAAATGGTGGGGGGGCACTAAGTCTTTCACACCCTTCAGCTTTTCAGTTGACTGATCGGTACGTGAGTTTCATGATGGTGTATGATGTCAAAACAACTTGTTCTGTTTATCCTGTGAACAAAGCACAGAGCATCAATATCAGTACCTATGAGGGTTCCCAAAGGAGCACGGGAAAACCTGAAAAACAATGCAAGGTTAAATATATAGTGTTGAATCTGAGTGAAAATGTGTGTATGTGTATATGGAAACAATGCCAGAATAACGTTTAATTAGTATAATGGTTGACTATGGCATGACAGTAAACAGTATATATATATATATATATATATATATATATATATATATATATATATATATATATATATATATATATATATATATATATAAAGATATATATATCTATATATATATATCTATATATATATAGATATATATATCTATATATATATATATATATAGTAAAGTATAATTTGAGCAGTTTATGGCATTGTGTGTAAAGATGCCCGCTCGTTTTCTTTGCTCCCATATTCAGTTTGATTGATATGGCGCTGCAAGAGGGATAATCTTTTCTGTAATGTGTCAGCTTTACACTGTCAGTACTCTTTGTCCATTGAAAGTCTGCTCTCATCTTTTTTCAGACAAGAGGGCTCTTGTGACAATGACAGTAAGAGAGAGTGTGAGAGAGAGAAAGAGAGAGAGAGAGAGAGAGAGAGAGAGAAAGAGAGAGAGAGAGAGAGAGAGAGAGAGAGAGTAAAGAGATGAGGGTGGGAGAGCAGTGGAGAGCAGGCATGACAGATAGCTGTGAGCTGAGTGTTATAGAGGGGAAAATGAAGAAAATGCTAATCTTTGATGATGTAGTACCTGGCCCAAAACAGGGATTTCAGAAGAAACATCAGAAGATATGTGAATGAATAGAATCCTGAATTGAAATAAACAGAACATGAGACATCTTTCCACAGAAGCAAGTCTGCACAGAGGCGAGGAGCTAATGAGAGTGAATAGACACAAGAGAGGCTGAGTGCCCATGATGTCATTGACTGTGCTGGTCGGTACTCTCGCCCTCCTCCCTCCTCCTCCCCCTCCCCTCTCTCCTCCTGCGTCTCTGTATCTCTCCATCTCTGTCGTCATTGTGAGAAAGCCTGGGAGTGGCAGGAAGGAGGAGAGGCAAAGGAGAAAGAAGAATAAGAAGAAAAAGGAGGAGGAAGACAAAGACGTCGAGCAGCTGTACGCTAATCAGGATCTTCCAGAATATTTTTACAGCATCCCTCCATTTACGGCAGCAGGTACACCTTACTCTCTTTTTTCATGCACTAGCACGCAATCCAACACAGTGGCTATGGAAACAGCAGCAACAAGAAAACAGGTCGTAGGTATTTAACAGTTGCGATAACTGGATGTATTATTTCACGCCCTAGTAATGATAAATCATTTGTAATATGTATGTGGACATTTTTAGATGCTACAGTATATTTCAATATTAGATTTTCTTAAACAGATACAATGTTAATCCCAGAAGGGTTTGTAGCCAAGCAGAAATGCAACACTGGATCTCCAGTGACATTTACGTACATGCATTTATGTGCTTTATGTTTTTATGGTTTCAAACATGGAATCATTTTCATCTGTTGTATTTTTATCCACCTGCCCACCAATAAAATATATGACCAATACATATAAGATTGCTACTTTAGCATCTATGTAAAGTGTATTTCCTATGTAAAATATTTTTCTTTAAACTGTTTTCATTTTGTAATTTCTACTTATAAATCAGGATTTTATGTCACTGTTAATTACCCATTTTTACTAAATGTACACCCTTACTGTTTTTTAGCCAACAGCAGTAACAAGTTATGGAAAAGTGTGTGTGTCGGTGTGTGTTTGTGTGCGTGTGAGAGAGATTGAGTTGACCAGGAGAAGAGAAAGAGGAGAAGGAGCATGTTTGTTCATTCACTGTTAGATGAAACAGCAGAGCCGTTTGCAAATCGAGCTGATTGGATTAAATTGGCCTGAGAGCAGCTTTAGTAAGAGGGACATAATGATGGATGTGAAAGTGTGTGTCTACGTGTATATGTGTGTGTGTGTGTGTGTGTGTGTGTGTGTGTGTGTGTGTGTGAGAGAGAGAGAGCGAGAGAGAAAATGTTCACTTAGGCTGATGGGAGCTCTTTCCTGGCAGGCCGACCATCAATCAGCTAATAAAGTCATTATGGCGTTCTTTAATTTCAGTAAATGTTCTCACTAAAGAGAGAGAAAGTTAATGAACATCCAAAGTAAGGGTGTCATCATTTTTTGAAGGGCTTTTTGAAGGTGGGACAATGAAACTACACTATGTGTGACAATGAAGCTGGTATGTTGGCTGTTATCAGTTTGATTCTGTATTCTCTTTGTGTATCTGTCAGTATGGCGGAGGGCTCAGTGTCTATATCAGAGGTGGAGACCTCCTTCCAGAAGTTTGCAGTCCATGGAGACACAAAAGCCAGAGGGAAGGAGATGAATGGCAAGAACTTCGTTAAGATCTGCAAGGACTGCAACATCATCGACGGCAAGAACGTCACCACTACAGATGTTGACATAGTTTTCAGCAAAGTCAAGTAAGATTTCATTCAATAACTTGGTCACAGGGTGACGACAAGCCAAGAAAAGCGAACGCCAATATGGCAAAACCTTTAATCATCAATTAGTCTTTAAAATAAATGTGTCTATGCCAATAAGCACGAAACATTGTACTTAGTAAAGTACAGATTTGGCTGATGGGAAGTCATTCGTTTTTCAGGTGTTTGTCATAAACCAAAGCATGGAATGAATTAAAATGTTGACCCCATCACCCCATGGGATCACTAAAGTACTTTCATCCTCTGGGCACCATGGATATATTAAGCAAATTCCATGGCAATCCAATCTAACATTTCTCTAAAAACCCAAAATATTAACCTCATGGTGATGCAGAAAAAAAGTCAGGGGGGTCACTGAAGACATTTGGATTTGATCCTCTTGGGAACATGAGTGTCTGTACAAATGTTTTTGGCAATACATGTAATAGTTGTTGAGACATTATAGTCTGGACCGAAGTGACGGACCGACTGAGGAATTTAGAGGAATGTGTTCAATACACATTTCTTTACTTGCTCTTTAATATAATGTCTAGTAATCCCACTGTTATACCCCTGTAGCCCCTCCCTTTGCTAGCCCCATGCCAGTATATTGATGTGCAATTAGGAACATGACAGTATTTGTATAATTTTGTTACTTGATTCAGAAAGCATTTGGCAACAATGTGTTTTTCCCAGGGTGAAGTCCGCTCGTGTCATCACATTTGAGCAGTTCAACCAGGCCCTGACAGAGTTGGCGCCCAAACGTTTTAAAGGCAAAAGCAAAGAGGAGTCGCTTCAGCAGCTCTACGGTCTCATTGTTGGTAAAGAGCCTGCCAACGTCGGAGTCACTGTGAGTATTTCATCAATTCTAACTGCAACATTCTCACCTTTCACCACCCTCAAACAAGCAGCATCCAACAATGCTGAACTGCTTTCTCGACAACTTATTGCTCCGATTGACCTACCGTTAGAAAGTACTTAAGTTTAAGGACATTTGAGGTTGACTAAGGTTGGGGTAAGGACTCAGAAAGACTTCTCTCTCTCTGTTTGAGTGAGATTCACAAGAATGTGCTCACATATATTTTAGTTTTATTGCCTAAATCTTGGCTAAATCTTATTGGATAAATCTTATTGGCTAAATCTTGGCAATGTGCCATGGCCAAAATATATGTGTGTATTATTGTCTGCCAGTGTCATTTTTGAATATCTTTAGCTCCAGAAACTTCAAATCCAACACATTGTGGCTTTAAACTGACATTCATTCACTGGGATGATTTATAAAAGGGTTGGGAAAATGTTCATAAATACTTGAGAGTGAGGGGGAAATAAAGTAAGAAAACAGATGGGATACTATATGCATGTGTGTGTATGTATGTATTTTTTAGAAAGTGGCAAAGGCAGCCGCAGTGGACAGACTGACTGATACCACCAAGTACACTGGAGCGCACAAGGAGCGGTTTGACGAGTCAGGAAAAGGAAAAGGAAAAGTCGGGCGCGAGGACCTCCCAGACAACAGTGGCTATGTGGGAGCTTACAAGGGCAGCGGCACCTATGAGGAAAAAGTTAAAGAGGCATAATTCTGCAGATAGATTTGAAAACTTTGATTCAACAACTTGAATTAGGGATGTTAAAAATGTATAGATATAATATAAAAGATAACATTATTGGCTACTAATTTTCAAAACAAAGCAAATAAACTGAATGTGTTTTGTGGGCCTGGCATTACTAACTCTTGGATCCATTAAAAAAACAATTAAAGAAAAAGAAAGTGACAACCAGAATGAGTAATTTAAAGAAACTATTTCCCCCAAAGAAATCCAAAGATAATGGACATACTTAGCTGCAGTTATTCAGAAATGTTTAATAGGTTGTACAGTAGCGTGAACAACTGATACTGACTATTCTCAATGATTCTACAAGGACCAAAAGATGAAACTGTACTTGCAGCCAAGCATGCTTTATAGAAACTAACTCTGCTTTGTATTATAATTTAACACTGTGCCTTAGTAGCGATGTAGCCGCTAGCGGGGATGCTATGATATACAGTAATGTGCTGCTAATCTCACTTACCTTGATGCAATGGATGGTTCTTTTGCTGGTTTCAGGAAATGAAGCTGCAACAGTCGTTATTCCTTCACTCGCCAAGCTTATTACTTTATAGTTAGAGTACCTTTTGCTAAATGACCAGACAGTGCCCAATATTGTTCTTGTCATGGCATTTGATAATATCATGAATGGAAATGTATATTTATGAGTAAACAAACAAAACAAGCAGTGAAGAACACAGAAAGGATCCTCTAAAAACCCAAATAATCAGTGTGTTATAATACATATTGTATATATTTGTTTGTTGCAGCCATGCTACCCATATGTCTGTAAATGTTTCGTAATAAAATCTTTAAAAGCTAGCTGGCCAGCTAGCAAGCTGTGACTGGCTTGCTAGCCGGCTAGCTAGCTAGATACTCATAATCAATAATGTGTACGTGCAAGCAAACTTAGAAACATACTCGTCACTCGTGCCACTGCGGCCATCGCCACTCAAAGCGTAAACGCGTGTCCCACTATGAGTACATTGTTTGCATCTTGCAATAAATATTAATGTTCTTTATCACTTTGTGTTGTGTCTATTTCCCTTTTCTGTTGAGAAGATAACTGAGAGTTTTGTTAGCTTAAAGGCACTGCTGGCCTTTCAATGTAATTTATAAATGCATTGTAAAGCATAGATAGTCCTCATGAAATACTTATGGAATTATAGATGATTATAGATGAATTTATAAAGTGTTAGTAAATGATAAAAACATTATTTAAAAAGTGTTAGTAAATAATAAAAAACTTTATTTAAATATTTTCACGCATTTATTGATACATTTAATGATTTAGATATGCACTAATGGTTAGGGATGCACAACTTTGCAGTTCAGATTGCTCTTAGCTCCGGCACTCTCCAAGGAAAAGACAACTTCACAATTTTCAAGACCTTTGACTTTAACCTGACCTTTAGTTTCCTCTGTTATCGCTGTTATCTTGAACATCTCATAGGGGGGAATGAGCACCTCTGCCTCTTGATCATAGTTTGAATAATTTTTCAAAGAAGCACCTGAACAGGTGTTAATTTTAAAACATGTCTTTGTACCAAATTCTTTCAAGTTCGTTTTGAAAGAGCTGGAAGTAAAGGAGCCAAACCGAATGATTTGGTTGAGTTTGCCACTAAACACATCCTTGACTCGTCTGTAAGTAATGTGACAGCCGTCATTTTCCCTCAAGATCTGTATGGCAGAAATCAGCAGGTATTACAAAGAGTGGAATTTGAATGAGGAGCCATAGACACTCCCGTTTGTCCGGACAGCCTCATTGAAATCCCTGAATACCCTGTTAGAGGTATAAAGACAGATTGCTAGTATATGATCTTTGGTTAGAGCCGTATCCAATCTTTTTCTGAATTTATTTTCAGCACAAGATGCTACGGCTTTCCAGTCATCTGATCTCTGTTCCTCAAGGTATCTGGCCTTGATTATTTTCATCATTGCTTCATTGCAGCCAAGATACATGTCATCAACCGAATCTTCAACCATGCTCAATGGGATGACCTTGTTGGCATCTCTTGCTTTGAGGTTGAAATGGATCTAAAAGGAAAACAAAGAGAAAGAAAAGAAACATAATTAAACAGACACTAGCTGGTTTTCCATTAAATTGGCAAGCAAATTTAAGCGAACTTTTTAAATGTTGCAAAAAAAAGTAAATTAAGGAAGTTTCCATGAACTGGTTTGGAGGGAATAAAGTGTAGTTTGGTTATAAATTAAGACACACTTTAATCCACCTGTAAGCAACAGTAGTATCCTGGGTGGCTCATCAGTCAGGATATCTCCTAAACTCTTAGAACCTGTTTCCGAAGCTGACTCTGACAATGATCAGGCCAAAGTATGTTAACCAAGAGGATCTCATTTACTCATCTTAACCAATTGTGATTATAAGAGCATGTAGGATTACACATTGATAAATGAATGAAAATCACTCAAACATCATCATCAGCATCATTGGTTCATTCTAAATTGTTCTTAGCTCAGTAATAGCTTAGAAATCCAGAGTAATTTATTGAGTCAAATAAACTTCACCACATCAAGAGTGTATAAGTCTAAATTAGAATAAAAGAAAATAACACTCTAATCCATGTGAATGGACACACAGCTACTGTTAAAACTGTATATAATTAACAGAAGACTATTTGGTATACTCATGCAACAAATGCTTTATGCATAATGCATTTCTGTTCATAATAACTGGAACCTCAAAGTATGGGTGATTATTTAATAAAAACTCACCAATATTAGAAATGAATGAACTGAAAATTGCTACTTTTACAAGACTTGTATCACAAGAAAGTACACTTAGATAATATGTCTCTAAATTAAGAAGACTTATTGTTCAATATTCCCCCCCCAAATCCACTTACCATAAAGGAGTCCACAGACAGCATCCAGCAAAGGAGCAACCATAGTGGTGGAGAGATCAACATGTTACCCTTCATCACTGCAGTCAGGAAAACTGTTGAATCGATGCACACACACACACACACACACACACACACACACACACACACACACACACACACACACACACACACACACACACACACACACACACACACACACACACACACACACACACAAAGAGTTAACAACAATAAACCTCATTACTCATCACTGTACAATTTTTTTAAATTAGTAACATAATACATTAGATGACATGACAATTTTGTTTTACCTCCAAATCAAATACTGACATTTTTGTATTTAACTACAGTTTTTTATATTTAAAAAAAACACTCATAAAAAAAATCATATTTGTTTCTCTACTTATATATCAAAATGAATTTTGCACGTTCAGCATGAACAGTTAGTTAAAATCACATTACCCTTAGAGTACTGGCACAGTACTGGCACAAGCTGCAGGTATTCTACAACATGTGGGATTTTGCTATTATAAAGTAAGAGCTCCACTATTTTTCATCATTAGAGAACATTACAAACAATATTAGTTAAATCATTATTCATAAAACTGGCCACCTTAGATAAGTAACTCACTTTGATATACAATAAAACATCCAATCCAATTATCCTTACCAAAATATGCTGATATAAACACATATTTTAAAGACGTAGTTAAACATGTATCTCAGTAATTCTTGACGATGTAATTTGTTTTTAATTACTGTGTTTGTTGCTGTTTTTAATTGAATAATTACTCATTTTAATTACTTATTTTTTAGTCTGATCCGATCTGATCAATTACTACCCAACCCTGCTAGTAACACTAATATTTAAAAAGAGTGGCATTATGAATGCTTAAATTATTTCGGGAAAAAAAGTATGATATTCTGAAGATGATTTGAAATATGAACTCACCAGCCTTCAGGTTGAGAAGATGGTGCGCAGCAAGTGAAGGTTTTGATCACACAACCGGTCCTCAGCATGTGTTCAGGATTCACGGTCAACTTTATATACACCTTGCCCTCGTGGTGAGACAGGTCACAGGACCGCACACATACGTGTAGAATTGGCACATTTTCCTAATATGTGGGCGGACTGTGCAAATGTTTTAAAGTGTGTGTATGAGTGTGCTTGTAGCTGAGTGGTGGGCCGTCAGGGCCTGCTAAGCCTTCACTGCTGGCCTAAACAGAATCACAAAGTTATAGCTATTTTATGATTGAATTGTTTTTCACAAATACACTACATGCACTATAATTATTTGAGCTTATTTTCTCATTGCTCTTCCTCTGTTGCTCTGCTTCCAGCCTGCAGCACCTGAAGCTTTTATTTAAGGAGAGCTTTCATCCAATCAGATTTCACCTCGATGTCTCTATGGAAGCAGAGCACTTCAAGCTGGCCTTTGCAGATTAAAGTACATGGAGAGTGGCTGCATCCTTGATTGTTATAGTCTTCAACCAATCAGATCAGGGTTCCCTCGCCGTCAGCCTGTTTTCCATTGCGCCTCCTCAGATGAGCGTGGTGGCGAATCTTTCCTTCTGGCTCGTTCTCTTGCGTGCAGTGTTTTAGTGCCACAGTTTTGTTGGATTGTTTTGTCATGTTTTGTTAGAACAAAATGTGACTGTTTCTTGTTGATGTGGACAACTTGCATTGTCCGTTAATGACGCCGCATCCCGTCATAATCCTAACCCCTACCCAAATCTTAAACAAAGTCTAAACACTAAAATGCCATAATTTAATTGATGGAGACATGCATTTTGTCCCCACAGGACTGGTAAAACACACACACACACACGCACACACACACACACACACACACACACACACACACACACACACACACACACACACACACACACACACACACACACACACACACACACATTCGCTGTGTTGTTTCTGTGTGTATCTTTCCTCTCAATTCAAAAGAGTGGCAAATAACTTTCCCCATCTAAATTCCAGTTTGTTGCACCTTTAAATACTACAAATAAACCTGTATTTGCCACGGTAAAAAAAAGTGTATTTGATTTGCATTTCTCTGCTCATGAAGCCCGACTTCTTTAACCATATCACCTCTTTTTACCCCGCACCTCTTTCTTCATGCCTTAAGAGTACCCAACACAATGCATGTTGATTAGACAAATTCACTTTTACGACTATGGAAGACACATTTGATCAATGTGTCATCGAAGCATTCCTTTATTCAGACCTGAAACCAAAATATAGCCTACTTGTGATTCACAAGAGGGAAACTGTTAAAAATGTGCACATGGTTTTGTATTTCAAGAAAGACTGACGTTGTGCTAGACAAATATTGTCCTGCGTAATGAGCTCTGAATCTAAACACTATGTCTGTGTCTGTAAAATGAAGGAGACAGAGAAAAGTTCAGAGTTTATTCAAGAAAACCTGCTGTCCCCAGGAACTCTGGACAATAAATTACTGACTAAACAGTTATGTGTTGCTGAATGTGGACTTAATCTTATTCCGTGTGTCCAGATAAACTAGAGCTCCAGCATATTCCCTTCATGAACAACGGTCAATTATCAATACTGGATATGAATTCCAATTTTCATAAAGTGAAATCATTGTGTAGGATTTTAAAGTTATTATTTTTGGCACCGTCTGGTGGTCACATCAAAAATTACACTGTGGTGGACAGCAGCTGTCTGGTCACGCACAGGTTTCTGGCTGAAAACGGTGTTCCTCTGTAATGCGTATATCCAGTTTAGCATAAAAGTGAGGATGCTTTGAGATGTGTTGGTCTGATGTATGTTAAAGAGTAACAAAGAATATATCCGAACGCATTTTTACCCAAACTAATCCACTATGATTTTAAAGCTATACATATTGGTATCGGTTGTCACGCTGTTTTACCGGCACTCTACTACTGCTGCCACTGGTTAACCAGAATTGTTGTTCAAACTTCAAAAGGCAGTACCAGAAGTGGTTCAGATTATTCCTCCCTCTTGTGTCATAAAAAAACAAAACTTGTTCTTACAAATAGGACTTATTGTTGCTGTGTTGGACCCATTGTGTAATTGTATACATTGCTGTCTACAGTGTATTTTTAGCAAGAGGGTTTTTATATTCCTACACTTACTTCAGGGGTTTTAATTATGGAGCTTTTGTTTTATGTTGATCCAGGATTTTGCATACAGGCTATTTAGATAAATTAATAAATTAGGTAAATTAAATTACTACCAATCAATTCAGAAAACAAATCAAAAGCAAATCCACATTTTATTGATGTCATAAAGAAAACTTGTACACAATAATATTTGTGATATATAGAGACACAAATAATGGCACATGGTGAGAGTATGGTGATTACATTTGTTGCCCAGCATTTTGGATGTATACAAACTCATGTGTGGTAATGAGGTTGGATTGAAGAAGCATCAAATGCAGTTTGCATGACAAGCCTAACATGTTTTCACTTCGCTCCACCAGTTGAAGAAGCATAGCTCTTGACGGCGTTGCAGTTTAGATTGCTCTCAATGCCTGCGCTCTCCAGGATATAGATAATCTTACAGTCACCCATACCTTTGACCTCTTGGCCCCTCATTTCCTTAATTATCTTGAACTTCTCATAAGGAAGGATGAGCACCTCTTCCTCTTCCTTTCCAAGACTTGAAGAATGGTTCAGAAAAGCCCCATAACAGGTTTTAATTTGAAAGCAGGTCTTGTTACCAAATTTTTTCAGTGTTTTTTTGCGAGAGCTGGAGGCAAAGAAACCAAATCGCATTATTTGGTTGACATTGCCTCTTAAGTCCTCCTCGGTTCTGCGGTAAGAAGTGAGGCAGTTTGTTTGACTGAGGATCTGTACAGCGGACGTCAGCCAGAAATGTAAGGAGTGATAGGGGAAAGCAGTGTGATAATTGCTCATACCCTTCCGGATTTTATCATTGAACGTTCTATAAAACTTTTCACAAGAAGATGTATAAACACAGATTGCTTGAATGTGATCTTTAGTTAGAGCCTCATCCCCTTTTATTTTTAGGTTGAGTCTCCTCTCGACACACGATTCTGCATTTTTCCAGACTTTCGCAAATGTTCCAGTGTTCTCTTCTTTAAAGTATTTTTCCTTGATTTTTGTTGTCATTGTTTCATTGCAGCCAAAGTACATGTCATCAACAGCATCGCTAACCATGCTCATTCGAATGCCCGGGTTTGCCTCTGGTAGATTGACGATAGAACTGATCTGGAGGGGAGGGATGAGAGGAAAAGTCATGAATTAGATGCAGTTTGTACCACTGTACATGAGTGTCTGCGGAGAATGCTCGGATATAGAAGAACTGCATGGAGTGACCGATTTTTGTTCGCCCGAAAGCTAAAATTTTGTTTCCACAGAATGTGCATTTTGTGTGCCTCGTGGACCGTACTGCTCCTTATGAATACTGAAGATTCTGCTTTGGGGCTTCGGGGCCTCACCAGATTACTTCCTTACTTCCACTTTGAGCGACATGTACATGTGTCCACAATTGAAGTTTTAAGAATTAAATCACATAGCTTAGATTTAAGTGGGTGGGTGGAATGTACCACTCACCTTCTTGGAGCACACGGGCAGCATCCAGCAGAGGAGCAAACAGACTGGAGCAAACATCTGCATGGCACCTTTCATCACTGCAGGTAAGCAAGCAGCCTCTGCATTTACACACACATACAAGACATGAGCAATGATAATAAAACAAAATGGCTTGATATATTCTATTACATATTTTGTCAAAATGAATGAGTGGTTTTGAAATAACTTACCAGTCTTTAAAAGAAGAATAGGTTCAGCACCTTTCTGATAAAAGTTTTTGACCAGACAAGGAGTTGTGAGTGGAGCGTTGTATATAAAGCCTCCAGACAGGTCACCACATACCACATACCACATCCGCGCACACACACACACACACACACACACACACACACACACACACACACACACACACACACACACACACACACACACACACACAGCTTCAACTATGATTTATTAACCGTGTATGGTAACAAGGTGCGACTGCCGGTAGTTTACACAGTTTAGGGGTATTCTGAATTTGAAATGCCAAAACAACACAATTGTTATAATGTTATAATATTAGCTAAACTTAATAGTCAAAAAGCTGTTTTCATATGTCATAGTTTTCCTTTAGGTCCCACTTGTACCAATTGTCACAACTTCGCAACTGAGGGATTGTTATAATCTAAATTACACATTACAATTTACCATACATGTTTTATCTAGTCTAGTCTTAAATCCCATGTTCATTTATTCTATGCAATACACAAAGAAACATGGAAACACAGAAAAGGGATTGTATACTGGACATCTCAAGTACAGAAAATGAAAGAATTGTTTCCCCTTTTGGATGATAGTTCACTTGAATTTGACCAGCAACATTTCTGTCCTTCCAACCTTATATGTGACTCTATATGCAAGTAAGCAAGCTATTGTCAAACGGTGAGGTAGTTTTGAGGACCACAAAGAGCAGCCACTGTTGAACCTGAGTATGAGAATTACACTCTGTAGCTATCACATTGTATGTCTCGTTTTTCTTGTTCACCATCATTTCCTGTTAGACGTGGCGGGCTGCAAAACCTACGTGTGAAATGCGTGGGCTCACACAATATTGTAAAAGTGCAAAGAGGTATGTGAAGACCCTGCCTTTACACAAATAAATAAATAATAATAATCTATTTAACAAGGAAACATTCATATTGTGTGTATCTGAAAACTCATCACTGTGAATGCAGAGAGGTTCATATCAACCTATAAATCACTGGTTTTCCCCACGATATCTGCTTCTTGAAACTAAAACATGATTACAGTTATGATCGTATGGCGCCACAGGGGATGTGTGGACTGTACAGGAAAGTAGCACAGGTCAAACTCCTGAAGTGCCGATGTAGCTTCTTTTGGTTCCCCTTTTGGCTTTACTTGATAGCAAGCAGTAGAGACATAGAGGAAAAGGGGGGGCATGCAAGAATGGTACAGGTTTAGAAATGAATCAGTTGTGATTACATGTGTCTTGGACCACTACGCCACAGGGTTGAATTAACGTCATTTTGTATTTGTTTTATTTTTTAGTAAGGAAAGGAATATAGCTGTTAATGAGCATGCTATTTTAGAAGGCATAGTCATCTCTGGGAGTTTCTGTAACCTAATGTTACATATGCACATTTCTAACAATGTAACATATCATCGATGTGTCTACATTTAAAATGGATCAAATGACAACATATAAAGTGAATTACTCACCTCTTAAGTTCCCCTCAGCTCTTGAGCATCTTTCAGCTCGTTGTTTTGGTTTTACACTGTGTATTGTCTCAGCACTATCATCTGTGCCATTCTAAGATCCAGCGAGCAGCTTGATTAACCCAAACATTGTTGCTAAGGTAGCATCCTGTGACACAGGGAGGTCCAACGTGCGTGCAAGACCCGCTGAAGTCCGCCGTAATCTGAAGAAATGTCCAACATTGAGTCCAACATGAGCCAACAATAATGTAGCCTTTTCAGCTATCTCCTGTGCTGCGAGGGGCAACCACATTTACAGACATTACATCTGAGCTGGAATGTAATAGTGACTTGTGAGAATGGCAGCACAATAAAAAACAAGGCTGAACAGTAATGTAATGGTATAGTAGGTTATCCAGTTAATCAGGTGGTCTTAAAGATTGTTTCAGCATCCAAAACAACAATATGTGTTGACCCAATGCCTAAAAAAACACATACACTTGAGCATGGTGCTATTTAACTAGCTGGCACAAATGCCCATACATCTGCTGCATCCTCACATCTAATATACTGATCACCAGCTTGTGAGTTGTGGTGTGCTGTAGGAGGGAAAACATGCAACCATGAGATAACTAAAAGTCTTCCAAAATGTTGGCGAGCTAGCCTGTACATTTGCGTTGATCAAAGGCGAGGTTTTGTTTTGTTCGCTCACTTGCTATTTTGTCAGTGCGAGCATGTGTTAAATGTAATGTCATGGTTGTTGTTCTCAAACCTCATTCAGCTAGAATACTTCATGAAGTCAAACCACTTGAGAGAGACAACAGGAGAAGAATAGTACTGTGTGAATCCATTCATTTTACAAGTTTCTGATGGCTCATTAACTAAACAGTCATTAGTGCCAAGGAACACACACACACACACACACACACACACACACACACACACACACACACACACACACACACACACACACACACACACACACACAGCCAATATTGGTCAGGGGTCCTCCCAAATGCAATGAGTATTAGATTCAATTAAACATTAATGTTTAGTGGAGGAGGTGTGTGTGTGTGTGTGTGTGTGTGTGTGTGTGTGTGTGTGTTTGTACTCCTAGGCACTAATGACTGTTTACTTAATTGCAGTTCTGTTTTGACTTAAGCTTTAGAATGCATGTATAGGCTATTCTTGTTTCCGGTCAACTCGAATAGAGAGCGTGTATCAGGTTTGGTGGTTGATCGGCCTGGTGGTCTGATGCCTTATTACTGTTGATACCTGACTCTGATCTCTTCTCACAGCAGACATGTCATAGTAGGAACAGCACAGTTATATTTAATAACACTATTGATGGCTTATTTCCAATAAGAGGAAGTGCATGCTGGCCCACTGGGAAAGCTAACCGGGACACTAAGTGGTTCTGAGCCATCGTTAATGTTATCAATTTTGCCTGCTCTTTTCCTACTGTGTCATGTCAAATGTCTTCTGTGAAACAGGCAGATTAACAGGTATGATGTTTCAATGATTTTCCAGCAGATGGCAGCATTGTCCAAATATTCAACACCCAATCCTTAACTTGCCTGAGCCATTCTCAACATCGTGCTCCTGTTTGCGTGTGCGAGTATGTGTGTGCAAAGCATGTGTGGCTATGCCTCAAACCTTCGGCATTTTGATTATTTTTCAATTTAATCCTCAGTCGAGGAAACACAGTGAGAACAGGGGGGGAAGGCAGGGCATGTTGGAGAGATACAGGAGAGGGGAGCAGGGAGGAACGAATGGATTGCAACAACAGAGGGAGGGAGAGCAGATACAAGATGCTCTGAGAACCGATGAAATGCAAAGACGGGGGGGCAAGGGTGGGGTGAAGAGAGGGAGAAAAAAAATAGAGAAAGGTTGGCATCAGTCTCCCGTTACACTGTAGGCCCAGCAGAGGAACGAGAGAAAGACAGGCAGAGCCAGATATGGAGATTGTGAAAAAACAGGAGCAAAGCGTGAAGTAGGAGTGCAAGCACACCGGGAACGTGAAGCTCACAAGATGACGCGAAGGATTGGTGGAGAGTAGATGTTTGGCTCAGCTGTGGCATACCTAGGAGAGCAAGAGGAACACCGTAATGCAGCAAAGAGGAAAAGGTAGAATAAGAATAGAGCCAGTGGAGAATGAGCGCAGTACAAAGTATACACAACAAGGTAATAGTGTGTGTATGTGTGTGTGGGTAGAGAGGGTGTATTGTTCAGTGAATTATCTCCTGCATTCCCAGGTGTGAAACTAAGAAATGAATGCAGCTAAAAAATACAGAGAGCAGGGTTTGTATGGGTGGGGAGGATGGGACTGTAGAGTCAGAACGGCAGGTACATGCTGTATCACTGATGCAGAGAGAGAGGAAGAGGTAAGTAGAGGAAAAGAGACGGTAGCAGGAGCAGTATTGGGACAGTGGGAATCTCAAAGATGTGAGGATGTGAGGAAGTGAGCAAAAAGGAAGAGGGATGTGAGGAAAGAGAGAACAGGAAGGGAGGGTGAGCGATTACGGACACGCGTGAAGAGGGGAGTGATTTACGCAAGTGGGGTTCGAGAGAAACTTAAAAAGTAGAGTGTAGGAATGGAGGGAGCTAGATTGCAACGGAGAGAAGGGTTTTGTAAAGTAAGGGTGACTCAAGGAGGGGAATGGAACAAGAGAAGGATTGAAAACTGCAATGGGAAGAGCGGAAGGATGCAGGAAAAAAAGAAAGTAAGGGGAAGAACTTAAAGCGGGGAGTGAAGTAGTGAAAGAAGCATTGGGGAAATCAGCCATCGGGGCAGTGACAGAAGGAAGAGACTCGGCAAGTAAAAGATTACAGAGATCTAAAGAGTAGGGAGAACAGAAAGAGCAAGAAAAGGAAGGAAGAGTCATAATGTGCGGATGGTGAGAGGGAGCAGAGCCTGCATGCCCTGCCGCTCAATTGGAGTAAGTAGAAGCTTGGAAGAAAGAGGGATTAGGGAGGGAGTGAAGGGGAAGTGAAGCTGAGAGGGGAATACTTACCTTTACTTGCATCAAGGATGAATGGACACATTAGAGGCAAAGTACAATATCTAGTGTAATTTACACTGAATGATTTGAGGAGAAAGGTGCAGAATACGAAATCGGGAGAAATTCTATTGCCTCTCGACGGCACTGAACAAGGTTGATGGCTGAGCCGGTGGCTCGCAACCAGCAATGCTAACAGCGCAAACAATGTTTACCCGAGGTGGTGGTGGTGGGGGGGGGGGGGGGGGGGGGTTCTAGCCAACCAGTTTGTGCACGCTCAAATGCACAAACATGCACTAGCATTGGTACTGTGATGGAGATGTGGGATGGATAATAAACTGAGTGAGAGTGAGCCAACGCGTTTCAGTATACTTTTCAGTGGATTTGCCCCAGCTGATATCAACAGGGATGAAAGGATGACAGGACAGGGCGAGCGAGACTTCAGAGAGAGGCCTGTGGAGGTGACAAGGCAATATGATCCAGTTTACTCGGATAGTGAATCGGCTTTTCTACAGAGAAAATGTGTTTTGCTGTATGGATATTATTGTATTGGGGTTTTTAGTGCATTGAGACTAGAGCTTTCAGACGTTACTATAAATAGAAGGAATAGTGGAAATTTCTCCCACTTTCTAACTCAGTAGTAATGCAATGGTAGACATAAGGACATCAGGCTGAAGCAAAACAATAAGAAATGGCAGGGGGAGACATGAAATGGACTGATGTTTGGAGAGTGGATGATGGAGGGAGGAAAACTGCCAAAAGCAAAGTGGAAAGAAGTGTTTCACTTTCAGTGAATCAGATCCGGCAGATCCATGGAGAACAGAGATATGAGTAGGAGGAGGGAGAGAGAAATGGAGGAGAGAGGCAACAAAAGAGGGGGGAAAGGAGGTGTATGGGTAATACGTTTGGGTGAGTTAGTGCCAGTCGACGCAGTAGAAGGGATCCTCTTCAAGTGGGTCACAGGGGCTGCAGAAACAGACATTTATCATACATGACAGCACAGCATTGTGTATACTGTGTATTGGTGTGTGTGAATCTCTCCATTGTTTCCCTTGATTCAGCATACAGTTTTGAAAGGTATGTGTCTGTCTGTGGATGTGTGTGTGCATATTATAGGAAGTCAAGCATCGTTGACAGGCCACAGATGCTGCAGCAGGTGAGGAGATACTGTTTATTTTCCCTCTCTCATGCTTCTTGCTCCGCCATTTTTTACTTTTCTTCTTCTATATACCATCTCCTGCCTTCTCCTATCTAATGTGACCACTTTGCTTCATTGCTCTCCTTTTTTAATTTTTCAATTTCTTTCTCTTCTTCTTTCCTTCCCACCCACACTCTTGAAATGTCCATTTCAACATGACTCGTGCAATTTAGGGACCTTGTGAAATAATATAAATACATCCCTATTAAAAAATACACTGTATTTACTGGATACAACTTTTAAGAGGCCATTGGCCGATCTGAAATAGAACATGTTTGAGAATTCTAAGAAAAATACATCTACCAAAAGTCATTACTTTTACATTATCACTATCAGATCTTATTGGCCAAATAGCTCAAATGTGTCATGGTACTATATACTGCCCCTAATCCTAAATCATATTTCATTTTCAGAGCATTATTTTGTGGGAAGAGATCCATATGTTGTGCTAACATATTATTATCATCTTACTTAAGTGTGCAACGGGGATGGGTGATACCAACAATATTTTTATCAAATAAGATGTTATACCAGGACAGATTCACAGATACTAGCATAGCACAGCATTGTGTAAGAATCATGCATTTTATGCTATCTAACTATAAAGCAGGGATTATCTAAGTGTGTGTGTGTGTGTGTGTGTGTGTGTGTGTGTGTGTGTATGTGTGTGTGTGTGTGTGTGTCCTTTGCATATCTCGAGAGCCGTCCATCTGATCTACCTCCCACTTGAGGGGTGTACATGGGGACCCATGGACGTGCAGTGTTAAAGGTGCTGGAAGTTGTTCAGTATTAGTAAAGTTTGAATACACAAGCGGGAGCGCTCTGTGCAGCAGCGGGGGCGGGTCTTCAGGGCTCTGCGGTCTGAGAGAGAATGTTGTCCGCAGTGACCCTTTCGGGGCCGCAGCTCATTGACTACAGTCCACTCTTGCTGCTGGACGCTGCGTTTATTACAGTCACACTTCCATCCATCCATCCATTATCAGCCGCTTATCCGGGGTCGGGTCGCGGTGGCAGCAGGTTCAGCAGGCCGACCCAGGCCACCCTCTCACCCGCAACACTTTCCAGCTCATTCTGGGGGATTCTGAGGTGTTCCAAGGCCAGCCGGGAGATATAATCCCTCCAGCGTGTCCTCGGTCTTCCCCGGGGTCTCCTACCAGTTGGACGTGCCTGGAAAACCTCTAATGGGAGGCGTCCAGGACTCTACAGTCACACTTGTAGAGTTGTAATAAGTTTTTTATGACTTGCACTGGTGAATAAATATTGTCTATGTGTAAAATGCAAGGCATAAGAGGGATATCATAATTAATAATGAATAAGGGATATTAATGAAGCTGTATGAAATGTGTACTGTTAACAGTAGGAAAGTCACTGTTGTTGTTTTTGTCACTGGGAGGTGTTTCAGGTATGCATGGAATGTATAAAACAAGATGGATACTGCAGATAGGACTTTGTAGCTGCTCCTTTAAGGAGGGACTACTTTTTGATCAGGAGTGCGGAGTGAGAACTTTTAAACACCGGAAGTAGAGAAGCTACTGGTGTGTGGACTGTTTTTGTTACCGGACCTTGTTTTTGTGACCGGGGAAGAGGAAGATGTCCAGGTGTCTTTGTTCAGGTGTGCTTTCGTGGATGCTCTGGACAGAAACTGCAACAGGTTGTGGGCTGTGTTTTGCTGAAGCAAGTACTGTATGCTGATCATCATCAACTTTCTTATTAAATCTGTTTTATTATAACCCAACGAATTCTTGACTTCTCTTCGCACGATCGCCCACGGTTTTTTGAACTCTTACACACTCTGGGATCAGTGAGGTCGACATCGCTGTAAGCAGCACCTCTGGCGACCGCTCCGAATGGGCACTGCACTAGTTTCCTGTTAATTACTTAATTCTCTGATGCACAAGCCGGTTGCTATGCCAATGTCCACTATGTGATTGAATGTGAGATGTTTAACTTTTTGTTTGTGTGTTTTGCTCTATAGATAACCGTAGGGACAATATTTAATATCAACTGTATTGGTATCTCAGGTATTTTATCATCACACAATCCTGTTATTGTGGGAACAATGTATTATCTTGTTGTGGATCATCATCAATCTTGAGTTTCACACTTGCCTTAAACTAAACCTTCCACAAAGTGTTTTTTTATTACATCTGACATTTTGAAGTATCCTTCTTAAATAAGGCCAAAAGCATAACCTCCAAATGGGAGCAGAGGTTGTTATTTTCACTTTAGAAATAAGGGACGCACTGAGAACTGGATTGGATTTTTCTCTTGGGGGAATACTTATTACTTACTTAAGTATTGTACTCTCTAATCCTCATGAAGGTTACAAATCACAGAAGAGGCAATGCTATTCCTGTATGAACATCGGTTTTGAAGTACAAAAACCTTACTTTTTCTTTTTCATTTCCCCTCCTTTATGATTTCATCGTAAGGGTTATTTAAATGAGTCGAGTACTTGGTGGGTGTTCTTATGCAGGGAATAAAACAATGACCCTCCAACATCTCTGTTTCATGAAATCCATTTACAAAAGGCTTTGAGACTTGCTGTCACAATTGACTAGAGCAGTGTGTCACTCCTTGGAGTAGAGCTGAAACTTATTCAAAACATAAAACACCATCTTTGTCTATTATTTCATGAAAGGAGAGTGAAACCAACCATTTAGGAGGGTAAAGACACACAATTATAGAGAACAATTTAGTTATTGGTGTGAATAACAGTACAGTTTTAAAAAATAGAGAAAGAAAATGTAACTACACAGCAGGCAGAATGGTAGATATCTTCAAGGCTGTATAATTCAGCAATTAGTAGCTCTGTGTTTTTAGAGAATGTACTGGAAAAATCAGAGCATGAATTACACATCAGTTATGAGAAAAGTTATTAATAATAATATTACCAGTGAGACATGAAATACAATTCAGAATGTCCAGTTTGAGTAATGGGTTTGCAGTTTACAACACTCACATGATTTGAGAGGAATTTACAAGAACAGTAATTCACCAGCAGTGTGGGTTTGCGTGCGTTTGATCGGCCGCTGCATCACCTTGCCTCAATAACGGTTGCGGTTAAGCCATGTTCTCTTTTTTGTTGGGTGACCCTTCGTTTATTTGTCCGCAACCTCTGTATTGGCACCCCCCGCTCATAACAAGTACAAAGTAGAGTTTTTAAAGTCAAAGTAGCTGGCTTTCAAAATCAAACTCCCACTAACACACTTCCCCATCCCAGCACTTTGCAGACTCACATTCAGTGGATGCCCCAAGGTAATGTTAATCCCAAGTGACTGAGGCTTTTGCATCACATTAATGTTCACCCTGTGTCCTCCCTCCTTTTCTTCTGTCACTCTGTCCTTATTTTTTCTCTCCAGTTTACTATCAGGTAGCACACAGTGTCAGCAGCAGTCGCAGTCGTCCCCAGTGCCGTGCTATCACTCTCACTTCCTGCTGTACTTCAAATGAACTCTGCTGAAGGTAACAGTGGTCGGGAGCCAGGAATCACACTGATGTTCCCAGAAATAATAATGAAGACACTGTGAAACACAAGTGTGTACCTGTGCACCTGTGTGTGTCTGTTTCAAACAGACTGGTACAGATTGATAGAGCTGCTAGTTGAAACAGAGGTATGCAGGCTTTGCAACTGATGAAAAAGGGCACACCACAGTCCGGGGGAGACAGCACAGATGATGATTGACGAACACGACAAATGGATGGGATGTGCACTCAACCACATTCAAAACAGATGTCTTCTGAGTGCATTGTATAAGTCCCAGATATAAAAGCTTTAAATGCTGGAAAATGAAATACGACAGAAGGTATGGTTCGAGCTGCAGTAGGCAAGAGTTTTATGTGAAAATAGCCCCATCCTTAACTCTAAAAGGTGAGATTCAGCAGACAACAGCATCTCATCTATCTAATCTAATGGAGAAGCAGTAGATTTTTCCTATTTACCCAAATTAAATTCCTCTGCTGGGTATAGACTTTGGGAAATGTTCTGAGCCAGCAGGAAGTGACAAATTGAAACTTGACAGTCCTGACTCCAAAATGGCGAGTGAGCACTCTGCCCCGAGAACGCTGAACTGAAGATCTCTCCTCCATGTGGTGTATTTGGTAATCAGTGAATCAGCACTGACCGTGCCATTACGAGAATACTGATATCACCTCACAGGATTTAAAGAGTCATCAACTTGAAGAAGCTGCCTTGCGCCTGTTTTAAAACTACAGTATGTTTACATGTCTTGGAGAGTATCTGTATGTACTGCCTTTTGTGATAGAGAGAGCTGCACAACATATTCAACGTCAAAAGTAGTACTCTTGTAGTTAATTGATAAATGCTACCCACTAACAGGGAGCCAAAAAATAAATAAACAAATCATGTGAGCCAAACAATAGGAATGTAATACTAACAATAACAAAATGTTGGACTAGGCGTCCTAGATACGAGGCTGAAAGCATCGTATCTAGGTATGAAAACAGTTTCAGTGGTAATTCAGATAACTTGTGGGTTCATTCTACGTTTCCACAATTTGCAAATCAACTAAACCCACCTCAGCATCATGGCCCTTTTACAGTATAGTATTTCCTGGCTCTGCCGGTTTACAGCTAAAGCCGACTTCAATGGATTATTTTTTTCAGCGTTTCCCCCCTTCCTTCAGTTTATACAAAGCTTTTAGCTAAAATTTTGCATGACATTATAGCTGATTATTATGGCTGCCCAAGTGTGGCCCAGGCCCAAAGTTGGCCCGCCATCAGGTTCAATTTGACCCGCTTTGCGTTTAGCAGGAAAACAAAAAGTCAGGAAAAACATGAATTGCTGTTCATGCAGTTTTATTTGTATAAACGGTTAATAGTAAAAGTGTTCAAATATATAGGATACCTAATTATGCCAGAAAGTCAGTTTGGCATCAGTGAGGTTCAGTAGGAAAACAATTGGAGACAGTGAGTGGCCAAGTTGTTTCTTAGTACCATTGCATTCAAACCATACTTTGCATCTCATCATTCAAGTCTCCACAATAGGTGTTAGCTTTTGACCCGTGGCCCACCATTAACTTTCAGTTTTGTCCCTGCAAGGGAAAAGGTTTGGTAACCCCTGTTACGGAGGTATTAAAACTACATGGCTTTCTGAAACCAGCACCTACCTTACTTTCACACTTTGTCCCCATGTTTACATGTATTGGTACAACCCGGCTCAAAGGCTGTAACTGTAACATGAAGGTAGACAAGACAACTATAAAAGTATCAAATAGACATGTATTTAAAGATTATCACAACTAACTTAAACAAACAAAACAAATAAGCAGTAGTGTCGGTCAAAGCAGAGCAAACAGTCAGTCAAGGGCGCGACCGCCACCATGTTCAGGTGTTGCATCTCTAGACACTCCCACCAGCTGATCATCAGCTGATGATGATCAGCCTGAAAGACAAAGAAGCAGGACCCCAGTGAAAGGGAGGGGCCGTAACATGTTGTAGGCACATAGATGTACTTCTATGTGTTCATATACTGTATATATTCTTTGGTCAAATGCTTTGAACTGGAGGCATTCCCAACATGTGTTAGGCTTAGGTGTCCAGCAGGAAGTAGATTCTAACTATATTAGATCTATATATATATATAATTTTTCTTTGGTGATTTCAGCAATATGCTTTTGTTAATACCAGATGTACTCTGGATTGTGCTAAGGTGTTATTCTTTTGAAATTAGCATACATTTGGTCGGGGTAGTCTTCAGGGATGAAGAGGCAATTTAGCATATTCTCAATATTGTATTGTTGCAATGTGGGTGTGGCTGTATGTGCAAATAAACGATGTTCAACAATAGTCTGCACCAATGATACGGATGGAAACTGGCAGGCGCATGTCAGTTGATTGTACAGCTCTGTAGCTTCTTTGTGGCTGACGAGGAAACGAGTGTCGGAGCCTCGTTTTACAAAATGACATGGAAGTTTTGTAAGCGATATTTAAATGTATTCATTAATTATGCATGGTTAAATTCAACAGTTAGTGAGACGATAACATCCTGGCATGTTAGGAATATAAAATATGTCTCATGTGTATTTCCTACTTTTGAAGCATTCTCTTCCTGAAATTAGGAAGTTTAAACAAAAAAACTATTGAAGGCAGTACATTATGCTCATACTGTAGTGACTCGTAGCACAATAAACAATAGTAGAAACGATTTCAATTATGAGATAAATATTGTAGTTTTAGATCGACGGTGCAGTTGTTTGGATTCAAAATTATTTCATTATGTGAAACAAGGTATTGAAAGGATTATAATCAAATTTAAAAGCTTTAAGTCAATATATTTGTCAACTTTTTTGAGCATTTCATGTATGACATCTCTCTCCTCGCTTGTCCTGGAAATTGTTCCCCCTCCGCCATCATGGAGGATCTTCCAATCCCTTAAGTTAAATGCACATTGGGGAGACGAGGAGACGAGGAGCCAGGAGCGACGCCGAGAAGCTGAGAGCGAGAAAACACCGATTTATGTGTTTTCTGCACCCGCGACGTAAAAAAGACGTGACACACAGCTGAAATAATCTGAGACCAGGACAGGACTCTACAAATGTAATTGTTTTTTTTTTGTATTTGTTCTATTTAAAATGATCTAATGCGCTATCAAACTTTCTGCCCTTCGCTGGTTGTAAGGTGCTGTTCACTCATCATAACATATATAACATGCATCTCTCTTTATTTGTGCAGTATAGTACTTTTTGTGTATTACTATGATCTGTGGCTGACCTCTGGAATCCTTGAGAGTCACTTCATAGTTGCACAGATGACATTACAGCTCAACAAAACATGTTTGGGTTGGATCTGGAATGTAATTCCTCTGGATTGTTAGAGCTGTTTGCAGTGGAGGAAACGGCACGCTGAGAGTCGGTGTGACTGGAGCATCGAAAGGAATTCTACTCTCAAGAGGTAAAGTGTTTTTCAACGAGCCCATATTGACTCGTTTTTAATTTGAAATGTGTCCCGCAGTCAGCACACTTTTCTCGACAAGGACTTCCACTGGGATTTGCTGTTTCATTTCAAGGGTCCATGGGATTTATTTTGGGTTTGTGTTTAGTCTGAAGTGTGTTCCACAGCCCATATTCTACACTGGACTCATCCAGCGCTACAGGGAATACTGGGTTTGATTTGTAGACCGTGTTGTTGTTTTTTTGGCATGCAGCTGCCACACCCTGCTGAGAGAATCTGATGGGACACAGAGGAAGTGATTATTATAGTTCATAGGAACAAGTCCAAAAAAAGTTGTTACGGTAAGCAAATAAACGTATAGTAAAAAATCAACACTTTGTTTCTTTTTTGAGTATGTTTCCATGATACCGCCAACATCCATGAGGGGCAAAACGTATTCAGCGTTCATGTGCCTTCGAAGGGGTGAAGGCACTGCTGCGTCCATATCAGAAGAACAGAGAACACACTGGAAAGTGCAAAGGGTTATGGAAGTGCATTTCTACATCACCAGTGTGCCCACTCAAAGACAGTTTATTATGGAGCAATGGTAAACAAAGTCTCTGCACATCCAGTCAAGGGAAGAGTTGAGTTGGCAAGTGCTGTGTTTATTTCCACCATTGGGATAATGTGTTGTTTGTTTTGAAAAATATTTCATATTGTTGGAGGAGGAAAAAAGGACTAGGAGAGGCATCTGCTTGTTGTCCTCATGAAGGATATGCAGTGGCACAAGTTTAGGATTATTTATTATGTTTGTTGTATCCATGCAAGAGTGAAATGTATTAAAACCCATAACTTAACCGTGATGAAACATGATCTGTAATGTATCTGGTGTCCTCACATGAGAGAGCGTTATAGGTTTGAAATGTGTCCCAGTGTGTGGAAAAGTGTGCTGACTGACATCCTGTTTAGTGCTGAGGCTTCCTGCAAAACCCCTAATGTCACCTCTCATCTCTCACATCCTTTTCATCTCTCTCTACTTTTCCACTATTTGTTTTGCTTTTTTGTCTCTTTTTTATCTTTCTTTCCTTTCAGGCGGAACCTCCAGGTTTCAAAGGTGAATTAAATTTGGAAGTGCCTTAAATTATTTCTAATATCAGAGGTCTATGAGAAAATTATTATTATTATGGTCCCATTTAGAGTAAAATAGACCATAAAGCGGAGTATGCTTTAGGGCGTGGCTACCTTGTGATTGACAGGTCTCTACCACAGCGTATCAGATCCTTGACTTTGAAGAGTCACCTCTTGATAACAGTAGTCTTACATATCTGGAATGTTTTCCTCGAGTGGCAAACAATTTGGTGTCAGTGTAAAATTAGAACAATAAATAAAATGGTAGCAATAAACAGTGGATGCATTTTCTAAGTACTTCTGCCAGACAGCCAACAAACACCTATATCATTTTTCCCTGTACATTTAAAATGACAGTAATGAATTATGGAGACAGTGGTAGGGAGGGATACTCCATCAGAAGTATACTATATTTTCAGCAATCTGTACATACAATCTGTATATCCGAAATCCTACGTGAGCATCATTTTCTAATGACTGTCTACTAACATTTCCTATTGTGTCCTTTGTCTACTGTCTCACACCAACCCGGAAATTATTTGTTCAACATATTACTCATCCCCTTGGGAAAAAAAGAAGGTCACTGACAATGTAGTACCATTTTATTACACATTTTCTAAAAAAACACTAAGAAAAGCACAGAAAGAGAAACAAGAGGAAGGGAAATTGGATTTGAGTAAAAACATTATGTTTTTATCCCAGGCTGGCTGCTGCATCTGTGCTCACCTCCTACATACATGCTAGACAAGCAATGACACTTGTACCCACATATGCAGGTGCGCCCACACATACATTGTGCATGCAGGTACGCACGGTCGAAATGTCAACGACGTACTGACGCATTTAGATATTGTTCTGTTCTATGTTTTGGAGACTACGTGACATCAGGCGTTTTATCTTTAATAACTTGAATCAGATGTAATTCGATGTCATCATGACATCCAGAGGGAAAGATCAGATCCAGTATTCTGTGTGTGCGTGTGTGTGTGTGTGTGTGTGCGTGTGTGTGTGTGCGTTGTGCATGTGGGACTGCCTTAGAGGCCCTATAAAGTGGTATGATTGCAGGTGTAGTCACAGCAATCACCGCCTACACTTGTACAATGTGTGAAAACAGAATGTGTGTGCGTGCCCCTACATTATTGCACTTTGTGGACTGTGAAATGGCAGGTTAATGGGAGTCGCTGTGCCCACCTCATCTGTTCACATCAAGGAAAGCAAACACAAGTAGCATTTGCACATTCACACACGCAGGCCCAATTTGTCTAGTGGGGAGACAGACTAGGTAAATAAGGATTAGGATAAAACCAAGACATTACAATGATGAAGGGAATAAAAGAAAATATACTATTTACTACTACTACTACTACTCTTACTCTTACTACTACTACAACACATCAATATCTATTCAAATAGTATTGAAGAGTAGTTAAATATCTGCTCAAAATTCTGGTTTATTGTAGATTGGTAACTTGGAGTCCACTGCAAATCTGGCTTGTTTTAAGTAATCATGAAATTAATAATGTTATGTATGCAGATGAACCAGTAACTTGAAGTGAAAATGTTCTTTGGCATCTAAAAGAATCCAATATGCGTGAATTGTCATTGAATAGACTTGGAAGCCAGGGAGGTAGAGAGGGCGAGAGGAGGGTGATGGGTCAAACAAGTCAACATTGTGCAGATGTTGATGATTAGAGTTATCAACAATGCAAATAATATGCACTTGTATGCTTGTGTGTGACTAGCAGTGATTGTTGTGTATATGTCTTTCTTTCGCTGTACTCAGGTGTCTCTTGTAAAAGAGATCATGATCTGCTGTGACAGGGTCATGCAGTGAGAAAACAATTATTGCTCAGATTGGGATGCCATTAGTTTCTGTTTAAAACGCATTATCCACTCGTGATGGATCTTTTAGTCATATTTCTCTGATCTCCCTTCTTTCACTAGAGAAACCTGGAATTCTCTCTGTTAAAGCAGATGCCTGATGCTTTTAGTATTTCCCCAGTGAAGGTGGCCATAATCCTAAAATGCCAAACTTTGTGGATACCTATAGGCAGAGGAAGAAGCCTTCTAGTTTATTTAACTGAGCTCAAATATGTTGACATATATATCCCTGTCTAGATATATTTTGTTTCTTGCCCAAAGTTTACGACTCAAATCATAAAATATTTTTATGATGAAATCTTTACGGTGCTAAAGTTTACGATTTTTCTTCGTAGGAACT
Organism: Taurulus bubalis; assembly: GCF_910589615.1. Taxonomy (NCBI): domain Eukaryota; kingdom Metazoa; phylum Chordata; class Actinopteri; order Perciformes; family Cottidae; genus Taurulus; species Taurulus bubalis. The sequence continues at coordinate 20,684,323 of NC_136594.1, read as the reverse complement.
CATTATTTACATTTTGACCAAACAAAACAACAAACTTTTTATTTTGTTCAATTAAATCTATTTTGTATTTACTTTTATTTTGTCAATGACTAACTTTAGTGTAAACGTAAATGTATAATGTGAGTATTAAACATTACTGCACACGAACATTTCACATGACTTTCTCTTCCCTTTATCTCAAGGCACACCTGCGCATATATGAGATCCCTTATTCCCATCTCTCCTCTCTTCCTATGCCACCCCCTTTTCATATATCTCTCTGTTTTTTCCTCTCTCGCCGTCTTGTTTGGGGATTATTAGTGAGATAGCGGCCCTGCTGGCTGTTGGTTCGACCATCCTTGGATCACAGAAGGTGATGTGATCAGTAGAGAGAAGCTGTCCTTCTGCATCTTTCTGTGTGTCTTGTGTACTATATATGCATGAATGTGGGCAGACAACCGCAGTGTGAAGCATGCTGCTGGTAATGAAAGCTGTAGGACCAGGGAAAGGTGGAGAGGAGGTCAAGTAGACCACAGTGAAACAGACACACACACACACACACACACACACACACACACACACACACACACACACACACACTAGCAAGCTAATGCATAGTGAATCTGCATGGTACAGTAAACGCAGCATCTCTCAAATACACAAACACATCCACCCACCCCGCCACACGCACACGCACACGCACACACACACCTTTATTGCACCGCCCTGCTGACTTAGAGGACGATGCAAATTCAGTCAGGGATGAGTAATCACATTGCAGATACACACATGCACACGTATGTGTGGGCACACACACAACCTCATTTTCTTGCACACATTTCCCTGCTTCTAATTTATGAAAAAACCACACCCTCGCTTGAAGACATCGGGCTCGTAATAAGCAGCATATAAAAATAGAAGCACTGCGTATGCACAAAGCCCAGATGTTTGAATTCCACAAAATGCTAATGCTGTGGGCCACGCTGCAATGCATGGCATACAGCCGTTTTCTTGAAAAGCAGAAATCCAGAAGGATAAGGCCTCTATGAAATAGATATGAGGAATACAAATGTACCTAGCACAGTGTGCAACTGCACAAGAGTGGCATATGTTGATTTAAAGTTATTTTAAATGAATTATTGAACATTTTGCCAAGTCTTTAACACTGCAAAAATGTGTTTCACAGTTATATAATAATTTGAGAGCATTAAGCGTTAAGATTTAAGCGTTAAGGTTTGGTTCGCTTTAGAGTTTCACTGTAGTTGACCGTACCATACGTGTTAATGGGCCCCTGATAGTGAGTACAGAACATGCAGGTTAATGCAATGTAGGGGTGATCCTACTTGGTCAAGAGCACAACATGCAACATACATGGACATGTAAAACATGCAAGTAGTTAGAATGTTTGCTCCTCCCCTCATAGTGTCCTAATCTCTCATCACATCTCTCTGTTTAACGCTTTTGATGGCACAGGGTCAGATTGTGGAATACATTGGTGTCTGCATCGATCTGAGATTGCATTAGAGTGAACTAAACATTCAGGGAGTGTGTATATAGATTTTCTGCAGTTTCGCAGTTAAGTCCATGAGTCCAGGAAACCCATTTCCGTCAGTGAAAAAAAAAATGATGAGATAGAAAGTCGAAATTATGAGATAGCATAAGTAAGCAAGTAAGCATGGGCTTCAGTGGCGCTGGCTTTCTTTTCTTAAAAAAAAAAAAAAGCCAGCGATGTGATGGGTAGAGAAATTTGTCCATGAAGAAACATTCCACAAAACTTTCACAGTGCGTCTTTCCTCGCAGTTGAGAATAGCAGTGTTTGCCACCAATAATCAATTGATCATGATTTGATTTGAGGTCAGTATTAATCAATTTACAACACTTCGATCTTTGAATTAGTATTGAAATGCTGTAATTACTTAATAGGCGACCTATTCTTATACATGAACCATCTGTATCCTATGTAGATATTTGAAATATCTAGAGACTGAAATTGAGTTGAAGTTGGGAAAGCCTGAATAAAAAATGACTTTCCACTCGCTCAAAAATCATTTACAACAATATGCCTTGTTAAAGAACCCATGAAATGGAGATTGGAGCTGACTTTATGACAAGTGGACCTGATGAAAAGGAAATAGGCAGGGTTTTTGCAAGCTGATGAGCAGCAGAGCAAGTCACATCAGAACTTCACAGTACATTTACCGTGTGCAAACTTTTGGAGAACCTTGGAAAACCTTAGGGTGAGGTGCATTGCTGAACACCACCAGAAGTCATTTTTCACTTCATGGGCTCTTTACTAGTCAATGCTCATCACATTATAATAACATTAGAGCTGGCTGTTTTCTCTGCCCCAGATTTGGCTGTGTGGGAGTGAGGGACCTGAGGGAATTTTGTCCAGGAGAGAAAAACTGCAATCTTCTAACTAAATTTCTCAAGCACATGATGATGCACCTGTCCATTAAAGCCAAATGAGAACAGGAAGTCATAAATTACACTTGAGCGCACGCAAAAAGCACACTTACTCAAACATGCTCATTTGTGAGGCATGCTCATTTACCCATCCCTTGTTCCTTCTTCTCCCCTCAGCTCTCTCCTGGTTGACTTAATTAGTTTGTGCATTCATCACACCTGGTCGAGTGAGAAAGGCAGTAAAAGAGGCCCTGTCTAAATTATGAATAAATATAACTCAGCATGTGTGACTCTTTAGCATAGTTCATCATTCACAGGCGTATTATTTTCCAGGAACCCCTATGTTCAATTACCTCCCCTCTTCTGGATGGAATGTGGTTTTAAATCAAAAATAAGTTAGCAAGCCAATTTTGATTGTGTTTGACATTCACATACATTCATCATCATATCATTTGATTGTGATTCATAGTCGTTAAGTTTCTAATATAGTAACCCAGGGTTAATTAGTGCTTAATTAGGAAGGTACTTAAGTACTTGGAAAATAAGACTTTAATTAAGAAACCAAAGTGTAATTACACAATAACATAGATGTTGTGACCAGCAAGCATCACAGCTCTAGGTTAGCAGGCTGCACTGTGTGAGTGTGTGTGTGCGGCCATATGTGCTTTGTGTTCAGCTTGACTGTACTGTGAGTTAATGAGAGTGACTGCTGAGTGGCTCCAACATTGTGGACATCTCTTTTTCTGTCTTGGCCTCTCCCAGTAGCAACCTTGGATTGCCTTGTATCACTGTGGGCAAGCTCAGTGTTGTTGAACATGAGTAAGAGATGTGAGACAAAAAAACATAATAGCCATAACAGACCTTCATTCTTCCTTTCAGCTGCTGCTCGGAACATTATCTTTTTTTTAAGTGTACAACTTACGGTTAGCACTCCACACCACATTATATCGAAACAGTGCTGTGGCCAATAGTCAAGAGTGGGACTAGGGTCCCACTCTTGGTCCCAGGACCAGGGTCCCACTCATAGTTGATGGTGCAAACAATCAGCACACAGCCTCAAACTGCAACAAAAATCTATCTCAGTGATTGCTTTTGTGAGATGTTTGTTCTCTTTGAGACAAGTTGGGTAGCTTGTGCTTCACAATAATGGTTGGACATTATTAAACATTCAGCCGAGGTCTTGGTTCAGGCTGCGGAGCCAAACAACTCAGATGTTATTTTTGGGTCCAGCTACTTTGTCCAACACAAATCCTCAAAGCAGATGTGTGAATTAAAATCTCAGATGGCTGATACAGATGTTGCCTTGGCATTTACTCCAGATTTTAGTCCAGCTTCCTCTCCCCATGAACGAGAGTGAGGCCTGGCACCCTGCAGAGAAACCGCTGTTTGGTAACTAGAGATTCAATATATTAACAATACATGTACTCATCTGTTATCCTATTGTACATGTCTGCAAGCTCTTGTAGCACTCTGGCATTTTTCTGACCTTGAAATATGCTTCCATGTGGCATCTAGGTGTCCAGCGCAGATCACATGTTACATACAAATGAGGCAGAGCAAAGAGATTTGTTGGTGATTGTTGGATCTCTGACGATGTGCTTTGAATAGCTGAGATATTATCAACAACACCAAACGCAACACTCATAGCAAATAATGGAGTAGTGCCTGAAATGCAAATATATTATTATAATCAATCACTCTCCAACCAGTCAATGCATTTAAATCTATCTTGGTTGGATGTGATTTAAGTACAAAATCCATCTGCACGGATCTATCTCATCAAGGATTAGTGGTGATTCTTAAAGTAGCTTTTGTCCACAGTGCTTTATATTGTATGAAGACAGCGGGACAGATATGTTGATAAATCTGCAGCCTACGATTTGATAGTAATAGCACTGCCAGTGCAGTTGCACTACTGTCTACTGTGTCTCCCTTGATTAAATTACATGACAATGGCACCAGACCGAAATCACGGTTGGTGGGGGTTTACAGGTATGTGGGATGAATCACAATAATACTGGTGCTACTGATAGCCACATCTGTCTGTAATGGTCTCGAAGGACAAATACAGAATTATTGGAGGACTCTGCCAATATGACACAGCCGATATATGAAACTGTCCTTCTTCTTCTTCTTTGCTGTCTGGTGGAGCTTAACAATGTGTTAATACACAAACATTAATTAAGGGATTAAGGGTGCTTCTACATCCATCTATGGTTAACTCTTGGAGTAGAAATCCGGCTTGTGTATACACAGCTTTATGTATCTAAAAGAAAAAAAACCTTTGTATCGGACTACAATATAATGACAACAAATTCAGTGAGATGGTCAGCTTTTTTTCACTCTTCTGTCCCGTCATACATGCTCTACTCTAATACAGTGCTTGAATCCATATTCGGGAGGTGCAGCTGCTGTCAGTCAAGCTGTCCGTGGCGACAGTCATCACAGACATGTAGGGATGCCACACACTCATACACAGACACCTGCGTGCATTCAAGATCCCATCCATTTGACTAAATGACAAGGGCGCTTGCTCAGCAAGGATGCATTCACAGTGACACACACACACACACACACACACACACACACACACACACACACACACACACACGTAAAGGTTGTAGAGGACATAGTGTTCATAATAGAGAACTCCCTGTTTACCATTTATGCATTGATTGCAGAGGTACACATTTGACTAACAACAAGGCTCCCTTGGAACAGTGAATGGCTCACAGATGTGCAGAAGTACACAAGAGTGAAAGATTAAGATCAGCTCTGATTTTGTTATTGTGCCCAACGATGGCCCCAAAATCCTCAAATTTCCTCCAAACTGTTGTTAAATGTTGTAAAATTCTATTTGCTTAAAATAGCTAACAGAAATGTCTGCTCTGCATCATGTGGCAAAAACAGATTACTAAGATAAATAGCACGTCTTTCCATAATTGTTATAGTGCGAGGTAATGGAGGGAGAGCTAGCAAGTGATTGTGAATAATTACAAATAGGGTATATGCTGCTGGATCTGAGTTGGAATGAGCCACCAAATAAAGATGAAACTTGATGCAGGACTGGGCATGCACGTCAGCCACATTGGACCATAAAGTTGTAGCATCAGCACCAAGATTATGGACCACTTATTACACTGGAACCTGTGAGCCCTGAGGTTTATCGCACAGCGTGAGCTGTTCTGGACATAAACATTTTTGGAGAATTATGAGATAGTAAATTATTTCCCTTCACAGTGTGGACAATCTCTCGGCTACCACAGTCCAGGGAGCCCAAAAGTCCATTTTCCATGGAAAGAGGAATATGCTGAGCTGAATATTGTAACTCTGAAGGAATGAAGGCCATATTATGTTATTAAGAAAAACGCAATGACTGCCAGGATTCAGCTAACTTATCAAGTACTGTTTTGATGTGTTTACTGAAAGAGGACGACTTGGGAGTATTTCTGCGTGTCAATGCACATGGTGCTCTGTCATTAAGTTGGAAACATTTGGTAACCAACCAACCTCCCAATTGTTACCCTGAAGTAATGTTCAGCTAAATCTGCCATACACAGTTTGTGACTAGAGCTAGGAGAGCAAGAATGGTGAAAAACCAAGCTGAAATGAATTACTTTGTTCTTTCAAAATAATGATTGAAGATTTTTAGGCCATTATTAGTTAGCAATGGTGGGTTGAAGACGGTCCTGATTGGTTGAGCAAGTAGTATATGCATTATTCAGTGGGCTGATTGACAAAGAACAGTGGGCCAGAGCCTATTATACGATGTAGCTTGAGTGAAATAGCACGTGGAATTATTGATTTTCACAGAAGGGTAGGAGCATATTATATGACTCTGATATTGGAGCAAGAGCTTATGGAGATGTCAGTCTGCTGAGATCATTTTCTTCAAGATAGATGATAAGAAATTACAAAGCCTGTACCAATTTGCTGGCTCTTGTTGCCTTCATAGCCTAAACACCCATTCACACTGCTCACACAGTAACAGAGAGACAATGGCAGACAGTTGCAGACATTACATATAATGTGCAGACCTGAGCACAGGCTCACTCTCTCTCTAACTGTCTTTGAGATGACTCTGCCACTCTGTACTCAAATCGCTGGGAGGTTGAATGATGATTATGGGGCTGCAGAGCATCACTTTTGAAAAGCAACACACACACACGAGTGCATATGCACTGCAAATGCCCTTGCACACCCACCTACACCTACACACAAACCTATTTTCATAAAGCCTCCAGGCCTGGTCACACAAACATTACGTACAATTCCAGATGGAATGTGGATTCGTACTATTTGTATACGAGGGAATGCTGATTAATATTTATAAAGTGATATTACAGAGCAGCAAATAGCTTTTCTCCTGTAGAGGAGGGCTTGGTAAAACAAGGAAAGCAGCAATTCCCCTGCATCTATTGATTTTAGCGCATTGTTTTTCTTTTACCCTAACCCATCATTATTCAAAAATGACTATTACCGTGTTTTAAACATTGGTGTAAGAACAATATCACAACGTAAACATATATATCAATTGGTAGATTGTTATCCAAAATCTCAAAATTCATACAATCTCAATATGTGATGTTTTGGCAGTTATTCATTGCTCACAACTCATTGAAAAACTTCTGTGACAGATCAGGGACACAGATTTTTGAAATGTGTTGTGTTGGCCATTCAATTCTAGCAACATTTAATGGATTTCAAAAATGCCAAATTCATTGTCAGTCATTTTGTCATTGTGATAAAATGTGTCACGACTCACTTGTGAGGGGATTACTGAAAGTGTCGGGGTGGATAGCTCAGGAAGGCAGAATGAAAGGAAATTAGATGAACTGCTGTTTTCTACAGTATGAGTTATGGCCTCTCTATTTTGTTTTGCAAAACACATGATGGTGTTCTTTAGTGATTTAGAACAACCACATTGAATGTACCTGTTCTGTATGTCCATCAAATGTATTTTGATCAAACCATGCAGTAAGGCATATAACTACTTCACCAACACAACAACACTTGATGAAATAAAGTTAACTGCAAACAACAGAAAGTGTCTCACCAAATGTCAAGTCAATGTAAGTAGTACAGCATATGTAATATATAAAAGCCTGTAACAATACATGCAAATTACATCATAATAAAAAGAGAAGTGCAAGAGCAGGAAAAATATCATTGCAGAATGTACAAATACCAAAATATATAACACACACCCTCACTCTAAAAGGTTCGATATAGACTGTTTTGAGAAGAAAAAGAGAAATGTTTGCAACCTGCTTTTAAAAGCCTTCAGTGTGGGGGCTTTTCCCTCAAGTTATTGGGCAGAGCATTACTTTGGGCATAAATACCATCACCCTGCTTCAGAGTTGGTATGGGGATGGTTAAAAGACCGCTGCCCATTGACCTGAGGGTTGTTACTCGCTTGTATTTAACTAGCATGTTTTTAAAAACTAAGATGCCATTTGAAAAGTAGCATCATTTTAAAATATATTCATATCCAATTCAGAGATTCTGTGCAATGTGCTCATACTTTTTTGTTTTGGTAAGAACCCCATGTAATGTATCTACATTTCCAATTCACTGTCGCACTACTGATGTTATCTAATTTTGATAGAAAGCTCCTTAGTTTTGAAATACTCTTTAGATGGTAGAATACTGATCTTGTGAGATGATGAATATGGCTCCTGAGATTTAGTTTGCTGATTGTACCCAGATTTCTAGCTTCACTTCTGCTCCCCAGAGATCTGAGTTAATGTGCAATTTTCTCTCTCTGAGCGTTTGCACCAAAGATGAGTATTTCTGTTTTGTTCAATTGCAAAAAACCTTTGCTGACATCCAGAGATTAATATCATCAATACAGTTAATATATTTAGTAGATTAATGGCATCTAGTTAATCAGGAGAAAGGGATTCGTACAATTGTGAATTATCCGCATAATTATGGTCATTTTTTTGTGTTATCTGTGTAACATGTGCGAGTAGGAGCACATAGAGATTAAATAGCAGTGGTCCAAACCTTGGGGTACCCCACACATTATGCCCACTCTGTCCGAGGCAAAGTCTGCAATGGAGAAGAAGAACTGCCCGTCCTGTAGGTAGGTTTTGAAGAAGTTTAGAACTGGGCCAGATCTGACATATTTTCTAGCCTCTCCAGTGAAATGTAACGGTCAACAGTGTCAAGAGCAGTGTGGGAAAAGGAGCACAAGAACTGATACCTTATTAGAGTTTGTGCAGTTCATTTACAGCGTTGATGAGTGCTATTCCTGGGTTGGGAGATTGAAAACATGATTGATAGAAGTCTAGAAGGCTGTTTTATGTTAGACAGTTATTAAGCTGCAGAGCAAACCATTTTCTTCAAGTATTTTGTTGAATATTGATAAGTTCAAGATGGGCCTATATAGCAATAACTGTTGTACTGAGGTTGCTTTTCTTTAGAAGTGTTTAATGATGGTTTTAACTGCTGCAGGAATTATATCTGACTGAAGAGACCAATGAACAGTTTCTAATACCTGAGGTGTTAAGGAGTTGGAAAAAGTATTTTGTCATGTGTTAGTGGGCAGATCCAAGCAGCAGGTGGAGAACCTGAGCTGCCTAACAATATGTTCTAATTTTTAAGGAGAAAGGTCACATTGCACAAGACACATCGTGGAGAACTGGAGGGTGGCACATTAACTAACAGTTGCACAAAATACTGATGAGGATAAATACTCCAACTCCAGATTGAGATAAAGGAAACAACTGGTTGAAGGGGGGGCAGCAAAACCATGATAAAACATTATAGAGAGACTAAATGAAAGTGGAAAATCAATGCTGAACATTTGATATGGGAGAGAATGGGGGAGAGATAAAGAGTCAGGGATGAAGTGCGTATTCATTGGAATCGTGTAGCGTGATGGCCAACGACTACTACTATGAGTCTCTTTAATAGTCCCAGTGTGTGTGTGTGTGTGTGTGTGTGTGTGTGTGTGTGTATACCTATGAATGGTTTTATTATGCCTGTTCAAGTGTGCGACAAGAAGTGTGATATTACAATATTTATCCATGAATCCACATAAATATGAACCAAATATGAGCTGCTTTTGTTTCTTCCCATCATCCTCTCCTCAGCAAGTCACAGGTTTCTCTCTCTCTCACACACACACACACACACACACACACACACACACACACACACACACACACACACACACACACACACACACACACACACACACACACACACACACACATATGAAATACTACAGTCTGCCTTCTGCCGACGTTGCACTGTTATGACGTTTCCTCCTCTTTTCCCCTCCCTCATTCTTTCTAACTCTTATTTTTGGTCTGCCTTCTTCTGTTCCTGCTAAGTTTAATGCATTTTCACACACTGCCAGGTTCAAAAGTGCAGGTGATTCATAATGCATTTTTATCACCTTGCTTAATTTAGGAACTGCATTCATGTATGAGTTCAAAAACTGCAAGGAAAGAGGAACATTTTAGAAAGGGAAGTAGAGAAGAAATGAAGACTTTACAAAATATCTGTCATTGAGCAGAACAGAGCGCATGCGCTGCTAAATTAATTAAAGGAATAACTCTTACTTTTCTGAAATTACAAATTAAGAAAAAAGACCCATGGCATTTAAGTGCCATTAACTGTGAGACCAAAATTCGGTGGAAATTGTCATATAAATTACAATGCAATCTGCATAAAATATGCCTTGAATAAATGTGTCTTCCAATGCAGGATAAAGTCACTGATTTTGCCTTGAATGGTCCGATCAATTCAATTCATATGCATTACATTTTCTCTGTCAAGTATTCATCAAATTGATACCAATTTTGCAAATCTCTTAAGCAGTTAGGGCTCTGAAATGATGTTGGCCTTGAATAACTATTTAAAAGTTCTAAGTGTACACTGGAAGAATGGTTGAAAGGTTTTTTGACTGTCATGCGGTCAGGGTGGAAAACACATTTTGAGAAACAGGGTTAAACATAAAGTTATGCAGTTATTCAACTTAGAAAAAAATCTTTTATAATTCACTCAAGCTTTAGAACTTCACAAAACTTAAGATACAATACTTCTACTGTAGGTCAGTGAGGTCTGGATTCTTTGCTGAATGGGAAGCCAGTGGAGGTTTTGAAGGACTGGGGTGATGTGATCTCTGAGTGCGTGAGGAGACGATGGACAGCTGCGTTTGGAATGTATTGTAGCTTGTTGAGGATTTTGATGGATGTTCCGCACTGAATGCTTTGTTGAAGGATTTGGAGCCAACTATGAAGATTTGAAATTTGTGTTGGATGCTATTAAGCATTCCAGCTATTGTTCTTTCTTCAACTCATTTTTATTATTCCACTACTTCTTCCGTACATTTTTGGAACTGTATCTCTTTCTGCATACTTGCAGCTCCACATACCATTCAGCTATCAACATGTAATGCTCTTGAGGGACATCTTAAAGAGCTTCTTATTTCTACCTTTTGAACTTGTTTTAATTATTAAGCTTTTTATGATTTATTTTGTAATGAGATCTCTATGGAGAACATCTTCATATCCTCTTAAACTTTGAAAGCACAAACATTCTGCATAATTTCAGCTACATACACCGTTTCAACTTTTAAATGCTGACAAACCTTCAACTATCACTATAATTTTATACTTATGTTTTATGCTTTTGGTGGTCATTCATATTGTGGTCGTTCATGGTGTGGTTGTTTAGGGCGTGGTTGTCTGATCATTCAGGGCGTGTTCGTTCGGAGCGTTGTCGTCCAGGGCGTGGTCGTCAAGGCCGTGGTTGTTCAACTGTAGTCTCTTTGAAGTTATCACTATGGCAACCGTTGATGTTGGCAATCACAGGTGATTGATATGAGCTAATTAGTTCAGTTTGACACACTGATCATGGTTGTTCAGGGCGTGGTCATTCAGAGCGTGGTCGTTCATAATGTGGACATTCGGAGCGTTTTCATTGAGGGTGTGGTCATTTATAACGTAGTCGTCAAGGACGTGGTAATTTGGTGTTTTTTCATTCAGGGCGTGGTCTTTCAGGACGTGGTCCCTCAAGCCGTGGTCGTTCATATCGCGGTCCTTCAGGCCGTGGTCCTTCATAACGTGGTCATTCAGGGCTTTCAGCATTCCAACATATTTTCAGCAGGTAATGCATTTTCTAGTTTAGCTTGCACTCAGGATTGTATATCCTTGGGGCAGTTTGTGAGGGCAGCAGTAATGGTGGTCGGAAAGGTATGTTTTGAACCAGGAGAGGGCAGTGTCAGTGATACTGAGGGAGCTGGAATAATACAATATAAAACCCGTAATGTATAACATAATGCGTTCATAATAGTTTAAAACACAGTGCACAGCTAATGGCACCTCTTAAATTCATTCATTGTGTGGCTCCTGTAGCGGCTATCCCAGAGTTCCCAAGGTGCTTTTCCTCAAGTGATAGTCCATGTGATTTAAAGTGTTAAGGTTGAGTGCCTCTGTAAAAAAGTGCACTTTGTGTATGCATTTATTTAACACGTTATATGTTAAGTGAGTAGGGCAGCTATGCGTTCTTATGTAGAGCCCCATGAGGCCTGTGTAATATGGAAATACAACGTGTGGCACAAACACCTGGCGATACAGCTGGAGTAAAACGCATGTGTGGGATGTTTTCCTCCTGCAGTAGTCAAAGCATGAATTAGTAATTCACCCCACCTCTTTTGGTGGAACTTTAAATCCATTCTGCATCATATTCACAATCAAAAAGAGTGCATGCACACATGCTCTGGTGTGTTTCTTGTTCCCCCCCCCATCTGTTAGGTGAAAGAAACATCTTTTTTTTGTGTGTCACATTTCATTACGGCCCAAGTGGGTTTTTTCTCTCTCTTTCTCATCTTCTCTGGCAGCCTGGCTCTAAGAAGGGTGATAAGCTTCTTCCTCGGGAGAGTCTCAACACAGCCCTGCCAAGGCACTTTTGTTTTCCCAGCCCATCTCGATGAAAGGCCTTTTCAAGGTCCTCAACTCCGTAATGAGCTGACTGAACTTGTCCACTTTGCTGTTCATCACAATGCTGGTCTGGGTTGTTTGTTTTATATATTAAAACTGTGAGGTCTCAGAATGACAATAATTGCAATCACTGTCTGGTATTTAAATCTATAGGGTCTGATAATCCAATAATGAATTGTAATCTCACAGCAGGTCATTACAATCCATTAAGGACTGACAATAATACCAGTTTGAAGGTTATAATTGCAACATAGATGATGCTGTAACATAGATAAAATACTTTTAAACCTGACAAAATATGATTGTTTTTCTGTAGGAGGCAATTCATTTCTGAGACAACCGTAGCAAATGAGTTGTATTAAAGGAAATATGCAGTCGTCATGCTGGTGTTTGAGATCATGTTCAGACTATAAATATTCACCACTAAGGTAGCTTTTCTAAAAGATAATCTGGAAAGATCAAGTAAATCCAGAAAGAATGGCTTGAAGAATAATATTATTATTATTGCTTTTTTCCCCTTTAATTCATTTATAAGCGAAGGACAATGGATTCATATTTATTCATCCAGTGTTTATATATATGCACATTATCTCGTCCCCGCCCCCCTTTCTTCACAGGCTTCCTCCTCCTCTGTCCACCAAGGCATAGGCCAGGGTCCCAGCCTTAGTATGTGCTTCTGTATCCAGGGAAGAGGTGACACAGCAGCAAGTCAGACATGATGAGATCACATTTATCGTTTGCGTTTGGTGAGTTCGGAGGGCATACATATTTAAAGAACAACATGATAACATTGTTACATGTTTTTTGGGTAGTTTCCTTCTTGGCTTAGCAAGGAGCATGAACTCTCCAGTCTGACACACTGACAAAAGCTAATTTGACACTTCCATGACACACACACACGTTTCTTTTGTAATTCTCATTCCTTCTCTTCTCTTCTCTCAACCACACACATGCTGAAACTCTATTCCAGTGCACACTCATATTCATTTTTTCACAATCATTGTAACAAGTTGAATGCACCGGGTCACTTCATCTAAAGTAACACAAAGCTCTAATATCAAATGATGAAATGAATGACAGTTGACATTCTTTTCCTTCCTTCACTCCTTCTCATCCTCACACTCCCTCTCTCAGTCTACAGGTAGGTACAGTATGACTAATGGAACATTTCTGAGTTGATTTTATTATTCTTGAAGGAATACATATGGTACATTCACGTGCACACACACAGTTAACATAAAATACAACTAGGCTGCATCGAATAGATTTTTTTTCTGGGCCATTCTTGCCACCCTGGACATCAGTAGTACATAAAGTAGACCATGCATTCACTTAGCATTGTGTACTGTATATGTAGCACATCGATCGATCACTTTGGCCCCGGTAGTGCCACCTCCAGCATTGTCTAGAACCGCTCATCGCTTGTTGACTCCAAGGAAGAGTTTGTTTGTAACGTCAGTATATCCAGCATGCAGCAGCAAAAGTGAACTGCAATCAAATGAGCTCCGGTTCGCTGCGGACGACATGCTCGACTCAATCCACAGAGCCCTGAAGCATCAATTTGATGTGATTTACATACTGTGGTCTTTCAGTGCACTTAGCTGTGTAGTGCAGGAATTGCCCCAAGAGAGTTGCTCAATTAAATTAAATTGATTTTTGATTTTCAAATGAAGTGAGATGCATGTGAAAATGCTGTAGATGAAGTTCAACACGGAGGAAAAAATGGTTGTAATCTAGAAAACGTATAGCTCAAGCGGTGCAGAAGTGACTTTTATGAAACATAAAATTGACTGTAAGAACATTTTAAATTGCAACAAAGGGTGTTGAGAACTGCAACAACTTATTTTGAAAAAAAGAGCAATTGCCTCTGATTAATACTGAAGAAAATGTGACTTTACAGTATGCAAATAAAATAAGGTTTTGAATTGTTTTTACCTTGAAAGCGTTGCGATTTCAAAGGTTTAAATAAAAGGCCAACACAAACTAATTTGTTAAGACGTTGAGTGTATTACAGCACCATCAATGAAATATTGCTCCTTCAAATTTATGACCAGCGTGTTTCAGAACATCTGCAGCAATGGCTGAATAAACTCTGGGTTTGTGGGACTAAAGAGGTCCCGATAAAATATATTCAAATCAAAACAGATTTGGCACTTACAGATTCCATTCAATATTACCAATAATATCATTTTCTTAAAGAATTCAATACATATTCAGTAATACAAATTAAAGGAGTTCAGATCGTTTACATCAACAAATCGTTGCACAGTTGGATATGGTGGAATAGGCTCCGCTACCCAAAGGAATCTGAGCCTCATGTGAAGATCAGCAGGGAGCGCGGTAAAGACCCCACAGGAGGACGGAGAACGGAAAACAGTCGACACTCATTACTGAAATATGAAAAATACATTATGCAAAAAGCAAGGAATGTCTTCAAGTATGATTGATAAGAAACACAATGAGAGGATGCTGTAATGCTCTGGAAGGAGGGGTGAAAGAGTGAGCACATCAAATGGTAAAAAGCACTTCACTGACTTGGTTCACTAAATTAATATATATATATATATTCATAATTTGAGCTGTTAAAAGTCATCTGATACGGCTGAGCTGATGGGGTTCAAATGTGGTGCACCGTTTGTGGTCTTCATGATGAATGGAAAATACCTGCGTGATACATGGACAGGTCCCCTGCAGTGTGTGTGTGTGTGTGTGTGTGTGTGTTTGTCATCTACTCAGTGATTATATTACAGTTTGAATAAATGGAAAGAAAAGCTGCTCACCAAAGATGTGTGTCTATGTGTATACACACTCACACACACACACACACACACACACACACACACACACACACACACACACGCACACACGCGCACACACACATCAGGGGGTTTGCTCCACATTTGAATCAGAAAAAGCATTAACACCCTGCAGAGCAATGGATCGAAGTGGGGAAGTATGTTTGCATATTTGCGTGTGCATGTGTTCTCATGTGTTCTCATGTCATGTACTTAGCCTCCCTCCAAATTCTGCACAGGGGAACTTTTCGTAGCAGCAGTTACCATGCCTAGAAGGCTGCCAAAGATTCATCAAAGTCCAGAAGAGGGAGAGGCAGAGAGGGAGGGAGAAGGAGAGCTCCAAAGTCAGTGATTGATCTACCTGAATCAATGACAGACATGAAATGAAACGTTTCATCTCCTTTGAAAAGAAAAAAGCTGAAAAAATACAGAGAAAGAGAGGGAATGTGTGTGATTTTGTTCTGAACACCCACTAAGTCCAAATAGTGCTGGTGGATTCAGGGCAGGACGGGTTGTTCTGTCTACCTGTTTGCATCATGCCACGGTGTCCCGCGTGGCTGCATTACATTACATTTACAAGGGGTAGGGCGGGTTGTGAGCCATATGCCAGGCCATATGGGTCTGCAGGGGTTCTGCTCTGTCTACCCGGGGGAAGGTAAACATGTCTGAAACACACACAAACACACCGTGCCAAGATGTCACTGTCGATGACAGCATTTGATAAATTCTCTCTTCCCCCAGAGGCAAACAAGGTTGAAATGCCCCGAGGGTAACAATGCATTGCCTTGCAATTACAATGCCTCGCCAAAGTTTAGAAACAATTAATGCACAAACGCACCTAAAAGTACACGTCATTTTGCATTTAGAGATGATATCAATAGTACATTAACAGCAACAGCAGGGTGAATCCAGATTAAATCATGAGACAATGCATTTTTTGGGGGAAATGCCAGAATAGGATTAACTGTCACAGAATTAATCAAGGGCTGAATCAAATGCATTCATTATTTTGCCTCTCAGTATGCCTGTTCTTCTTGCCATTTTTATCTGGCTGAGATTAGAGGATAACTAAGCAAAACCCAGCCACCTCCTCATCAAACAGTGAATTTGGATTGTGCAGTATAATAACAATATATGATATTGCACAAGAACAATATTTAGAATTTCTTTCCCCCACTTAGGGGTAGCAGAATAAACTGTAAATGAAACAATTATCAATAACCTCATAAAGGTCGTGCAGCGAATGTGTTGGCAAACTGTTGTCTATATCCTATCCTTCAGGGACTGGGTGACCTTCACATTTATTTACAGCTGTGTTTTGAGGCCACACAGCAAATTGAACTCTAACATTCATTCATTCATTTTACATTTCTGTCTCTTTAGCTGCTGAATGCTTCATTATGTTCACGGGCCAGTTGCTAACTTTGTCTCTTTGCTAAAGAGTAAATTGATCAGAGCATTTCGGCTTAAAACTGATGCCATCAATGTCTTGCAACGACATTGATGTGAGCAGTGAGACTGAACCAAAACAGTAAAGTTGCTGAAAGATGCCAAAAAGCTAATTTCATCTGCCTTCAACAATACAAGTTGCCCTTTTAACATTACAAAGGGATACCTCGGATACACTATTTCACAAAAATGCTCCATTACCTGGTGTAATTACTCCTTTGCCGAGGGTAGTCCTGTGTTTCTGCTGAGGGAAGGGGTATTTTTGCAAGAACCCTGGCTGCTTACCACATTTCTGTCAAGGGACGACAAGCCACAAACTCCTTCATGGCTGTTTTATAACCAATGTTGTGCTGGTCTGCCAGCTGACATCTGTCGCTTGGCACAATTTGTGCCAGCTTCCTTTTGCCTCTTTCATTAGTGGGCTGTTTCCAGTCTTTGGCTTGTCAATGTCCGTTGGGACGTGAATGATTCTTATAAAAAGCATGCAACTCTTGTGACACTCCAACCTGCTTTGCCAATTTACAATAACTTGATGTCACACCTCCCATCTGTGACAATGATCTGGCAGTGCTTAAAGAGGATGGATGTTGGCAGATACATGGGGTTCCTTGGGTTGATGGTTGGTAGCTTTAAATACAGAGCCACCCTGCCTAGCCTGTAGTGAAGCCTAAAATATGCTCATCGTTATCCAAATGGCTCTATCATTCATACACAACGGGCAATTTCTCCAAAGGTAGCATCTGAAATGGACTTCAGGGGATTTCTGTCCAATTTACATAGAATTCTCTGTTACCATGACCATGTCACCTCCCGTTAATCACTTCTCACTCATACGCTTCAATCTAGCAATCTTGGCTCTGAATGACTTTCTGATAATGCAAATAACGCCATGGCCCAAGGTCATATCTCAACATGAAACCAATGAAACCAATCAGAGCCTTCCATTCAAGAGCATGTGATGGTGTAATATTGTTTTGGAGAGTGGCGTGCCACAATATGGTGATTGATTGCAATGGATATGCAGCATGGTTTTCATTTGCGTGGTATGCTTGTTTGTGCATGAATGCAGAGACACATATATTTACATTTGCATGGTTTTCACAATAAAGCCATCTTTATTTGATATATGACTTTAAACAGAGGCTCTCGGCTTTGGCTCAGACTTCTACTGTGCTTTCCAAGCGTTCGTATGTGGGTGTGCATTCCCACATGTTCAAGTCATGTCCTGTGTGTTGTCGTGTGTCTGTGTATTGTATGTGACAGTGGCGGGCCGGGCATTTTATACCTAGGCCTGCTGTCTGATATCGTATACATAAATACACGCATGACGGGATACCCGCCACTGGTATGCAAAGCTATGTATCTTGTGTGTCAGGCCCATAGTTGTTAAGGTTTCATCCTAATTAATCAGTTCTACAGATGAAAAATGGAATCAACAGTGTTTTCTCCTGAATTAATATATCATGGTAGGGGCTTTTGGGGAAAACAAATTGTATGTGCGTCAGTGTGTGAATCATGCATGCAGTCTTTTCCCATACTGCACTGCTGCTGTATTAGAGCTTCTACCGCTCACTTTAATACACACACATCAGGCAGGTAACATCCAATCATGTCATCATTTCTCTTCACGTATCACCAACCAGACACCTCTCTAGCCCTGTTTTCATGCCTGCTGCATCCCACCACTTGTCCTTTCACCTTCTGGGCTAGATCAAACTCTTAGTCACATCTCCAGTGACAACAATGTCACATCCCCATTTTTCTCTCTGGTTACAGCAGATACATTCTGCTGGGGGTGTTTCAGAGTAACTTTGATTTGAGATTTAGTGCTGACTCCAGCCTCCACACCGGGGCAAAAGATGTGTAACTCTTTGCTGCACTGGGCTTTATAGTCTTCTTTCTCTTCCAGAGGCAGAGCTGCTCTGGAGACATTGGATTTATCCTCAATGGGTGGAGAAAAAGACAGTGTTTTATACCACTGACAAGTTGAAGATGGCAAATAGAGTTAACTGTATTATTAACCTACCTATATAATATAATTAGTCTGAGGATTAAAAAGACAGTGTTGACTATTTTTCATTAGCTGAAGACCAACTTGTGAGATGCATGATTGTGTAGTGGCTAGCACTGTTCTTGTTCTTAAATGTTTGACATTTCACAAATACAGCAGAAAGAACAACGTTAACATTTATTTATCGTCATATTTTCATATTCAAATCCAGGTTTACTCTCTTTTAGCTCTGTTTTGTTCTCCTCCAGTATATTTACTAGCTATTAGTACTTTAGCAGAGCTTTTTTTTTTTACAGAATGTGGCTACCTGCTGTGGCTGAAAATGTGATTATTTTAAGCCTAGAAAGTGAACCAAAACAGTTTAGTTGTGGGCCGTGAAAGCAAAAACAATGATGAGCTAAAAAGAGACAACGGTTAGGTCAAAAGAGTGAGAGTAAGAGTAGAGCATAGGGTTAGGGACTCTGTGTGTGGGTTTGTCAACATGAGCGAACCAATGCACATTACTCCTAATCCTTTCATTCATTATTTATATAAAAATATATCTCATTGCATCTTTATCATTTATTATAAAAAATCCCCAAAAATACATTCTAGGCTACTTCATCTCCAAATAAAACAGAGAGACAGTTGACAGCATCAGACAGTGTCAGGTGAGCACTTTGCTTCAGATTTCAACCTGCAGCGGGAATTCAACATTGACCCGAACCTGAACATGAATACACAACCGCTGGCCTTCGGTGCCTTTCATAACATGTTGCATCATACTGTTTGCTGTCCAGTGATGCGTAGGTTGTCTGTGTGTGTATGTGACCATTTCATGAGAAATGGAGGCAGATCAGCGATAAGCCTCATTCCTGAAACCGAGTATTGGTTTTGGTGGCTGTTTCACACACATTTGCATGTGTATAACGTTTCACACACTCAGACACAAGCACACAAATTGCTGTTCCAGGGATGTGATTCCAGGCTGTCAACCCGATGAATGATGACACATCCTTCTGTAAGAAAGACATGTTTATTGTCTACCTCAAACCCCATGCCTTGAATGGATAGTTCAGGGCTGGTCCGTGGCTGATCCACGGGGTGATGATAAGCCACATAGATCATATATGCAGTATGATCTTGAGTATTGGCATCTTATAGCTCTGGATTTAATAGATTTTTTTCAGGTCATGGGTAAAAGTGTGTGAGGAGAGAAAAAAGGTCATCCGAGGTGAACAATCTTACACATCTTAAGATTGTGTAATTCAGCTTTGCCCCTCCTCTCAGCCCCTTTTTACCTCTCAGGGTTACAGTTGGGGACAGTCATTGTCCTGTTCCCAGGCGTCCAGACTCGGCCTGCCCATGTTTCCTGCAGTCATTAGCACCAATCACATTAACAACTGTGTTATTTAAGGATCCACGCTCAGTCACACAGGACAGTTGGGGCATCCTTGATGGATTTATCCCAGACATTTGTATCACATAAAAGGCCCACGAGGCAGTGAAATTGGAGCTTGGAACTAAATATGGTTATTTATTTATGATAGAGGTTCTCCTCCAAGTCACAGAGATACAAAACATATGTGACTGACCTGATTTATTTGAGCCATCAGGCAGATGAGTACAATACTTTCGCAAGATGTGAAACATTCATGTAATACTTCTTAAATAAATTAAATTCTGGAATTCACGATGAAACTTCTAATGGCAGATAATATAAATATAAATACTGAGCAGCAGCGACAAAGTTGATGGGTTAACTACAGTGTGCAAAATCTGCAAATGCAACCACTTTCACTCATAGACATGAGATGAATGATGCATGTTGCCCACAAAACAGCAGACATTTTTAAAGGACACATCTGTAATGCTGCATGAGTGTTTTGGGTCATTTGGGTTTTTGCATTTTTATTAACATGACGAAAGCTGGGTTTTAGAGAAAATAATATTTGTCAGCTGATTCAATCATTATAGTTTTTACAAGGATGCCATTTTATTGCGAGCTATACTGAAATGCGAGACATATTTGACAAGAATGAAACTGACTCATAGACAAATATGTTAATATGGGCGAATCTGAATTAATTGTTGGGTTCTGAGAGATGAGAGAATGGTTTTTAGGATCCATCTCCTACTTCCACCTCAAGGTGCCTCATGGACCATTTCTAGAAGGAACCTACACATGACATATATGGCGTGGTAGAGTTGTGTTTACAGACGTAGAACCAACAAGAAATATATCTTCTCAAATAGATTTAGAGCTTTGAACTAGAGCAGATAATATGTGCACACTAAACGTGGTGTTAGTCATTGTGTTTGAAGAAAGAAGCTTGCTAAAAACAAGCTCACAGTGTCAAATAGTACCAGCATTGCTACTGAAAGGCTAAATACCCAAACTGAAACAAACCTGATTTTATTAACTTGTCAAATAAGCTAAAGTGCCTGTGGTGCCTTACTTCACTTGTCAAATAAACAAAAATATTTTTGAGTTTCATTGGAATTTATTTTTTGACAGCAGTCTGAATATGCAGTAGCCAGAGACGCTGTTGTTGTTCAATCAGTAGCAAATCAATTACAATCACTGTGAAACACAGGGTCTCGGCAATAGGCTGGTTTCACTTCACACGTTTACTGCAATAGCATGAGAGCAATACAAAGCAATAGGATTTGTACAAAACAAATCAATCAATAATCATACATGATTTGAATCATTTAAAATTCTGAATAGCAAACATAAATTCATATTTGCATGGGTTCACATTTGGTAATTTCCGAATGCGAGTATGAAATATGGACTTTTTTCTCTCTGTTGTTAGCTGACAGCCTCGGTTCTGAAGGGTTTGGAAATGATGAAGAAGATAGTAAAGCAAGCACACACGATACTTAGAAGTCGTTTGGCTGCACAATAATATCCTAATAATTGTTTTAAGATGACCCTCAACTCTTTGCTTTTTTCATGTGGACTTTTTGTCATCGACAAAACTGATATTTTGCATCACTTGTAGTCATAATAAACAACATGTTTATGCTGTGTACTTATAACTGCAATTCTAGCGCTGCTTGATAGATAGAAGGACTTCTCCTATTTGCCACTTCATTCGTTGCTGTGTTCCAAACTTGACCTCAAAACCTCATCATTATTGTACCTATAGAGAGCACACTACTCAGTAAACATCAGAAGAGAGGCAGTGGAACAAGCTGAGGCTTTGAAGTCCTTTGGTACCGCAAAACACTACAACCTCACTTTCAACCATCATGATATAGACATCCATGGAAACATCCATATACTGCAGTGTCGCATAATGGTCTTAAGGCTGTTTTAGAGGAATACAAATGCACAGGGCGACTAACACTGGGCATATTATTTGTTATAAAACAGAAACATGAACATGAAACATTACAATAGCAGCGGACAACTATTGTATACATAAAGATACAGTGAGGTCATGTCTACATTAGCAGAGAATGAAGTCGTTCCCCCTCAGCTGTGAGCACCTCGAGCTGTGTGCCACCAGCTCGCCATCGACATAATGAGAGCTGAATTGCTCCCAATTTCGGAACGTAACAATAAATTGAATGGACGTAATTATTTTTACAGAATATTAGTGCAAAAAATTGGGTATCAGCCACTTCAATCTTCAATACTGACCCCTGAAGGGGCCTTTAAAAACTCCTGCCGCTGCCATTAAAAGCCATTGTCATATCTCAACTCTCTACACATTTGTTAGGGCTGCGGAATCAAATGCAAATCTGTTTTAGAAATAAATAGCCAGAATGGCCTACCTCGCACACTTTTAGACAATATTGCTTATTACATTTAAAGTGCTTCCAGCTATTGCTCTGAAACAGAAGTTAAATGTCTTTCTTCGTTGTGAATTAGTCATGTCCTCTTTGTCTGACCCCTAGAATGAAGAAAGGAGAGCAAAATCAAACAGCAACTGACTGGAACTTGAAGAGGCAGAGATGGAGATAGAGACACAGCCGGGGAGCTTTTATAGCTCATGACAGACTGGAATTTCTTATGCAACTCCCTGTCCATGTCTCTGTTGCTCTGTTTATGTGGCATGGTTGAGAGATAAACAGAAATAGAGAACGAGTCGTCCAGCCAATTAAGCCTGCAATTTTGTCCTCAAATACTAGAAAATAAAAAAATGCCCTCTTTGATTTACCTGCTTACCCTTTGAAACTCCATTAAAAGGAAAGCAAAGAAATAAGTAACTTGTTCGTAGCTCCTTGCTGTGATTGCACCTCGCAGAAGAGTGGCTTAAAATCAATGCAATCCTGTAAAGTCTCTCACCATGAAGCTTTGGAGGGAAAAGGGTGTTCTTCTCCGTGGGTTTCTACATTCTCTCAGACATACATCTCTCTTATCCCCTTTTGCTGGGTAAAAAGCTTGGCGTTTTTATTTTTCTTGATGAATTAAAAGGTTATGTAGGCCTCGGGGAGTGCAGCGGCGCTGGGTACGAATTATGACCCCAGGACCTTTGTGACGCCCACTCCAAAATGATGTTAGGATTGCTAGTGTAAGCGATGTGGGTTGATCAGTAGGAATAAATCAGTCCAACACGTTCTGGGTTTACCTCATAACTTTAGTCAACAAACTCCACATTCCAGCCGGACCTTCAAGACCCCATTTTCCCTCTCTCCTCACTCTTCTTCCCCCACTCACTTTACCCTCTCACCTCCAGACGCCCGAACAGCGCCGACTAGTGGTCATAACTAATACATGTAATTAAGTTTACATCATACAATTTCACTCTTACACTAGCAAGCTCAGCTGTTGTTATTTTTGTTTGTTGTTATTGTAAATTTCAGGTTGTCAACTCACGGGAGAGTTCCCCTCTCACTGTTACCGGTATCTCTCACTTTCCTCACCTGCTTCCACAACCTCATTACTCTGAGAAACTTCTTGCTGAAAAACTAATGGGAGTAAAACAAAGAGAGCAAACGAATAAAACAAACTCTCCCTCACTTTGCATTTAACGGAAGATGCGTATAACATTTAAACAGCACATTTTAAGAACAACCACCTCATTTAGCATGTCTTTAGAAGACATCCATTAGGATCGCCTGAATAAGCTCTACTGATAGATAAGAGGATTATAAACATTCAGTAATGCTCGGTTCCGATCATTGCGCTTAAAAGGCCATTAGAGCACCCTGAGTGCACTGGCCAGGCCTCAGTGTGATACACATCAGTTAGCATTAAGTTTAGGTCGCTTGCTACTGAAGCCAATATGGATTTTGACAAAGTTCACATAAACAGTTGGCATGATGTTCAGGTCCCACTATTAACTACAAAGTGCTGTTTTTCAATATATAAATGGCAACTTTGTCATCTCAGTGCTGTTTTATGTTGAGACCAATTATAGTGATTTGCAAGTAGCCTCCAAAGGAGTTTTATAAAAGCTTTTTCTTTTTAAAGAGTCTCACATGTTAAAAATACAATTCATATGTAGTTTTTTAAATGTAGGTCTGTTGGATCTGACGAAGGTTCCTCCTGGTTTTACAGGCAGACATGATGATGGATTCTCCGTCTTTAGGCAGTTCACTAAAGTTTGCATTCGAGTCACCTCAATGGAAGTGTTCGCATGTTAAGGTGTGTTTCTTTCGTTGACTGTATTTGTGGTTGTGTGTGTGTGTGTGTGTGTGTGTGTGTGTGTGTGTGTGCGTGTGCGTGTGTTTCACGGTGTCATGGGTGATTATGGTAATCAGCAAATTACAGGATACGATCAAGATTACTATTCCACACACAGCTGTTGACGGAGAATACAGAAACACACACATATACGGACCAAATGAACTAGTTAGAGCAGTGGTGTCAAACTCATTTTAGTGGAGGGGCCACGTACTGCCCATTTTGATCTCAAGTGGGCCAGACCAGTAAAATCATAGCATAATAACGCATACATAACGACAATATTTCTCTATGTTTAAATCATTGGTCGAGGTTTTTGGATGATAAACCCTATTTTAAGGTCTTTCTACAATAAACTAGAAACATAAAGCCCACTGTTTATCTGCCTGTGCTCTCCTCTGCAGATTCCCTCGCTTTGTGACGCGTTTGTGACTTTCATGACGTGATCCATTTTTAACGACTTGCAACACAATGCCTCTACAGTGAAATGTCCCAAAACTTTATCCTCCATTTGCAGCTTGTACTTTCTCCCTGAATTTCGTCACAACGCCTGTTTTTCTCCCGATCACTGATGGTGCACCGTCTGTAGCCACACTGACAGCACAGGTCCAGTCCACTCCGACCCGGTCCAGCGCTTCTACGAGAGCGCTAAAGATGTAATTCGCTGTAGTGTTGTCTGTCATGGTATCAACTCAAGGAACTCCTCTGGGACCGCCATAATCTCATCAACACCACGAATGAATACGGCTAGTTGAGCAACATCTTTAGTAATGTCAGTGCTCTCATCGATTGCAACTGAAAATGCGACAAATTACTTTACTTTATGCTTCTTTTATTTATCCAAATCTGGTGAAAGATCGTAAATTCTATCCGTCACAGTATTCCTCGTTAGTCTAATGTTGGCAAAAGCCTGTCACTTAAAAAAAAAAAAAGTCTAAATATTGTTTTTTATTTTAACAGTTATCCGGCGGGCCGAGCCGGACCCCCTGGCGGGCCGGACCCAGCCTGTGGGCCGTATGTTTGACACCCCTGGGTTAGAGGATGTAAGAGCAATTTATCAATACAAATGCCAATGTCCATCTCCTAATGTCCCCATGAATATAAAGCAGTGGGTTGGAACCATCCATACACAGTGTATAAATCAGTGCTTAACGAGCCCTAACGAGCCTTAACGATCCTATAAGCCCTTGATTAGACTTTGATTATCAGGACGGCGATCCAATGCAAATGGCTGTTTACCACTGGCCTTTGGCTGTTTTAGTGTGTGTGAGTAGAGAGTCAAGACAGACAAGTACATTTGTTTTTTTGCTTTGTGTGTGTGTGTGTGTGTGTCTCAGCCTGTGTGTGCGTGTGTGTGTGTGTGTGTGTGTGTGTGTGTGTGTGTGTGTGGGAGTGTGCTTGTGTGTGAGCCTTCAGGGATGAGGTGCAGACTTTGGGTGAAAATGTGTTTCCAATCCACCGGGCCTTGAACAGGAAACAAAAGGAGAACTGCACTCACCCGAGAAGCAAAACAAACACTCTCTCTCTGTTTCTCCACCTAGCTGCTATTTGCTACGAAAACAAAACAGTGATGCCTTATCTTGTTTGAGATTAGGGTTCACAGGTTCAGTTAATGCTCATGGAGCATTCAGCCAAACCAATACATGTGCAAATGGTCAGTCACCAATATATAGATATATACTTTTTTCAAATTATTCCACTGCCAGCTACGCTGGCAACACATTCACTATTCATAGAGTAGTTTCTGTTCTTCAGACGAGGATCTCATTTGTCTGTTTTGATATTTTCAATATGGTAATTAACATGAGTTTGGTGCTTGAGTCTGGAAAAAAAAAGAAGCTTTTTGTAGTTGCAGTTAAATTGAACATCAATTTAAAGTGTCTCATTCAAGTTGAACATTGTTAATTTACATGGCATAGGGAATGTCAAGGATAGCTCTTGTACACGATGATAGTCTACAGCCATGATTGCAGTTATGTGAGGCTGTTGCGTTAAATGCTAATGTCAGCAGGCTAGAATGCCCACAAGACAATGCTAATATGCTGACCTTAAGCAGGTAATGTTGATGGTGCTAACCATCTTAGCTAAGGATGCTAACGTTTTCATAATGATTCTCTAAACACAAAGTACAATAACTGAGGCTGATTGGAGTGTCATCCACTAGTTATTGGGACATCTTACAGAAAACCACTAATGTCAACTTCATGATGAAAAGCAAGAGCAATAAAAACAGCTAAATATGCCTATCATACGCAAAGAATGGGTTGTAAAATCCCCCATGGTTCAGGTCAAACAGCTGGGCCACAGGCAGACTTGCATCAACACAAAAAATATTCTCACATTCAATACAAACACCAAATCCTTTAAAAGCAACATTTGAACCAGAAAAGGCTTTTGTTTGTTTAATGTTCAATACATGATTGGACACTTCAAGCATACATACATTTATATCATAGAAATATCATAGAAACAATCAACATTTTATGAAATGTCATTGAACAATCATTAAACACATGATGGATTAATTTCTCAGTACGTTCTTAGAAAACAAGATGAATTAATGTCCTCATTTAATCCCGATGGTTCAATTGGGTTCAGTTTCTAAATCCAGAAGTTTACAATGTCCCCTTCTCAAGGAGATGTGGGAAATCTTTTCAACCCCAGAATTCCAGCGTAGAAGCCACTTCCATGATGTGCATTCACATAAAGACACGCCATCGCATAGTCAAGCCTTAAAGGTGTTGCTTTTTTGGTACATTTGCTGGGTCACTGTGAAGCCACTGTAATGACTACAGATAGTCTGACTCACAGGATGAAGACTGAGCCACATTTATTATCATCTCTTTCAGTTATCTGCATGTCACCATTTTCGCTTTACTATGTAAAAACAACAAATGTAAAGTTTTGAGAAGCATTTGGACCGTGCAATGAGGCCGGCCTGCTTAGTCCTTTCCGTCAATGGTTCTGAAGATTTAATAAGGTTCTGCAAGAGCCACATGCAGCCATTACAGTGCTTTAATGAGTCCAAATATAGGCAGCTTTCATCTCGGGCACCGATGATCAAATTATAATTGTCAGTAAAAGACATTTCACATAGTTGACAAACACATTTTAGTTTGTTATGTGTCATTTCTTTTGAAGGGATAAAGTAATATAAATATTGCAACTATTCCTTCTGTAAATATTTTTGCAAAGGCAACGTGGCTACATCCTGGGCTTAGCACCGCCCAAGACGGTTGTGCAATACAAGTAACCCAGAGCATTTGTTTCCACTCAGTGTGGGATTATGATGGGTTCAGCCAGCCCACCGGCACAGTGCTAAAACCAAGTGTGGAGATGGGTCTGGCTACTACAGATATACTAAAACCTGATCCAGGTGCTTGTGCTGCTAACGGACTGGCATTGCAACCAGTGTAGTAAGAAATCACATCAGCCCACACACTTATTAAAAGCTTATAGCTTCACTGTGGTCCATAAACTACTATTTCACAGCATTAAATCCTGAAACAACCCAATGTTTCCTCTGTTTGATTGTAATTGGCTCAATAGGTTTATTGCACAACCTTGCTTTCTCCAATTAAATAAATTATGTCTATGGATTGTCTATAATTATCAACAGCTCTTGAACAACCCGAGCTAAATCACTTCAACATGGTATTTGTGATTTGGAGGACAGGTGAAATGTGTTTGAGTGAGAAGAGAGCGTGTAACAAATTAATTCCATCTGTAGAATTCATCCTGTTATGACCAGTATTTCATGTAATAAACTGAGCATATTTCTGCTCTATTGAATTGGATTTCTTACCTTGCAGTTCCCAACTATCTTTTAATTAAAAGGTACAGTCAAATGAAGCACTTCTGTCACTTCATTCTGAAAATCATTGGCCAAAACACGACTTGATCAGCAAATGGATTTGTTTCATCAATGAGGACAATTTATATTATACAGTCCAAAGTGTAATTTTGTTTTTCTTTTGTGTGTGTGTGTGTGTGTGTGTGTGTGTGTGTGTGTGTGTGTGTGTGTGTGTGTGTGTGTGTGTGTGTGTGTGTGTGTGTGTGTGAAAGGCAGATGTGATTTTCCTTTGTTTTTGCATTGAAAAACACATAACTGCATTATTTCCCCCCTCGAGTGATATATCTAGTTGCAATTCAAACTACGACATTTGTGCCTCCAGCAGTGACAAATGTACAACTTTGCTTTGGCTGCACTGGGGATATTTTACCTGTAGCATCTGGCCAAAACCCCTTGAGAACCACAAGTGTGTTGATGACGTGAGACCCTTAAAAAAACAGATGTCAAAAACACATCAAACAAAAACATTAATGTCAAGCACATACACAAATCAAACCCCTATCCTGCTACTGTTTTGGGACAGTGTGACAGGAAGTGGTCTGCAGGGAAATGGAAATGCCTTCTAATAATCTTTTGGGAAAATACGAATTGACAGCTAATCCTACTTCTGTAGTGTGTGTGTGTGTGCATGTGTGTGTGTGTGTGTGTGTGTGTGTGTGTGTGTGTGTGTGTGTGTGTGTGTACAACAGAGAGGACGAGAAAGGAAAGAGAGATGGGGGAGATACATCAAAAACCACATTTGAAATGAATGTGATTTAAAAAAAACACAAATACTAATTGTGTTGTGCTCTGTTGTGCACTTTTGCCCAAATAAACAGCAATTTTGAGAATGGCTTCAGTTTTGGACATCTATCCTTTCCCAACAAAAATGGGAAAAATAACCTTTTATCTACTTGTATATCTTACTAGTCATTTATTAGCCGCTGGAACAAATACAATACGTAATTTGGCTTTCTAGCTTTAAGAGCATCCTGTTTCAGATCCTGTGTTGCTTATCTGCCTGATAAAACGAGACATTTTGTTGGATGCTGGATGCCTTCCAAAAAAAATCTCGTTTTTGCAGCAGGGCTTAAGGATAATGATGTTGATGTCCGTAAAACAAGAAAGTATTTATCCAACTGCCATGAGATTTACTGTTGATAATCATTCTCAAAAGAATTCTCAAAAGAATCATATAAAATAACACAAGTATTAGAACCCATTTGGGGTTCATACGACTACTTGAACACAGGGAACAAGGACGTATAAGGCTCCGAATTAAACACATAATTTGGGAAGTAGTTTTTCCCTATTCAACCCTTTCAAACGATGCTTTTGGCCACTTGCTGGGTTTAGTTTCTCCTGTTTTGATGTCTCTTCTGTGCGTGCTGCAGTGCACTAGCTCATATATTATCAATGTTGGCCTTTGTTGGCACATTCTACTTTCCGTCTAACAGGGTGGACAAACTAAACTAACTTATGCAGTGGGCGGTCAAGCTGCCCCATTTAATTTTTCTTTTTAACGAGATATCATATCCACGCGGTTTGTTGTGCAATTATGTTGTAAAGAGCAAGAGCATCGAAAGGGTCAAGAACACAGTAATAGGGAGAATAAGAAATAATATCAGTGTATTGCATTTTATAAAACTAAACTGATGTTGTTGTTGTTACGTGACCTATATAATAATCTGAATTCCAAATGCATCTATTGTGTGCCAGGAAAATATTCATCACATCAGATAGGATGGATCTAGACATTTATATCAACGACTCACTCTTCTAAACAAAAAAAGCGTAGTCATGTTGAGAGCAGAAAGCCATAAATCCTGGGTCATCCCTTTAAACATCAGCACCATTCTCTTCTGACCTCTACCAGCGATGCATTCTGGCCTCGAGAGCTCCTTCTGTTTAGATATGTTTTGGTTAATCTGATTTAACTCCAGACGCTGTTAAATGACTGTATCTTAAATGCTGAAATGGATCTGTCTGCCACCAGTGATCCTGAGGGAACGTACCGACTGAGGATGACACATCTTTGAATGAGCGATACTGACAGGTATAAAGAAGAACACAGACAGATATGTAGACAGATTAATGGCCCACAAAAGCCCCAACTTAAAAAAACAGTCAGCATTAGGAGCCCAAACACCTGTGACTGTCTAACATTATTTGACAACTGAACAGGGGAAATCATGACAGTCACAACACAAATGAATGATCAGCTATTCCACCGAGATGGGAGACTAATTCATGTGTGCGCGCACGCACACACACACACACACACACACACACACACACACACACACACACACACACACACATACACACACACTCTGCAACGCCCTGACATGGCACTGTGATAATTGGTAATGATGCTTCAATAATGTGGCAATAACAATACTAACGCTACCTCACCTCCTATAAACACACACACAATGGAGAAGACATTAAAATGATATGACAATCTCGCTAACAGAGCTGGCAGCAATGGCTCCGTATTTACGTTGCCATGGCAGTTATTGCAAGTGTGGATGTGTCTATCTTAGTGTGTGTGCCTCCCATAGTTCAGGTAACTAAGAGTGGAAAAGTTGCAGACAGAAAGAAAAACAAGATGCATAAAAGTTATTATGCTTCAATTGGCCGTCCCTCCTCCTCCATTCCTCCACCCTCCCTCGTTTTATCTTTAGTTTTTAGCCATTAGATTATTCACTCCATCTCCTCCCCCTCCATCTTCCCACTTCAGAAAATAAATGAGGGAAAACAAGCACATTTAGTGGTTATTGTCTTTCTCACTCTGCCCGTTCTAGCAATTCAATGGGCTAGTGGCAAGATACTCACACATACAAGCAGAGGTACTCCGTCACAGTTCAGCACATACATTTTCACATCAACACAGCGCCTCATGCACATCCGCACGCACACACTCACACATAATCAGAAACATGGATGGCGCTATAAACACATTGATAAAACCATTTCTATAATAAGCTATGTTTGTCAAAATGTCATCCCTCGGCCCTGCAGCCATTATCACTGCTTCAACATTTTTAGTGGCTCTTTAAATAAACGGCCCAGGCTTTCAGTGATACCCATCTTAACGCCCACGTACACACACACACACACACACACACACACACACACACACACACACACACACACACACACACACACACGCGCACACAAACACACACACACACAGTTCTCTCATCCCACTCTCCGACCAATACGCTGCAGACAGACATGATGGGAATATCCTCTTAGATTGAGGCTTTTGTGTTTTCTCTTTTTGTTTTCCTTTTCAACCAGTAGCCATAATTGACTGACGTTACATTTTTTAGAACGTGCTCCATAAAAAAACAACAACAACATAGGACTGTGGAAAAATAGTTGACTGATCAAAATTGTTATTTTTTTCCATTTAAAGGATTGTTATCCAGTCATCACAAAATCTGTACAATTACAGCTGCATTAATCGATATTTCCAGATAAACCTTACATCAAATAATAATGTAAAATGCCAAAAGGTTTCTGAATTATTAGGCAGATGATATTTGCACCTAGATTTGAGAAGTCAACAATAATATTTGGCCCTGAGCGGAATAGCCAATGTGGCTATTTACACAGTGAGCGTCGCCACCAATGCTATTTGCACTGAGCGTGAAATATGGACGCCGCTGTGTTTACATTGGAGTTAGTTGCACGCCTGTTGCGTTGCTAAAGGGGGGCCTATGTGTGTTGGCGTCAGACGCCAAGAAGCACCGACTAAGCTGTGGCATTTGACACTTCGGGAGTGAGATCTGGTTGTATATCATATATGATTATATAGATTACTAATTAAATACCTTTGGCTCTAGCTTGGGAATTATGAAGCCTATACATATTTGGCTTAGTAACCTGGCAACACCACAGCCTGATAATTGGAAGCTGTCAGTGACTACCATTCCCGGCCAGTGATTTCTTGCCACATCCCCCAACACCTCCATCCAACCACACGCTTCCTGTAGCATCGTGTAACACATACTGACAAACCCACACACAAACACATGTCATAATTGTTTGTACCTGCCCTTGCAATCATGTATAAACTGCTCAATGCCCCCGTCAAACACACCCCTCTGTGCACATGCAGTATGCTTCTGTAAACATGTTTACGTGCACGGTACGCAGTGCATTTCTCAATACCCAAGTACACAAGTACGGACTTGTGAACTTTTGGAGTCTGGACTTGGAGTCTGGACTTGGGAGTCCAGACTCTCAAGGACAGGAGAACGCAGGACGGTCTTTCTGCAATTGGAACAGCAGCTGACTTGATGACGTCACCACCTCTCAGCTGTTGTTGTCATGGGTAACTGATTCTTTACTGTAAAGTATTTTTACAGTCAAACAAAATATGACAACCCTGCTTTTTTTGTACTGGTTTCACAGACATACACATATCATTGTATATATATTGTGTGTATATATATATATATATATATATATATATATATATATATATATATATATATATATATATATATATATATATATATATATATTTGTTTTTTGTGTTGTCTCGAAACCGAATTGTAATTCGTGTTTAATCGATACGGAGACATCGGAGCCAGCGGATCATTTCAAAAAGTCCAGCCGAGATCAGACTGCTCTCGGCGGGCAGCAGAGCGCTGACGGCCCGGTGCTGCAGGGCTCACGGTCCCGCCAGCAGGACCTCAACTCGTATCTTTTTAAGTAGGCCGATTCTTGAGAAAGCGACCACAGATTTGATGCTTAAACAACTAACTTCTCGCCTGAAAACATTCTAAAATTAAATTGTGTGACTCCACAACGGTAGTATTCAGAGAATGTCAACTTTCAGTTATGAGTTTTCTCATCCGCCATTGTTCCCCGTTTGCTGGTCCGAAATGCATTCTGGGATATTGGCTCTCTCAAGTACGCTCAAGTCTGCTCTGACGCATCCCCGGTAAAATGGGAGGATCAAGTCACATCCGGGCATTTTCACCGTGCTTGGCAAGAAGCGGACTTTTGAATTGGAACAGTACTTGGGCGCGACTGATGACGTTTCACGAGTCCACGAGAACACAAGTACAGAGAACACAAGTACAGAGAAGAACGCTGATTGAGAAACGGCCCATGTGTGTGGTGTGTGCCTAGACTAGTGTTTTATTACCGGCCCTACTTTCCAACCCTATGAGGGAATTATTGGTACCTCCTCTTCAAAATTAGTTCTTTTCAGAGGCTTGCCCCGAGGTCGAACCTGACGGGATCCTCAGAATATTAACAAAGAGACCACAACGAGAGGCCATAGGGCTGGCTGAGAGGTGAGGAAGACCAAAAGGAAGAAACGGTGAATGTTTGAGAAAGGAATGGAAAGAGGAGGAGGTTAGAGAGAGAAAAACAGATTATACTGTAATAACTAAACAGTGTAGTTATTACCATGGCTCAGAGGTGGTGGGGGAGCAGCAATACTTATGACATCAAATGGAGCAGAGTGGAATGTAAATATTTATATTTATATATATATATATTCTGTAAATGTATTCTTATAAGAAAGTAAACCCAAAAATATTTCAATAATTGCATTGTTGATGGGGTGGGACATCTGGCACCTGTCTGTAGATCCCAGCTACATTCTGCTGTATTGCAGTCTTCTTTTAAGTAGACCGATGAGGCCCTTGGAGATGACGATGAATGAATGAGTAATGGATTTACCATAATTTTAAACATTTTATCCGAGATAACTTATTTATGTTAAGACAGGTCTTAAATACAAAGTCAAATTAGACAAGTCATACATGGATTGCTTTAGATCTTGAGCCAAAACTAGAATGATTGCTTTTCACTTTGAAATGGTTTGTCCTATGCATTTGTGTTGCGTTCTGTAATAGGAGTAAGAACAATAGTACAAAAGAGCAACCATGGCATTACATTAACAGAACCAACATAAGTTCCATCTGCATCAGATATTACAACACTATGTTTACATCTGTCTGTAAATGTAGTGCTTAGATGCAAACAACGAGCATCAACAATGCTGCACTCCCTAATACAAGTTACAAAAAGAGAAGGAAACACACACTTAAGCTTTGTTAATTGCTCAAACTGTGTTTACAGACACATTTAAGGAGAATGTTTAATTTGCACAAGATCTATTTATAATACGATGAAAATATTGTCGCAGGGAGGGATTTCTTACCTCATACAGTAGTTCATGCTGCAAATAATGATTCAAAACAGTTTGACAATCTGTTAAAACAACTACACCATCAAAAAATGCAACATGAACGACAACAAAAAAGTACTTAATCACAAACATGAGCCCAAAATCATAGGCAGAATACATGCTCCTGTAAATGAAAACCAAAACTTTAAACAAGAAAAAAGTTATCTTCTAATAAAGTATTATATAACTGATCTCTTTTTCAGTTCTTTTTATTGCCTTTACATGTTTTGTTTTGTTTCCGCCCAGGCACTCAGTTTTGTGTTTGTTTCAATGCTGTGATGTGTGGGTGGGCTTAGTTCCCATAGGCCACCCAGCAAGTGATTGATTGATAGCTGATAGATCTGCTGCCACCTGCAAACGAACAAAACAACATCCTGTTCCTAATTAAGCCAACTCTTTAGTCAGTTAATAAAGAAGAAAGTGAAAGAACCACGAGGGGCACAGGAGCCAATGGACCAATCTTATTGTTTTACAGCCTTTGGGATGAAGATAAAAGACAAAAACAAAATCATACGTTAATTTTTTACAACAAAACCTCAAGATTTTGTTTATTATCAGACCTCTGAGAGCGGATGATTCAACATGTTAACTACTTTTCCTTTGGACTGAATGTCACATTTCCGCACTATTCTGTTGTTAAAGGTTCCAGTTCTGTAGTTGTGCAGTTCAAGCTCCCACAGTCACACAGGGATGTTCTATATTGCGCTGGAAACATGTGATAATGGCAAGCTGTAAAGAACAATGAACACATTTTGGAAATAAAAATCATTGCATCTTAATGTAACAGTAGTAAAGCAAAAAAATAAAGGAGTCACAGTCAACTATACTTATGAATAAAAGACATGAAAGCCATAACGAGATGAAATTTAATTATTCATTAAAAAACTTAATTGAAAATGCAGTAAGCCAATTATAATGTTCACTTACTTTCTATGAGCATAATACAATACAAATGGAAAGCTGTTTGACATTTGATTTTCAAAGTCGTACCCCGCTGTACATTGGACAATACTTAAAAAGTGCAAATTGCAATTTACTAACAATTTATAAATGATCATGAAAAAAAACGGAATAATTACCAAAGACCTACAGTGGACAAATGCAAATTCAAATTTGAAAATTAAATATAAAAAAAGATGGACCAGAGCTCCCATTTATGCAAGCAATTATTTAAGTCAAAATGAAAGTATATGTTCTAATAATTAAACAATTCAAACGAATAATGACATTTAATTTTCAATTACTTAACCTATTGCACAGCAGACAGTACTCAAATTGCGAATGAACTTCCTCACTAACGTCCAGCCCTTCTGTGTAGTTTTTGTTGTCTGTGTTTTTCTGTCTCATTGGGTGCATCCCAAGTCTCTTAATTGCATCCCTGTTTCCTTCACTTGCATCCTTTCCTTGCGTACCATGCGAGGAGAGAAGACGCGAGGAAATATGTTTTAACAGACATGAGGCGTCCTTTCCTCTGAGGCGTCCTGTGAAGCGTCACGTGAAGCGTCCTCTGAGGCGTCCTGTGAAGCGTCCTGTGAAGCGTCACGTGAAGCGTCCTCTGAGGCGTCCTGTGAAGCGTCACGTGAAGCGTCACGTGAAGCGTCACGTGAAGCGTCACGTGAAGTGACGTGGGTTTCTGATGACTGCGGCAGCTGATCACACCTGGTTTGTCAGGTTTTTTTGTATTCTGATTGTGACATCATTATAAAATATATAAAAATAAAAATAATCCAAAATATGATTATAGTTTCTCCTCAACACTGGAATATTTTTTTTAGGCTCAATGTTTCAGGTTAAACTTAAATTAAATAACTCATCAAACCCGACACTCAGGAACGATCAGCCTCACGTGACTGAATGAAATCACGTAACATGTTGTAAAACGTGTTTTAATTAGATGGCTAACCAGAAAACAAATACAATATATAACTTGAGTTTAATCTGTGATTAGGCTCGTTCGTTAGAGCTGCGCCTCGTCTGGGATCCAGACGAGAGCAGGCGACCGCAGCAGGAGGCGTTGACAATAACCTGCGATCAAGTCGGACAGTTTTCAGCTGCCTTCAAAGTAAACACAGGAAGTCACAGAAAAAATGACTTCCTGTTAGTTCCGAACTTGTGTTTACTTGTAGTTTACAGATCACGTTTGGATGTATTCATATGTGTTTGTAAATATATATTTATGTAGAAATGTGTGTGTAGCTGCATCCTTTGTTCTTTTCATGTCTGCCTGTGAAATACATTACCAGTAGTTTTGATATGTGCTGTATAAATACGATTTTGTATTATCAACCACGCAAGGAATGTGTTTAGATCAAACATGAGGCTAATAGTCAATAATCCAGCGTTAAGTATTCCAACTACACATAAAGTTAGGATTTTCTACAACACATGGTGTTTGCTGTCAGATCGAGAAGAGCCAATCAGCTCTCTGATGTGGCGACAGCCAGGCGTTTCCCATCATGCACTGGGCCACGCAGTCATTGGAAAGTAACTGCGGCAGCTGACTCTGAAATCGACGGCGACTTGATCTCGTGAGAGTAT
Organism: Taurulus bubalis; assembly: GCF_910589615.1. Classification (NCBI taxonomy): domain Eukaryota; kingdom Metazoa; phylum Chordata; class Actinopteri; order Perciformes; family Cottidae; genus Taurulus; species Taurulus bubalis. The sequence continues at coordinate 20,647,517 of NC_136594.1, read as the reverse complement.
CGTTGATCACGCGTGCATGACGTCAGAGCAAGTCGGGAGCAAGTCGGACACAAATCTAACCGGCATGCATTGCCGCCGATCGATTCTGCACAGAACTGGCTCATCTCAAACGAGCCTATTGTCTCTGGTATGAAACTCCAGCAATCAGCCCGCTCAGCTGCAGCGTCCAATCAAATAACAGATGAACAGTGAGGGGGCGTGTCCAGCGTTAAAAGACTTCCTGGAAGCCTGCTCTCAGGGCTCCTCGATCATGACTCCTCCGAGATCCCTCCTCGTTCCTCGTTCCTCGCTCGTCTATTTTCTGTGAAATCAGTGTGTTGCTTAGTGTCATACATCTATGCAACGCATTCATTTAAGGAAATAGACAGATGTAATTATAGTGAGATCTAACATACTCTATGCGATTGATATGATACGTCTATTCATTTACACAGTCAGGGATTCTCTTCTAGCTCTAGCTTTTAATCTGAATTATGTTAAACTTCATATTTGTGTAATATTATAGTTTGCTCGTAGTTTGTGACAGATTTGGCTGTGCTGAGAGTAGACTTGTCGAGATGGGGTTAGTTATTTTATATAATGAAAAGATACCCTGGGTATGCTGAACCTTTTTTAGCACAGGGCCCAGTACCGCAGAAACTATCCACTTTTGTCGTAGACTGAGTATTCATCTGTAAAATATATATTTCACTGTCTCTTTTGCCAAATGTGAATGCACTTGCATGATTCTTGCTATTTAAAGGCTGTAATTATATAAATGAGTGCACTGATTGTAAATTGCTTTGGATTGAAGCGTTAGTTAAATGAATGTAATCTATTGTTGTGCGATTTCTTCAAAATTTTCCCAAGGAAATAACATATACTGTATCTTCTCAGCTTTGGAGTGACAAAGCAAGTTTCATTCTCAATTTGTTCTTAGATTTACATTATGATTTACATTGTTATAGTTTTAGAAGAAATTATATTGTACTGAGTTTATCTCCAAACAACTCATTCATACAAAATAGTACAAAAGGAGTTTCTTATAACTTCTGTTTTACCAACACTTGATCACACAGGGATGTTTTGAAATATCTACATGTTTATAGTAATCCGCAAAAGATCAGACTTGGCTCCATGACTGAAAAAGGACTCTCTTGGCTGAGATGACGGCATAGTGCTGCATCATGTATCTGTCAGCTTATTTTTTTTTCCTCTTGGATCCCATTGTTCAAGGTTTGGAGTGTCATGTTTGGTGTCCAGAGAGAGAGCATCTCCTCATCAGACAGACAGACAGACGTTGCCTAACCAGATACGACCGGACATTTCCTCAACACAGAATCACTTCTGAGACATGAGGCCCAAGAAAAATAGCACACATGTCTGCATTGACTAGGTTTTTGTGAAGACATCCAATTTGTAGGCTATGTTTAGCAACGCAACAAGAACCTTCTCAGCCATCCTTGTCCAGAAATATGGCTGCCAACAGGTGTTAAATCACTAGCAGGGGCCGTCTTCTCTCCCTCTTTTCCCTCTCGAGGCCCATTCATTCACCCTTTACTTTCTCTCTTCCCACTCATCTGACATTCACCTCCTTTCTACATCCTCCATTACCATTCTGTTCACTG